>NC_088860.1:38264988-38600636 GCF_963853765.1 Magallana gigas
CAATTCAAAATTTAGTGCGATTAAATAGTGAACTGCGTTCTACCTAGAACGCAGTTCGCAATTCAAAATTTAGAATTCATATTTGGGGCCCGCTTGCCTTATATGCAATTGAATAGTGAACTGCGTTCTATAGAACGCAGTTCGCAATTCAAAATTTAGTGCGATTGAATGGTGAACTGCGTTCTATCTAGAACGCAGTTCGCAATTCAAAATTTAGAATTCATATTTGGGGCCCGCTTGCCTTATATGCAATTGAATAGTGAACTGCGTTCTATAGAACGCAGTTCGCAATTCAAAATTTAGTGCGATTGAATAGTGAACTGCGTTCTATCTAGAACGCAGTTCGCAATTCAAAATTTAGAATTCATATTTGGGGCCCGCTTGCCTTGTAGAAATTGAATAGTGAACTGCGTTCTATCTAGAACGCAGTTCGCAATTCAAAATTTAGAATTCATATTTGGGGCCCGCTTGCATTATATGCAATTGAATAGTGAACTGCGTTCTATAGAACGCAGTTCGCAATTCAAAATTTTGTGCGATTGAATAGTGAACTGCGTTCTATCTAGAACGCAGTTCGCAATTCAAAATTTAGAATTCATATTTGGGACCCGCTTGCCTTATATGCAATTGAATAGTGAACTGCGTTCTATAGAACGCAGTTCGCAATTCAAAATTTAGTGCGATTAAATAGTGAACTGCGTTCTACCTAGAACGCAGTTCGCAATTCAAAATTTAGAATTCATATTTGGGGCCCGCTTGCCTTATATGCAATTGAATAGTGAACTGCGTTCTATAGAACGCAGTTCGCAATTCAAAATTTAGTGCGATTGAATAGTGAACTGCGTTCTATCTAGAACGCAGTTCGCAATTCAAAATTTAGAATTCATATTTGGGGCCCGCTTGCCTTATATGCAATTGAATAGTGAACTGCGTTCTATAGAACGCAGTTCGCAATTCAAAATTTAGTACGATTGAATAGTGAACTGCGTTCTATCTAGAAAGCAGTTCGCAATTCAAAATTTAGAATTCATATTTGGGGCCCGCTTGCCTTATATGCAATTGAATAGTGAACTGCGTTCTATAGAACGCAGTTCGCAATTCAAAATTTAGTGCGATTGAATAGTGAACTGCGTTCTATCTAGAACGCAGTTCGCAATTCAAAATTTAGAATTCATATTTGGGGCCCGCTTGCCTTGTAGAAATTGAATAGTGAACTGCGTTCTATAGAACGCAGTTCGCAATTCAAAATTTTGTGCGATTGAATAGTGAACTGCGTTCTACCTAGAACGCAGTTCGCAATTCAAAATTTAGAATTCATATTTGGGGCCCGCTTGCCTTATATGCAATTGAATAGTGAACTGCGTTCTATAGAACGCAGTTCGCAATTCAAAATTTAGTGCGATTGAATAGTGAACTGCGTTCTATCTAGAACGCAGTTCGCAATTCAAAATTTAGAATTCATATTTGGGGCCCGCTTGCCTTGTAGAAATTGAATAGTGAACTGCGTTCTATAGAACGCAGTTCGCAATTCAAAATTTAGTGCGATTGAATAGTGAACTGCGTTCTATCTAGAACGCAGTTCGCAATTCAAAATTTAGAATTCATATTTGAGGCCTGCTTGCCTTATATGCAATTGAATAGTGAACTGCGTTCTATCTAGAACGCAGTTCGCAATTCAAATTGTTGATTAGTGAACTGCGTTCTATCTAGAACGCAGTTCGCAATTCAAAATTTAAAATTCATATTTGAGGCCCGATTGCCTTATATGCAATTGAATAGTGAACTGCGTTCTATCTAGAACGCAGTTCGCAATTCAAATTTAGAATTCATATTTGGGTAGTTTTTAGCTCACCGAAACGAAGTCGGGGGGAGCTTATGCTATCCCCTCGGCGTCGGCGTCGGCGTCGGCGTCCGAACCTGGTTAAAGATTTTGTTGCAGGTCCTGTATCTAAGTTATTAATTGTCCTATCTTCACCAAACTTGCATGGATGATGCATCTTGACCAACTCATGGACTTGAAAGACCTGAATGCTGAATCAGGGGCATGAGTTTCAGATGCTGGAGGAGGTTAAGGTTTTTGGAGCAAGTTAAAGTTTTTGGTGCAGGTGCCCTTTGATAGCAATTTATAGGTTACTACTGGTCCTAACTTTACCAAACTTGCATGGATGGTGCATCTTATGATACTGATGCATCAGACATGCTTTAATGCTGAATCTGAGCCTTAGGTTTCAGATGCTGGATGAGGTTAAGGTTTTTAGAGCTGGTTAAAGTTTTTGGAGCAGGTGCCCTTTGATAATTATATCTTAGTTATTACTGGTCCTAACTTCACTAAATTTGCATAGATGGTGCGTCTTATGATACTGATATACCTGGCAGGCTTGAATGCTGAATCTGAGCCATTGGTTTCAGATGCTGGATGAGGTTAAGGTTTTTAGAGCTGGTTAAAGTTTTTGGAGCAGGTGCCCTTTGATGATTATATCTTAGTTATTACTGGTTCTAACTTCACCAAACTTGCATAGATGGTGTGTCGTATGATACTGATGCCTTTGACAGGAAGGAATGCCGAATCTGAGCCACAGGTTTCGGATGCTGGATGAGGTTAAGATTTTTAGAGCTGGTTAAAGTTTTTGGAGCAGGTGCCCTTTGATGATTATAACTTAGTTATCACTGGTCTTAACTTCACCAAACTTATATGGATGGTGCGTCTTATAATACTGATGCACCTGACAGGCATGAATGCTGAATCTGAGCCATAGGTTTCGGATGCTGAAGGAGGTTAAGGTTTAAAGAGTTTGTTAAAGTTTTTGGAGCAGGTGCCCTCTGATGATTATATCTTAGTTATTACTGGTCTTAACTTCATAAAACTTGCATGGATGATACGTCTTATGATACTGATGCACCTGGCAGGCTTGAATGCTGAATCTGAGGCGTATGTTTCGGATGTTGGATGAGATTTGTTTTTTTGGAACAGGTCACATATTTTATAGATAATAGCTTGCATAGTTGATTTAACTATAATATTAATGAACTGCAGAGGTAGCTTTAGATGCAGATCTCCATTATCAAGGATGCTAAAAAAAATTATCCTATCTAAAACCTGCTTGATAGATGTGTTCGTTGTTAAATGATATAATTTGATTCCTATGATATAGTATTGTATGATATGATACACTATTGTTTTATATGATACAATATTATATCATATATTATATTGTAAAAAGTTATATGATACGATATGATATTGTATCAATTTTTTTTGTACATTATGTTATGATATTGTATTGTGATATTGTTAAGTATAGTATTGTTTATTATGATACAATATTGTATAATATGATATTGTATAAAATCACATATATTATATTTTATCACATGCTATTTCATATGATATTGCAACATAATATAGTATCATATGATATGATATTGTATACTATATATCATATCATATGATACGATATTGTATAAAATGAGATTGGTTTATATAATATATTATTATATCAATATATGAAAATGTATTATATGATATTGTATAATGTGATATTGTATCATATAATACAATAAAGTATACTATGATATTGTATAATATAATATAGTACTATATCACATGATATTGTATCAATTGATATGATACAATGTTGTAGCTAATATTATTGTATCATATGATACAATATCCTACATTGTATCAAATATGATACAATATCATACAATGCAATATCATGCTATAATATTATACAGTATAATATTGTGATGCATTATGTGATATGATATTGTATCATATATTATTATAATGTATCATATCATATCAATATCATAATATATTATGATATTGTATTATGTGATCAAATACAATAATGCATAACAAGATGCAATGTCATATCATATGTTACAATATCATATTTCATCATTATTTATTACAGTATTTTATTGTAATATATGATATAAATTGTACTGGTATCATAGGATGCAATATAGTATTTTATATTATCGTATTGATAAACATTGTATCATATAATACCCTATGAAATGAACATATGATTATTATACGATTTTTATTATATGATATTGTTATACGATATTTTGTCAAAACAGTATCCATGTATATCCAAGATCATTAACTATGATTTTCAAATAATATGATAAAGGTGGTCTCATAAAGGTGATTCCTCAAAAAGGTGATCCCTCGTCTCGGTGAGCTTTGTAATCTGTTATTACCTATGTTTAAGAATCGGGCTTATATGCAATTGAATAGTGAACTGCGTTCTATCTAGAAAGCAATTCGCAATTCAAAATTTAGAATTCATATTTGCGACCTGAATTTTTCAGGGGCATCTACTAGTGGTATTTCACTACCACTGTGAAAATATGGTGATGCAGTTATCTATAGTTTCTGAGAATCGGGCTTATATGCAATTGAATACTGTGGTTTCATTAATATTCAAGGGCATCAATTTTCGTGGATAAAGTGAAAATCACAATATCAAGTATACGTAAATTAGTGGCCAAGGAACCTATCAATACAAAATGTTAATTAAAATTGCACTTCAATGAATATTTAATTTCGTGGATCAACTAAACAATGATCCACGAAATTCATATCCTTATCTAGTGACACACTAGTAACAATATTTTTATTCATATGCACTGTTAATAAATGAAAATAATATATATATTTCAAAGTACATTTTATTTATTTTTTATCCATGCTTGCGTGCATGCATATTTCAGCATGCGCAGTCTAATATTTCCGGACACGACTTTTTACTAGACTGTGAAACTTGCAAAGTTGCGTTAGCGCGACGGCATGTTAAGCAAAGTTGTGTTAGCGCGACAGCGTGTTGTGCAAAGTTGTGTTAGCGCGACGGCGTGTTGTGCAAAGTTGCGTTAGCGCGACGGTGTGTTGTGTACATGTGTTAGCGCAATGTCTCGTTTATCTGAACGCGATGTCGCGCTAATGCAAATGGCCCTATCCGGACACCATACAGATCTCAAAAACTATAGATTACTGCATCACCAAATTTCACAGTGGTAGTGAAATACCACTAGTAGATGCCCCTGAAAATTTCGGGCCCCAAAAATGAATTGCGAACTGCGTTTTAGAACGCAGTTCACTATTCAATTGCATATAAGGCAATCGGGCCCCAGATATAAATTCTAAATTTTGAATCGCGAACTGCATTCTAGATAGAACGCAGTTCACTATTCAATTGCATATAAGGCAAGTAGGCCCCAAGTATGAATTCTAAATTTTGAATTGCGAACTGCGTTCTAGATAGAACGCAGTTCACTATACAATCGCACTAAATTTTGAATTGCGAACTGCGTTCTATAGAACGCAGTTCATTATTCAATTGCATATAAGGCAAGCGGGCCCCAAATATGAATTCTAAATTTTGAATTGCGAACTGCGTTCTAGATAGAAGGCAGTTCACTATTCAATCGCACTAAATTTTGAATTGCAAACTGCGTTCTATAGAACACAGTTCACTATTCAATTGCATATAAGGCAAGCGGGCCCCAAGTATGAATTCTAAATTTTGAATTGCAAACTGCATTCTAGATAGAACGCAGTTCACTATTCAATCGCACTAAATTTTGAATTGCAAACTGCGTTCTATAGAACGCAGTTCACTATTCAATTGCATATAAGGCAAGCGGGCCCCAAATATGAATTCTAAATTTTGAATTGCGAACTGCGTTCTTATTAGAACGCAGATCACTATTCAATCGCACTAAATTTTGAATTGCGAACTGCGTTCTATAGAACGCAGGTCACTATTCAAATGCATATAAGGCAAGCGGGCCCCAAATATGAATTCTAAATTTTGAATTGCGAACTGCGTTCTAATTAGAACGCAGTTCACTATTCAATCGCACCAAATTTTGAATTGCGAACTGCGTTCTAGATAGAACGCAGTTCACTATTCAATTGCATATCAGGCAAGCGGGCCCCAAATATTAATTCTAAATTTTGAATTGCGAACTGCGTTCTAATTAGAACGCAGTTCACTATTCAATCGCACTAAATTTTGAATTGCAAACTGCGTTCTATAGAACGCAGTTCACTATTCAAATGCATATAAGGCAAGCGGGCCCCAAATATGAATTCTAAATTTTGAATTGCGAACTGCGTTATAGATAGAATGCAGTTCACTATTCAATCGCACTAAATTTTGAATTGCGAACTGCGTTCTAATTAGAACACAGTTCACTATTCAATCGCACTAAATTTTGAATTGCAAACTGCGTTCTATAGAACGCAGTTCACTATTCAATTGCATATCAGGCAAGCGGGCCCCAAATATGAATTCTAAATTTTGAATTGCGAACTGCGTTCTAGATAGAACGCAGTTCACTATTCAATCGCACTAAATTTTGAATTGCGAACTGCGTTCTAGATAGAACGCAGTTCACTATTCAATTGCATATCAGGCAAGCGGGCCCCAAATATTAAAAGTAAATTTTGAATTGCGAACTGCGTTCTTATTAGAACGCAGTTCACTATTCAATCGCACTAAATTTTGAATTGAAAACTGCGTTCTATAGAACGCAGTTCACTATTCAAATGCATATAAGGCAAGCGGGCCCCAAATATGAATTCTAAATTTAGAATTGCGAACTGCGTTATAGATAGAACGCAGTTCACTATTCAATCGCACTAAATTTTGAATTGCGAACTGCGTTCTAATTAGAACACAGTTCACTATTCAATTGCAGTAAATTTTGAATTGCAAACTGCGTTCTATAGAACGCAGTTCACTATTCAATTGCATATAAGGCAAGCGGGCCCCAAATATGAATTCTAAATTTTGAATTGCGAACTGCGTTCTAGATAGAACGCAGTTCACTATTCAATCGCACTAAATTTTGAATTGCGAACTGCGTTCTAGATAGAACGCATTTCACTATTTAATTGCATATCAGGCAAGCGGGCCCCAAATATTAATGCTAAATTTTGAATTGCGAACTGCGTTCTTATTAGAACGCAGTTCACTATTCAATCGCACTAAATTTTGAATTGAAAACTGCGTTCTATAGAACGCAGTTCACTATTCAAATGCATATAAGGCAAGCGGGCCCCAAATATGAATTCTAAATTTAGAATTGCGAACTGCGTTATAGATAGAACGCAGTTCACTATTCAATCGCACTAAATTTTGAATTGCGAACTGCGTTCTAATTAGAACACAGTTCACTATTCAATTGCACTAAATTTTGAATTGCAAACTGCGTTCTATAGAACGCAGTTCACTATTCAATTGCATATAAGGCAAGCGGGCCCCAAATATGAATTCTAAATTTTGAATTGCGAACTGCGTTCTAGATAGAACGCAGTTCACTATTCAATCGCACTAAATTTTGAATTGCGAACTGCGTTCTAGATAGAACGCATTTCACTATTTAATCGCACTAAATTTTGAATTGCGAACTGCGTTCTATAGAACGCAGTTCACTATTCAATTGCATATAAAGCAAACGGGCCCCAAATATGAATTCTAAATTTTGAATTGCGAACTGCGTTCTAATTAGAACGCAGTTCACTATTCAATCGCACTAAATTTTGAATTGCGAACTGCGTTCTATAGAACGCAGTTCACTATTCAAATGCATATAAGGCAAGCGGGCCCCAAATATTAATTCTAAATTTTGAATTGCGAACTGCGTTCTTATTAGAACGCAGTTCACTATTCAATCGCACTAAATTTTGAATTGCAAACTGCGTTCTATAGAACGCAGTTCACTATTCAAATGCATATCAGGCAAGCGGGCCCCAAATATGAATTCTAAATTTTGAATTGCGAAGTGCGTTATAGATAGAACGCAGTTCACTATTCAATCGCACTAAATTTTGAATTGCGAACTGCGTTCTAATTAGAACACAGTTCACTATTCAATCGCACTAAATTTTGAATTGCAAACTGCGTTCTATAGAACGCAGTTCACTATTCAATTGCATATAAGGCAAGCGGGCCCCAAATATGAATTCTAAATTTTTAATTGCGAACTGCGTTCTAGATAGAACGCAGTTCACTATTCAATCGCACTAAATTTTAATTGCGAACTGCGTTCTATAGAACGCAGTTCACTATTCAATTGCATATAAGGCAAGCGGGCCCCAAATATGAATTCTAAATTTTGAATTGCGAACTGCGTTCTAGATAGAACGCAGTTCACTATTCAATCGCACTAAATTTTGAATTGTGAACTGCGTTCTAGATAGAACGCATTTCACTATTTAATCGCACTAAATTTTGAATTGCGAACTGCGTTCTATAGAACGCAGTTCACTATTCAATTGCATATAAAGCAAACGGGCCCCAAACATGAATTCTAAATTAGAACGCAGTTCACTATTCAATCGCACTAAATTTTGAATTGCGAACTGCGTTCTATAGAACCCAGTTCACTATTCAAATGCATATAAGGCAAGCGGGCCCCAAATATGAATTCTAAATTTTGAATTGCGAACTGCGTTATAGATAGAACGCGGTTCACTATTCAATCGCACTAAATTTTGAATTGCGAACATATAGAACGCAGTTCACTATTCAATTGCATATAAGGCAAGCGGGCCCCAAGTATGAATTCTAAATTTTGAATTGCGAACTGCGTTATAGATAGAACGCAGTTCACTATTCAATCGCACTAAATTTTGAATTGCGAACTGCGTTCTATAGAACGCAGTTCACTATTCAATTGCATATAAGGCAAGCGGGCCCCAAGTATGAATTCTAAATTTTGAATTGCGAACTGCGTTTTAGATAGAACGCAGTTCACTATTCAATCGCACTAAATTTTGAATTGCGAACTGCGTTCTATAGAACGCAGTTCACTATTCAATTGCGAACTGCGAACTGCGAACTGCGTTCTAAAAACCGATTGCCTGTGAAAGACGATATCCTAGACTGAATACCTGACTATGTAAGACGCGTATTGTGGACATTCTTGTTAATTCTCCTTGCTCTGGCACAGTTCATTTGTAACATATGTGTCATAATTTTTACCTATAAACTTAAGTCTTCATCGTTTACAAATACTTTTATTTTAAAATGTGAGATTGAGCCCTAACAGGACATGTTTGTCATAAGTATAAAAAAAATAGATATTGTTAATTGTTAGAGGTTTAACAACATTTTTAATAACATTATATCTTCAATTATATTTAAAAGGTGGGTGCGGACCGGGTTTTGTAGGTAGAATATAAACCTTGTCGGTTAAGATGAATGTGGTATCATGGGTTTTATTTCAGGTCCAACTAGATTTTTACACCGGCTACTGATAGGAAAAATAATGGTTTTAATCTACACAAGTTAGCCTTCCCTTACCAAAATGAATTGTTTGCGGCAAAGTTGCAGCAAACTTGCCGCAAATTTTCGGTAAACTGATCAGTTTACCAGAAAACTTTAGAACTTGTTTGCCGATCTTTGCCAGTAGTAGCGAACTTCTGGTAAACCTCTTATATTTTGCCATAAGTTTACCAGACACCCAATTATGTTTGCAGCTTCTTCGCCAGAAGTGGCAAACTTTTGGCAAACACCTAAAAATTTGCCAGAAGTTTATCACAAACATTTCTTCTTTTTTCTCTGTTTTTTTCACTTCATGAGCTTGCCAAAGCTTTACCAGAAATAAGACTTATACAATTTCATATACACATTCAGCACAAATTTAAGACTGTCAATTATAATGAATTGCTTTTATAATATGTGTATAGAGAAAAAATAAATCTAATTAATATTTTTGGATTTAAGTTTTATTCTAAGATAGTCTCGATAAAAATGTTTATTATTACGAAAATAAGATCAACTTTAATCGCATGATGCTTCATAATGACCCCCCCCCCCCCTCCCACACACACACACACAGACCCCACGTATTACGTGAACACCAACCTGTCTGTTCTTTTGTTATGCTATATTCTTTTTTCCTACGTTCAAATATCAGTCAACTTGGATTTGAGTATATAAACCGCTTGATGTTGAATCATGTAGATTGAAGAGTTTTCCGTAACGTTATGCTGTTCAGTGTTTGTTTCTACTTTTACTTTTGTTTCAATGTTAAGCTACGCGCGCGCTGATTGGTCGATCAATAGCTAGC
Organism: Magallana gigas; assembly: GCF_963853765.1. NCBI lineage: Eukaryota > Metazoa > Mollusca > Bivalvia > Ostreida > Ostreidae > Magallana > Magallana gigas. The sequence continues at coordinate 38,275,081 of NC_088860.1, forward strand.
CGCCAATTTTCACATTCGATGCTGCCATGTTGTCTGCCATCACCGAGATGGTAAAGTGAATGAAAATAAGGGAATAAGGCTGTGCACAAGGTAAAAGAAACATTGTCAATGGAGTGTTTACTTTAGGAAAATCCACGGCTAAACAGAGGACGAATCCACGGCTAAACAGAGGACGAATATAAGTGAATGAATCGAGTCTCGACACCCAAGGCCACTGCATGCACCATCTGCATGATCATGAGCACGTTTTTGAAAAAGTAAGTGAAGTAATGAAAACATATTCGTTGAATGGCAGTTTAAACAGTTATTGGAATATAAAACGAAAGACTGTGATCTTTTATAATGAGTTTAACAGTATAAGGCCGTCCCATGACAATGCGGGGTGTCGAATCGAGCAAAACGCTCGTTATTGACATCGTTGTGATGCATGAACAAATGATTAAAATTTATTTAAACAACGCCAAATTTAGGAAATTATCATTACATAGTGTAAAAGTACATTTTATATGATTTACATTTTTATTACTTAAATAAAAGAATTCATGTTCTACTCGCATAGTCAGACTTAGAGTAGGCCTAGTGCAAATTTGTAGCTTTATATAGATTTATAGATTGAGTAAGTATATGATAGGCTAACTTGTTTTAATCTGAAAACAATTGTGCTTATATGAAATCCATTTATCTTCCCAATAGGTGTCTGCCCTGGTGACTGGGTTACACAGACCTAAAGAAAACCATGCAAAAAATAAAAAACCCACTGATTTTATGATCAAATGATGCAACCAAAAAAGAGTGAAGACAGAATTTGTGTAAGACTTACGTAGAAAAGCATATAAACAACAGTGCTGAAGTCTGACCATTCCATTGTGGGTATTATTGTGATATACGGCTATTTGTGTGATATTGTTTATGTGTGAAATTAAATCAGAGAGCACGTACAGGAGACCGTCATAAAAAAGACATCGAGAATGCCTTAAAGAATCTGTGATTAATTGTAACATGACCAGTGACCGTGCAGGGCTTAATTGTGAACTACCGGTAAAAGTATCGACCTAATTTCCGAAAAATATGGTATATGGTTTGAACTTCGCTCATTGTGAACTTTTGACAAGTCCTTCTGTGCATGCTATTGTGATCAAACTGCATTCAAGTTTATCGATCTGCAGCAACAAATCATCACCTATCGGTTGAGTACTATTTGTCAAATTTCAATATGGTTTGTTCATCAGTTTTGTGTTTATTTTTGAAATTTATAAAATGTGTAAAATTTTAATTTAATTACTTGTGTCCTTTATCTCTAATTTTGCTGCAACTGTTTAAGTTAAACAACATCTTTGTCAATCACCAGTAGAAGTTATTTGTTAATTGATTGAAAAGCATAGTACATGTATTAGTAACTCATTATTAAATAATTATTAGTGTTTATTAATTGTTTTTCTTATGTTGTAGTATCTAAAAGTTGCTATGTCTATCTGTAAGCTTGCGGCAAATTTGCCGCAAACAGTTTGCCGGAAGCTAATTTGCATACGAATTCTGAACTTGCTGCAAATTTGCCGCAAACAGTTTGCCAGAAGCTAATTTGCATATGAATTCTGAACTTGCCGCAACTTTGCCGCAAACAGTTTCCCAGAAGCTAATTTGCATACGAATTCTAAACTTGCCGCAACTTTGCAGCAAACAGTTTGCCAGAAGCTAATTTGCATACGAATTCTGAACTTGCCGCAAATTTGCTGCAACTGTTTGTCGCAAATTTGCAGCAACCTCTCTGCAAATTTGCGGCAACTGTTTGCCAGAGGCCTTATATTTTGGTAAGGGTTGGTATTTACATGTACTGACATCTTAATCACGGCATTGAAATTATTACCTACAGTATTCTATAATAATCAATATTTTAAAAATACTTTAATGAATGTCCTAAATACATGTAATAATCAACGGATTTTTTTTCTGAATAGTAAGAAACGGAAAATCGGCTGTTTCTGTCTTGAGAAACAACACCATTCTTGTTTTTGTAAGAAGTGCCGGTATTTTTATAGCGCATGCAAGAGATACGAGATGATGGTAAAATTGTATTTCTCTTGATATTGTGCACATATATTATAAAGTCAAGTTTTGCACCTTAAACACATATAATACAACTAGTAGGCTAATTGTTCGAGAACAATTAGAGGTCTTTCCACCTAATATTTTAATGAATTGCTAGATTGCTCTATAAGATTTACAAAACATTACTATACCTATGATATATGTTGTACTATAAAATGGGAAAACCACAAGGCCATTAATTGATAAATGGTTTTAAAAGAGATTTTTTATTTTTATTATTATCAAGCCATTTTTTTAAAAAAATTCCATGTTGTATATATCGGTAAAGATTTATCTAATTACTTTTCTGAATTTTTTTCCACTTACTATGAACAAAACTGAGCCAAGTGAATATTCTTTACACAATCGTATAAACAGTAAAGCTAACAATAGAAGAGAGTGTTCTACAGGCTAGCTGTCTTTGTACAAAATTAATAACAAGTTCCACTTGAGTAGCCACAGGACTTGATGTGATACCTGGCTGACCACAATTGAATACCTTATTGCGCAATCCAGCAAGCTATTGAAACCCTTACTATAATTCTGTATTTCAAATGATATGAAAATTCATTAATTAAAAGACTTCTAAATGACGTTGACCTTTGACCTTTATGTCATTTTGTTTGGCCAAGGTAGACGCTTCTATTCCAAGCGGTCCAAAGTCTGTACGACAAATAATAAAAAAGTTGGAAATGATTTTATAGAAAATTAAAACCTTTCAGGGGGAATAACTACTAGAAGAGAGCCTCAGATCCTTTCGGTATGAATAGATTGAAGAACCCTCCAAGTATACTGAATACATTGGTAAAAGTTCCAGTCTTTATCTCTTATAGTTTCAGAGAAGTAGCGATAACAAGCATTTCGTACAATAGGGGCTATAACTCTGTAATTATTCAAAGGTATGAGCCAAGGGGCTATATTTTAAAATGTCTTAAGATGTCCTACTACATCCATAAAAATGTTTTTCTCTACCACCCTAAACAAAAGAGATATAAAAATTCGTTAATTAACAGCTTCTCAAATGACCTTGACCTTTGACCTTTATGTCATTTTGTTTGGCCAAGGTAGACTCTTCCATCCCAAGTGGTCCGAAGTCTCTATGATAAATAATAAAAAAGTTGGAAGTGATTTTATGGAAATTGAAATACTTTCAGGGGCAATAACTACTACAAGGGGGCCTCAAATCCTTTTGGTATGAATAGATTGAAGAACCATCTAAGTGTAATGAAGACATTGGTAAAAGTTCCAAATCCGTATCTCTTATGGTTTCAGAGGAGTAGCGATAACAAGCATTTTCTTCTCAAAGGGCAATAACTCTGTAAGTTCTGGGAGTTCTTTGACACAGGGTCAATTGGTACCATAACTTTTAATGAGCAATTACATAAAGTTTAAATTGTTTGGATAACTCTAATAATAAAAAAGTCACCCCGAGCTAAATAGAAAAAAAGAAGAAGAAGAAGAAGAAGAACTAGTAGACTAATTGTTCTCGAACAATTAGAGGTCTTTCCACCTCATTGTTTTTTTATGTTTGAAATAAGATTGCTTCAATAGAATAAAATATTTCTTCTGCGTTACTTCATTTAAAAAAGTGTCAAACGATTACGTTTGCAATTTTTTATTGCTTGACGACCTTGACCTTTGACCTTTATGTCATTTTCATCTGACAAAGTAGACGCTTCAATACCAAGTGGTCCGATGTATCTATGATTATTGATTCAAAAGTTATTTGTGTTTTTATTGAATGTTCGAAACTTTCAGGGGCAATAACTGCTAGAAAGGGACTTTGGACCCTGTTGGTATGAATAGATTGAAGAAGCGCCTAAGTATACTGAATACATTAGTAAAAGTTTCAAGTCTCTATCTCTAACGGTTAATGAGGAGTAGCGATAACAAGCATTTTGTACAATAGGGGCAATAACTCTGTTTCTATTTAAAAGAAGGATCCAAGGGGATATATTTTGAAATGTCTTAAGATGTCCTATTACATCCATAAAAAAGTTTTTCTCTACCACCCTAAACAAAAGAGTTCTAAAAACTCATTAATTAACGGATTTCTAAATGACCTTGACCTTTAACCTTTATGTTTTTTTGGTCGGCCAAGGTAGACGCTTCCATCCCAAGTGGTCCTAAGTCTCTATGATAAATAATAAAAAAGTTGAAAGTGATTTTATGGAAATTCAAATACTTTCAGGGGCAATAACTGACAGAACGGGGTCTCGGATCTTTTCGGTATTAGTAGATTGAAGAACCCTCTAAGTGTACTGAAGACATTGGTAAAAGTTTCAGGTCTCTTTCTCTTATGGTTTCAGAGGAGTAGCGATAACAAGCTTTTCGTAAACAAGGGCAATAACTTTGTAAGTTCTGGGGGTTATCAGGAACAGGGTCATTTGGTATTATAACTTTAAATGGTAAATTACATGAAGAAAAAATTGTTTCAATATGTCTTATAATAAAAAAGGTGTCCCTTGGAAAATAGAAAAGAAAAATAATAAGAACTAGTAGACTAATTGTTCTCGAACAATTAGAGGTCTTTCCACTTCATTTGGTTTTATGTTTAAAATAGGATTGCTTCAATAAAAAAAAGTATATTTTTAATCTGCGTTACTTCAGAGAAAAGTGTCAAAAGATTAAGTAAGCAATTTTTTATTGCTTGACCTTGACCTTTGACCTTTATGTCATTTTGATCGGACAATGTAGACGCTTCAATACCAAGTGGTCTGATGTATCTATGATTATTGATTCAAAAGTTATAAGTGTTTTTTCTATTGTTCAAAACTTTCAGGGGCAATAACTGCTAGAAAGGGACATTGGACCCTTTCGGTATGAATAGATTGAAGAAGCGTCTAAGTGTACTGAATACATTGGTATAAGTTTCAAGTCTCTATCTCTAACGGTTCATGAGGAGTAGCGATAACAAGCATTTTGTACAATAGGGGCAATAACTCTAGAATTGTTTAACGATAAGGGTCAAAGGATTATATTTTGAAATGTCTTATGATGTCCTACTACATCCATGAAAAACTTTTCTCTACCACACTAAACAAAAGAGATCTAAAAACTCATTAATTAGGAGATATCCAAATGACCTTGACCTTTGAACTGTATGTCATTTTGTTTGGCCAAGGTAGACGCTTCCATCCCAAGTGGTCCGAAGTCTCTATGACAAATAATAAAAAAGTTGGAAGCGTGTTCAGAGAAATGTTAACATTTTAAGGGGCAATAACTACTAGAAGGGGGGCTCAGATCCTTTCGAAATGAATAGACTGAAGAACCCTCTAAGTGTACTGAAGACATTGGTAAAAGTTCCAAGTCTCTATCTCTTATGGTTTCAGAGGAGTAGCGATAACAAGCATTTCGTGCACAAGGGCAATAACTTTGTTAATTCTGGGAGTTTTCAAGCAAAGGGTCATTTGGTACCATAACTTTTCATGACCAATAACATTAAGAATAAATTGTTTCAATATCTCTTGAAATAAAAAAGCTGTCCCAAGGAAAATAGAAAAGAAAAATTATAAGAACTAGTAGACTAATTGTTCTCGAACAATTAGAGGTCTTTCCACCTCATTATTTTTTGTTTGAAAAAAGATTGCTTCAATAGAATTAATTATTTTTTCTGCGTTACATCATTAAAAAAGTGTCTAACGATTAAGTTTGCAATTTTTTATTGCTTAACCTTGACCTTTGACATTTATGTCATTTTCATCGGACAAGGTAGACGCTTCAATACCAAGTGGTCCAATGTATCTATGATTATTGATTCATAAGTTTTTTGTGTTTTTTATTGAATGTTCGAAACTTTCAGGGGCAATAACTGCTAGAAAGGGACTTTGGACCCTGTCGGTATGAATAGATTGAAGGAGCGTCTAAGTGTACTGAATACATTAGTAAAAGTTTCAAGTCTCTATCTCCAACGGTTTATTAGAAGTAGCGATAACAAGCATTTTGTACAATAGGGGCAATAACTCTGTAATTGTTACATGGTAAGGGTCAAAGGGTTATATTTTGAAATGTCTTCAGATGTCCTACTACATCCATGAAAAAGTTTTTCTCTACCATCCTAAACAAAATACATCTGAAAACTCATTAATTAAGAGATTTCCAAATGACCTTGACCTTTGACCTTTATATCATTGTGTTCGTCCAAGGTAGACGCTTCCATCCCAAGTGGTCCGAAGTCTGTATGATAAGTAATAAAATTGTTGGAAGTGATTTTATAGAAATGTAAATACTTTCAGGGGCAATAACTACTAGAAGGGGGGCTCAGATCCTTTCGGTATGAATAGATTGAAAAACCCTCTAAGTGTACTAAAGACATTGGTAAAAGTTCCAAGTTTCTATATCTTATGGTTTCAGAGGAGTAGCGATAACAAGCTTTTCGTACAAAAGGGGCAATAACTCTGTAACTATTTAAAAGAAGGAACCAAGGGGATATATTTTAAAATGTCTTAAGATGTTCTATTACATCCATAAAAAGAATTTTCTTTACTACACTAAACAAAAGAGATCTAAAAACTCATTAATTAAGAGATTTTCAGATGACCTTGACCTTTGACCTTTATGTCATTTTGTTCGGCCATGGAAGACGCTTCCATCCCAAGTGGTCCGAAGTCTCTATGATAAATGATAAAAAAGTTGGAAGGGATTTTATGGAAATTCAAATACTTTCAGGGGCAATAACTGATAGAAGGGGGTCTCGGATCCTTTCGGTTTTAGTAGATTGAAGAACCCTCTAAGTGTACTGAAGACATTGGTAAAAGTTCCAAGTCTCTATCTCTTATGGTTTCAGAGGAGTAGCGATAACAAGCTTTTCGTACACAAGGGCAATAACTTGGTAAGTTCTGGGAGTTATCAAGCAAAGGGTCATTTGGTACTATAACTTTTAATGGCCAATAACATAAAGAAAAAATTGTTTCAATATCTCTTGAAATAAAAAAGCTGTCCCTGGAAAAAAAGAGAAGAAAAAAAATAAGAATAATAATAATAATAATAAAAAACATAAGAAAAACAAAAGGTCTTTCACCTGAAAGGTGGAAAGACCTAACTAGTAGACTAATTGTTCTCGAACAATTAGAGGTCTTTCCACATTATTGTTTTTTATGCTTGAAATAAGATTGCTTTTATAGAATAAAGTATTTTTTCTGTGTTACTTTGATAAAAAAGTGTCAAACGATTAAGTTTGCAATTTTTTATTGCTTGACCTTGACCTTTGACCTTAATGTCATTTTGATCTGACAAGGTAGACGCTTCAATACCAAGTGGTCCGATGTATATTTAATTATTGACTCAAAAATTATTTGTGTTTTTATTCAATGTTAGAAACTTTCAGGGGCAATAACTGCTAAAAAGGGACTTGAGACCCTTTCGGTATGAATAAATTGAAGGAGTGTCTAAGTGTACTGAATAATTAGTAAACATTTCAAGTCTCTATCTCTAACAGTTAATGAGGAGTAGCGATAACAAGCATTTTGTACAATAGGGGCAATAACTCTATAATTGTTACATGGTAAGGGTCAATGGGTTATGTTTTGAAATGTCTTGAGATGTCCTACTACATCCATGAAAAAGTTTTTTTCTAGCACCCCAAACAAAAGAGATCTGAAAACGCATTAATTTAGAGATTTCCAAATGACCTTGACCTTTGACCTTTACGTCATTTTGTTTGGTCAAGGTAAGCGCTTCCATCACAAGTGGTCCGAAGTTTCTATGATAAGTAATAAAAAAGTTGGAAGTGATTTTATGGAAATGTAAATACTTTCAGGGGCAATAACTACTAGAAGGGGGTCTCAGATCCTTTCGGTATGAATAAGTTGAAGAACCCTCTAAGTGTACTAAAGACATTGGTAAAAGTTTCCAGTCTCTATCTCTTACGGTTTTTGAGGAGTAGCGATAACAAGCATTTTGTACAATAGGGGCAATAACTCTATAGATTTTTTAAAGGAAGGAACCAAGGGGATATATTTTGAAATGTCTTAAGATGTGCTACTACATCCATGAAACAGTTTTTCTCTACCACACTAAACAAAAGAGATCTAAAAACTCATTAATTAACGGATTTCCAAATGACCTTGACCTTCGACCTATATGTCATTTTGTTCGGCCAAGGTAGACGCTTCCATCCCAAGTGGTCCGAAGTCTCTATGACAAATAATTAAAAAGTTGGAAATGATTTTATAGAAATGTAAATACTTTCAGGGGCAATAACTACTAGAAGGGGGCTCAGATCCTTTCGTTATGAATAGATTGAAGAACCCTCTAAGTGTACTGAAGACAGTGGTAAAAGTTCCAAGTTTCTATCTCTTATGGTTTCAGAGGAGTAGCGATAACAAGCTTTTCGTACACAAGGGCAATAACTTTGTAAGTTCTGGGAGTTATCAAGCAAAGGGTCATTTGGTACCATAACTTTTAATGGCCAATATCATAAAGAAAAAATTGTTTCAATATCTCTTGAAATAAAAAAGCTGTCCCTGGAAAAAAAGAGAAGAAAAATAATAATAATAATAAAAAACATAAGAAAAACAAAAGGTCTTTCACCTGAAAGGTGGAAAGACCTAATAAACTAGTAGACTAATTGTTCTCGAACAATTAGAGGTCTTTCCACTTCATTGTTTTTTATGTTTGAAATAAGATTGCTTCAATAGAATAAATTATTTTTTCTGCGTTACTTCATAAAAAAGTGTTCAACGATTAAGTTTGCAATTTTTTTTTTTGCTTAACCTTGACCTTTGACCTTTATGTCATTTTCATCTGACAAGGTAGACGCTTCAATACCAAGTGGTCCGATGTATATATGATTATTGATTCAAAAGTTTTTTGTGTTTTTTATTGAATGTTCGAAACTTTCAGGGGCAATAACTGCTAGAAAGGGACTTTGGACCCTGTCGGTAAGAATAGACTGAAGAAGCGTCTCAATATACTGAATACTTTAGTTAAAGTTTCAAGCATCTATTTCCAACGGTTAATTAGGAGAAGCGATAACAAGCATTTTGTACAATAGGGGCAATAACTCTATAATTGTTACATGGTAAGGGTCAAAGGGTTATATTTTGAAATGTCTTAAGATGTCCTACTACATCCATGAAAAAGTTTTTCTCTACCATCCTAAACATTAGAGATCTAAAAACTCATTAATCAAGAGATTTCCAAATGACCTTGACCTTTGACCTTTATATCATTTGGTTCATCTAAGGTAGACGCTTCCATCCCAAGTGGTCTGAAGTCTGTATGATAAGTAATAAAAAAGTTGGAAGTGATTTTATAGAAATGTAAATACTTTCAGGGGCAATAACTACTAGCAGGGGGGCTCAGATCATTTCGGTATGAATAGATTGAAAAACCCTCTAAGTGTACTAAAGACATTGGTAAAAGTTCCAAATCTCTATCTCTTATGGTTTCAGAGGAGTAGCGATAACTAGCTTTTCGTACAAAAGGGGCAATAACTCTGTAACTATTTAAAAGAAAGAGCCAAGGGGATATATTTTAAAATGTCTTAAGATGTCCTATTACATCCATGAAAAAGTTTTTCTTTACTACACTAAACAAAAGAGATCTAAAAACTCATTAATTAAGAGATTTTCAGATGACCTTTACCTTTGACCTTGATGTAATTTTGTTCGGCCAAGGTAGACGCTTCCATCCCAAGTAGTCCGAAGTCTCTATGATAAATAATAAAAAAGTTGGAAGGGATTTTATGGAAATTCAACTACTTTCAGGGGCAATAACTACTAGAAGGGGGTCTCGGATCCTTTCGGTGTTAGTAGATTGAAGAACCCTCTAAGTGTACTGAAGACATTGGTAAAAGTTTCAAGTCTCTATCTCTAATGGTTTCAGAGGAGTAGCGATAACAAGCTTTTCGTACACAAGGGCAATAACTTTGTAAGTTCTGGGAGTTATCAAGCAAAGGGTCATTTGGTACCATAACTTTTAATGGCCAATCACATAAAGAAAAAATTGTTTCAAAATCTCTTGAAATAAAAAAGCTGTCCCTGGAAAAAAAGAGAAGAAAAAAAATAAGAATAATAATAAAAAACATAAGAAAAACAAAAGGTCTTTCACCTGAAAGGTGGAAAGACCCTAAAAACATAAAGAAAACAAAAGGTCTTTCACCTGAAAGGTGGAAAGACCTAAAAAACATAAAGAAAACTAGTAGGCTAATTGTTCGAGAACAATTAGAGGTCTTTCCACCTAATATTTTAATGAATTGCTAGATTGCTCAATAAGATATACAAAACATTACTATACCTATGATATATGTTGTACTATAAAATGGGAAAACCACAAGGCCATTAATTGATAAATGGTTTTAAAAGAAATTTTTTAGTTTTATTATTATCAAGCCATTTCTTTAAAAAATTCCGTGTGGTATATATCGGTAAAGATTTATCTAATTACTTTTCTGAATTTTTTTCCACTTACTATGAACAAAACTGAGCCAAGTGAATATTCTTTACACAATCGTATAAACAGTAAAACTAACAATAGAAGAGAGTGTTCTACAGGCTAGCTGTCTTTGTACAAAATGAATAACAAGTTCCACTTGAGTAACCACAGGACTTGATGTGATACCTGGCTGACACAATTGAATACCATATTGCGCAATCCAGCAAGCTATTGAAACCCTTACTATAATTCTGTATTTCAAATGATATGAAAATTCATTAATTAAAAGACTTCTAAATGACGTTGACCTTTGACCTTTATGTCATTTTGTTTGGCCAAGGTAGACGCTTCTATTCCAAGTGGTCCGAAGTCTGTACGACAAATAATAAAAAAGTTGGAAATGATTTTATAGAAAATTAAAACCTTTCAGGGGGAATAACTACTAGAAGAGGGCCTCAGATCCTTTCGGTATGAATAGATTGAAGAATCCTCCAAGTGTACTGAATACATTGGTAAATGTTCCAAGTCTTTATCTTTTATGGTTTCAGAGGAGTAGCGATAACAAGCATTTCGTACAATAGGGGCTATAACTCTGTAATTATTCAAAAGTATGAGCCAAGGGGCTATATTTTAAATTGTCTTAAGATGTCCTACTAAATCCATGAAAAAGTTTTTCTCTACCACCCTTAACAAAAGAGATATAAAAACTCATTATTTAACGGCTTCTCAAATGACCTTGACCTTTGACCTTTTTGTCATTTTGTTCGGCTAAGGTAGACGTTTCCATCCCAAGTGGTCCGAAGTCTCTATGATAAATAATAAAGAAGTTGGAAGTGATTTTATGGAAATTTAAATACTTTCAGGGGCAATAACTACTACAAGGGGGCCTCAGATCGTTTTGGTATGAATAGATTGAAGAACCCTCTAAGTGTAATGAAGACATTGGTAAAAGTTCCAAATCTCTATCTCTTATGGTTTCAGAGGAGTAGCGATAACAAGCATTTCCTTCTCAAAGGGCAATAACTCTGTAAGTTCTGGGATTTCTTTGACACAGGGTCAATTGGTACCATAACTTTTAATGAGCAATTACATAAAGTTTAAATTGTTTGGATAACTCTAATAATAAAAAAGTCACTCCGAGCTAAATAGAAAAAAAGAAGAAGAAGAAGAAGAAAGAACATAAAGAAAACTAGTAGGCTAATTGTTCGAGAACAATTAGAGGTCTTTCCACCTAATATTTTAATGAATTGCTAGATTGCTCTATAAGATTTACAAAACATTACTATACCTATGATATATGTTGTACTATAAAATGGGAAAACCACAAGGCCATTAATTGATAAATGGTTTTAAAAGAGATTTTTTATTTTTATTATCATCAAGCCATTTTTTTTTTAAATTCCATGTTGTATATATCGGTAAAGATTTATCTAATTACTTTTCTGAATTTTTTTCCACTTACTATGAACAAAACTGAGCCAAGTGAATATTCTTTACACAATCGTATAAACAGTAAAGCTAACAATAGAAGAGAGTGTTCTACAGGCTAGCTGTCTTTGTACAAAATGAATAACAAGTTCCACTTGAGTAGCCACAGGACTTGATGTGATACCTGGCTGACCCAATTGAATACCTTATTGCGCAATCCAGCAAGCTATTGAAACCCTTACTATAATTCTGTATTTCAAATGATATGAAAATTCATTAATTAAAAGACTTCTAAATGACGTTGACCTTTGACCTTTATGTCATTTTGTTTGGCCAAGGTAGACGCTTCTATTCCAAGTGGTCCGAAGTCTGTACGACAAATAATAAAAAAGGTGGAAATGATTTTATAGAAAATTAAAAACTTTCATGGGGAATAACTACTAGAAGAGGGCCTCAGATCCTTTCGGTATGAATAGATTGAAGAACCCTCCAAGTATACTGAATACATTGGTAAAAGTTCCAAGTCTTTATCTCTTATAGTTTCAAAGGAGTAGCGATAACAAGCATTTCGTACAATAGGGGCTATAACTCTGTAATTATTCAAAGGTATGAGCCAAGGGGCTATATTTTAAAATGTCTTAAGATGTCCTAATACATCCATAAAAATGTTTTTCTCTACCACCCTAAACAAAAGAGATATAAAAACTCGTTAATTAACAGCTTCTCAAATGACCTTGACCTTTGACCTTTATGTCATTTTGTTCGGCCAAGGTAGACTCTTCCATCCCAAGTGGTCCGAAGTCTCTATGATAAATAATAAAAAAGTTGGAAGTGATTTTATGGAAATTTAAATACTTTCAGGGGCAATAACTACTACAAGGGGGCCTCAAATCCTTTTGGTATGAATAGATTGAAGAACCATCTAAGTGTAATGAAGACATTGGTAAAAGTTCCAAATCCGTATCTCTTATGGTTTCAGAGGAGTAGCGATAACAAGCATTTTCTTCTCAAAGGGCAATAACTCTGTAAGTTCTGGGAGTTCTTTGACACAGGGTCAATTGGTACCATAACTTTTAATGAGCAATTACATAAAGTTTAAGTTGTTTGGATAACTCTAATAATAAAAAAGTCACCCCGAGCTAAATAGAAAAAAAGAAGAAGAAGAAGAAGAAGAAGAAGAAAAAACATAAAGAAAACTAGTAGGCTAATTGTTCGAGAACAATTAGAGGTCTTTCCACCTAATATTTTAATGAATTGCTAGATTGCTCAATAAAATATACAAAACATTACTATACCTATGATATATGTTGTACTATAAAATGGGAAAACCACAAGGACATTAATTCATAAATGGTTTTAAAAGAGATTTTTTATTTTTATTATTATCAAGCCATTTCTTTAAAAATTCCATGTTGTATATATCGGTAAAGATTTATCTAATTACTTTTCTGAATTTTTTTCCACTTAGTAGGAACAAAACTGAGCCAAGTGAATATTCTTTACACAATCATATAAACAGTAAAGCTAACAATAGAAGAGAGCGCTGTAGAGGCTAGCTGTCTTTGTACAAAATGAATGGGTTGACTGTAAAAACAAGTTCCACTTGAGTAACCACAGGACTTGATGTGATACCTGGCTGACCCAATTGAATACCTTATTGCGCAATCCAGCAAGATATTGAAACCTGTATTTCAAATGATATGAAAATTCATTAATTAACAGACTTCCAAATGACCTTGACCTTTGACCTTTATGTCATTTTGTTCGGCCAAGGTAGACGCTTCTATTCCAAGTGTTCCGAAGTCTGTACGACAAATAATAAAATAGTTGGAAATGATTTTCTAGAAATTTATAAACTTTCAGGGGCAATAACTATTAGAAGGGGGCCTCAGATCCTTTCGGTATGAATGGATTGAAGAACCCTCCAAGTGTACTGAATGCATTGGTAAACGTTCCAAGTCTCTATCTCTTATGGTTTCAGAGGAGTAGCGATAACAAGCATTTCGTACAACAGGGGCTATAACTCTGTCATTATTCAAAGGTATGAGCCAAGGGGCTATATTTTAAAATGTCTTAAGATGTCCTACTACATCCATCAAAAGTTTTTTCTCTACCACCCTAAACAAAAGAGATATAAAAACTCATTAATTAACAGCTTCTCAAATGACCTTGACCTTTGACCTTTATGTCATTTTGTTCGGCCAAGGTAGACGCTTCCATCCCAAGTAGTCCAAAGTCTCTATGATATATAATAAAAAAGTTCGAAGTGATTTTATAGAAATTTAAATACTTTTAGGGGCAATAACTACTACAAGGGGGCCTCAGATCCTTTTGATATGAATAGATTGAAGAACCCTCTAAGTGTAATGAAGACATTGGTAAAAGTTCCAAATCTCTATCTCTTATGGTTTCAGAGGAGTAGCGATAACAAGCATTTCCTTCTCAAAGGGCAATAACTCTGTAAGTTCTGGGAGTTCTTTGACACAGGGTCAATTGGTACCAAAACTTTTAATGAGCAATTACATAACGTTTAAATTGTTTGGATAACTCTAATAACAAAAAAGTCACCCCGAGCTAAATAGAAAAAAAGAAGAAGAAGAAGAAGAAGAGGAAGAAGAATAAAAAACATAAAGAAAACAAGAGGTCTTTCACCTGAAAGGTGGAAAGACCTAACAAGAGGTCTTTCACCTGAAAGGTGGAAAGACCTAACAAGAGGTCTTTCACCTGAAAGGTGGAAAGACCTAAAAATATGCTATCGTTGAATGAAAACCGAAACAAGCATTTTGAACGCTTTTGGTTGCTAAATTTATAAAATGGATACGTTTTTCTTAATTTATATCCTATGATAACAGGTAGAGAGGTATTTTTGCTTTTGAACAATATGATAATAATGCTTAAAGATCAAATCGATATTGACACGTTCACGCTAATCTGTCGTACTCATACTTTAAATACAATCATTTGTCTTTATCATATCAACCCTTGTACGTATTTTCTTTGGTATTCAGGTAAAGCACATGTCTTTTTTTGTATTAGTATTTTTGTGTCATATAATGCCCCCAGATATTGTGCACGAGTATGTTGAAATTTAATATTTGTACATACAGGCGGTACGGTCCTCTAAACAAATTAACACATATTATTTAGAAATGTGATTACGTTAAATAAAAAGAGGAAAAACATTTTAATATTAGTGTCGTTTTATTACTTTGTATTACCTTATTTAAAAAAATGATAAGCTTTACATAAACAATAGGTAACTGCATAGTGGTTATACCCTCATTAATGATAGGGCCAAGATATCCAACCAATATAGACACTTTGATGCTAAATTGTCAAACTTATTTGTATGTAAACACGTTATAATAAACATCGAAGCAATTAAATCTAAATTTCATTTTTGTAAGACTGAAGATGACAGAGAAACACTAATGTTGGTGTTATTTCATACTCATGCTAAGCAAAAGCTGCGTACTTTGAAAAGTTATACAATAATATTCTTTACATACATTATCATAAAGTTCGATGTCATAGTGCAAATGTCTAACAGTCTAAATATTCATAGCCAAATGAAACTTCTCAGGAAACCTGTGCTTTACAGAAAGTCAACGTTTCAACTTTTCCATGTTTTGACTTTGTTATAGAAGGCAATACACATATCCAAATGACGTTTGCTACCAGCACCAACTTAAATACATTGTTTTAGTTTCCATATCTCTACAAGATTGTCATATTTCCTATTGGTATCAAATGTTAATATTTTATTTGATATTTGTGGTAAAACAATAAGTTAAAATAGCCCAGCGTGTTATTGTTTTCCGTTTTCCGATCTTCTGACCTGAATTAGCTCAAGGTAGATTTTCTATATCGGTCATCCGTATGCTGTTCATTTTTGTTACTATCTGTAATGAGTTCCTCATTTAGATTTTCTGAAATTTTGATTTCAAGATACGGGCTTGGCATATCGACTAGTCTCAACAACATATGTAACTGACTGTTGGTAATCTGAATCTCCAGACAGTCTAACCAATGATAATATCTAAACTGGCTATATCTCGTGCTAAAATAATCTTTAATAATAAAAAAACGCGTTTTAATAACAAGAAACAGTAGAAACACTCAAAGATATATATAAAACATGATTATTATACACTAGATGAGCAAGAAGTAATTAAAAAAAACGTCAGTAATCTTTATCGGCTTTCTGATTTCTGCAAAGAAAAAGAACTATGTAGAGCATTTACCAAAAGAAAAAAAAATCAGACATATGTGACGGTCATTTTAAAAGATCTTATGCAAACTTATTAAATTGCATGCTCATTTTTGTGCACTCAAAACTTCGTCAGTTTGAAACTATAACTAAAAACTTGTCCATTCATAAGTAAAAATATCATAACGTTATATATCTAATTCAAATACATTTAGATAATATATACATTTCACTAATGAATATCCTTCCGTGACATTCCTTAGTAAGCTTCCTTGTACTGCGCGATCCAACAGATAAATTAATTCATATTTAGATATATATATCACAGTATATTTTCCGTAGTGTTTTAAAACATGACCTGATTTTCATTCGTTCTATGGTAAACATGATTGTATAAGCATGAGCTCAAATTCATTTTAAAAAGGTTTTTTTTTTCTTGAAATTTATAACCTGTTAGAAGTTTAACAAAATGATGGTAATATACTTACAGTATTAAATTATATACTCACAATCCACCCGTTATTTCTTCTTCCATCAAATCGAGAACATAACAATCACATCGTCAGTGTCTTGGGTTATATATTGATTTTAACGTTAACAAAAAAGTACTCTGATTTTTTTTATTTCTTTGATTAAACCAAAAGAAAATGATAGGTTTAGATTACCTTTTCTGACGTACATGTATGTTTAAATTAGAAAACTACAGAGTTCGTGTTTTCTCACCATATTAACCATATTTAAATAATTTTATCAGACATATTCCAACTTATCTAATTAAGATTTAAGATGATTTTAAGAATTATTTCAAAATCACAAGAAACAAACAGTCGGGTTCTTTATATGTATCAAACTTGTTTTACGTAAAAAGATGTACCAACGTACACACAAGAGTCTCTTCCATCCCAAAACTCTTCTTCACAGGCTTGTTTGAATAATAAAAAAACAAGTCGCGATGGAGAAATACATTCACCTTTTCTGTCGAACATTTGAAAAAAAAATACATTATTTCTTCTGAGATATGGAAATTGTATGTATTTTTGAATATTTTTGTATATGCCTCGACGTCATAGTTTTAACTGCAGATATCAACATAATAGAGAGGGGGAGAGAAAACGTTGTTACGAATAAAAATTACAAAAGTGTTTCGGAAAGATGTTATAAAGGGTGCGATAAAGGATGAAATATAGGAACAATATACAAGGAATGTGTAAGAGGTGCGTGCATTTGTTCATATCAAGGGAGCAAAAACCCTTTATATTATACTAAATATACAATAAATAGAGAATAATACATGGCAAAATCCGTATCAAACCCTATATCAACCCGAAGGCCGAGGGCCAGAGGGCTGATATTAGTCGAGGGTTAATTTGGGGGTTATGCAGATTTAAACAAGCATTGATATTTTTATAATATATTTGAATTGATAGTTCGTTTTTATTTTGATATGAACAATTCTATCCAGCTCTATCCAAGTTTTCTCATCTCGAAACCGACGTATTTTTGACACTCAAATGTATTGCGACGTTATCTAGTCTATGGTATGACGTCATAGTTTAAACTGCAGATGAGAATTAAATAAAAAAGAAAAAAAAACCCGAGTCAACACGAATCAAAAGTGAAAAGGTGTTCAGAAAAGGTGTAATATTGTGTGTGATAAATGGTAAAATAAATAGTGATGTTACAATGTGATATAAGCGCGTGTCTTTGTTTATATTAGGGGTGCTAAACACCCTATATTTTACACCATGTATATGATAAACAAGATTTAAACGTATGCTATTAATTTTTAATTGTTAGATATTTATACATTTTTCAAGGGATACATCTATTAAATATAAATTGCTTCGGATTATTGAAAATAGGTGATTTCTTTTTATTTTAATATGTTCAAAACGATACATGTTTAATAAAAACACTAGCCTAGATAGAAGATTTTAGAACAGAGCTAATAACATTCAACACAATATTTTTACACTTTCTACATTGTCTGTATAATTTATTATTAAAGTAAAAGATGTTTTCGTTTTTATTAACTACACGTAGGATTTCATTTCTTTGAGCATGCAAACAGAAATAACGGCAGTTCTGAACAAGCTTACATGTACCTCACGCTCGATAGAATATGAGATCTAATGAAGAAATTGTCGTTTAATATTCTAACTTTCAGATTAGAAATAAATAAAGAGAATTTTCTACCTTACATAGTTTTGTTACCTTACGCGATAGTTACGACATGATATATTTGTGACAAAACTTTCAAATTAAGCGAGTGCAATGCAATAAATTGTTTAAACCAAACGGAATATAGCATGCAGCTTTCTCTAACTTTTAAAATGGAAATATCAAATATCTTAAAGTTTGAAAAATTCCGACTTACTGCGGATTTGTTTGTTTCTTGTGTTGTTTAAAGCAAGGGGTACCGGCGAGCCTGACGTCACATGTTTACTTGTACTCTGCAGTGATTCTGAATACAAATACGAAAGGCAATTTTAAGTATTTAATAAATACAGTTTGTATTTCTCAAAGTGATATGATAAAATCTACAAATACAACTCTTATTATTAAAATCTATATAGCAGCACTTTGTCTGTATGTTTGTTGTTGTGTTTTAAGCTTTACGAAATAAAGCATAAAACTTTATATTTTCAAACAAAATTTGAATCACCTTTCTTTTTACCGAGAATGGTTTCGTTTGTTACGTTGATTACAACATAGGTAACGGTTGTTTCTGATTTCATATCTTCAGTTGTTTTTGCCTCTGTATTAAAATAAAGAAAGCATTGGGTTTTTTTTATTTCTAGAAGTTACACCCAGAAAAGTTTTGATACACTAAAACTACAATTGTTTACTCAAATAACCCCCCCCGCCAAAAAAAAAAAAAACACCAAAAAACGTACACCGCAAATTGAAAGGAATTTAGTTTAATTCTCGTTTACGTTAAAAAAATAAACTAAGAAGAGAATTTAATGTTTAAAAATCTTTATTTTTAAATGTCTTACCTGTTGTCTCCCCTGTTTCATTGCAACCGAATATGTGATGGCATAATGTACAGTCACATACGTCACTACATAACTCTCCGTAGCTAGGTGGGGTACATTTATCGGTGCAACTTTCCCCAAAATATCCAACCGGACAATCTATAAATAACAAAATATAATTTGCTTATATTTTTCACAAAATGATTTTCTTCTTCACTGTTAATATGATTTTGTATTGGATGCTCGTTGTTTTTTTTTACCTGTACAATTGTTTCCAACCTTGACTTTACCATAACTGCAACCTCCATTGGAATTGTTATCACCTCTGTGAAATATATGGATAACAATGAACGATTTATACAAAAAAATGGTAAAATACATAAGCATCTTAACAAAAGGTAAACTATATAATTAGTCAACATTGTATAAATCTATACTTAAAACTTACTCCTGAATTAGGGATGTCCAAATGACAAAAAGAGTTAAAGCTCTACTTTTCATCCAAAACCATCCTTGCATATTGATAAGATTTTGTGAAATGAATTTTTTTACTATTTGCGTGTGCAAATATCTGAAAAAATGTGTTTCATGTTTTTCCTCATATACAAAAATATATCACGGATGTCAACAACTTACATCTTTGTCTGTCAAACAATCAAACAAATGAAATGAATTCCTATTGAATTTCTAAATGACTTGTATTTGCCATTTCTATATTGTAAGATATTGAACTTATATTGTTATTCTGAAGTATTCTTGTTTCTTTTTCTCATAATTTATTTTTCGGCGTGCAATACTAACAGATAAGATAAGTTGAGGTCATTAAATCAAAACTATATATATAATTTTTGCAAATGTATCTTTGTACCTAAAATTTCATATTGGTTTGTTAATGTTATTAATTTATTAAAAATCGTTATGCTCATTTTTTCACAATCATATTCTTTTTAATATATGATTTAAAAAATGAAAAAACACAAATTTTTCTAACAAAAATGTTTAATATTTCCTTATTTTGATAGGTTAGTTATGTTGTATAATATATGATATTTATACCACTCTGAAAACTGCATCAAATCTGTAGAAATAATTACTGCTTTTAAGATAAAGAAACCTAAACCAAAAATCTCTAAAAATCAGTGCAAAAATCTGATTATGGTTTTCCAATAGGACGCCTTTTTCTATTATTTACTTTTTTTATTAAATATTTAATATGTAAATGATGTTTCATTTGATTGTAAAATGCTTTTATATCAGCATTGTGTATTTGTGTTAATATATACTACAACCCCCCCCCCCCCCCCTCATCCAACAAACAACAACATTGATGATACAGGATTATGGATTTCACAAAGCTAGAAGAGGCATCCGTGCATTTATGCCTGTTATACATCCAGTGGTAGGATGACTAATTTTATTAGACTAGTTAATCCATGTTCACAATGACATAACCACCTAAATGCCACTACCCTTTACACACGAGTCATCATTTTCTCAACCTTTGGTAGATATTGACTTCATTATCCTCACTCTGCACTGAGTGATGCTAAGTCTAAACGAAGATGGTTTTAAAAGAATAAATGCATACAATCATCAAATGACCACCTAGGCCGCGCCCTACTGCAGAACACCTCACCCTGGAACCTCAGTTTTAACAGTTTTATGATGAACATATTCTTGTTAAATATGAACATGTTCCCAGTTTACCTTCTATAAGTCTATTTTCATATATATTTCTATATGTCTCGTCCAGTTTTACTTTTTGTAGAACTTCACAACTGAGTTAAAGATCTGTCATAACTGGTAATGGATCACATCCTCATAATTTTTTTTATATTTCTAACCGCTGTAGTTAACAGTTTTCTTTTCTCGACATGTTTGATCCGTAAGTAAGTAACTTTTTTCCATCGGTATCCCTGGAGCATTTTTTTAAGTGGCTAGTAATTGATCTCTTTTGATTAAAAAAAAAAGCCCTAATAATTCCAGGTACAAAACTAGAAATTGATATTGAAATATACTTTTTTCATCATTTATTTTGTACAGTCAAAACTTTATTTCATCGGCTACGTTCACAAGGTTTGATCTAAAAGTAATGTCACGCAATGCACCTCGCGTCTCGTGAGTGCCATAATCATCGAAAATAATTTATGAAAATTTGCACAGTTATAATTAAACTTCACATAGATATTATGATAAAACGTTTTTAGAAATATAATATATTAAACATAGAATATTCCTATTAGGTGTTTATTTCCCTCAATGACCCAGCCCCAGGCTCGAATCCCGGTCTGGTCCTACATCATTTTCCCCTTCCCGTTACAGTATATTTGGTGCCGTGACCAACACCTGGATCTGATAGGTAAACTCATGCCACTGAACGAGCCTGGTGTGATCATCAAAGGTGAAATCTGCTCCGTTCAATTTTTAATAACACACTCGGCGTATGAACACAAGTGATTTTATAAAAATGATTGTTATATTCAGTAGTATATTCTCACTATATAACTCTATATAGACGAATAGTCAATAATTGTAATATTAGCTCGTCCGAAAAATATTGACCGGTCAATATTTTTTTGATATTGACTGGCTAGGAACAATATCTAGAGAACATTCCCTCTATTTCAAATAATCGCCTCTGATTAGTTGATTCAAAATCAGGTAGAACATCTGTATATTATTTCTTTCGGTCGGCAGAATATCACCAGTGACCGTTTGATGCTGAGGATATTTTGGAAATGAACTTTGCACAGAATTGAATTCGTGAATTCTTTGTTGAGCCGAGAAAATTATGGCGATCTGTTTTCAATTACTTTCTTAATTTTGGTTTGTTTCTTTATATAACAAAACAAATGTTGACTGTGTTTTCGGGCAACATTGATTATATTAGCCCCCTTGGGACGAAAATATTGCCCTCCGCTCCGCGTCGGGCAATATTTCGTCCCTCGGGGGCTAATATAATCAATGTTGCCCTCAACCCCAGTCAATATTTGTATATTATTGTACGATTATATAAAACTTACATAACCCTTTTTAAATGACCTTTTTTTTTGGGGGGGGGGGGGGAGGGAGGGGAGGGGATTCCGCACACGGGATCGCACTAAACAATATATTTCATGACTGTCCTATCAATCTTCCGAATCAATATATAGATATAAGCCTTGAAAGCTTATTTTTTGATATCGTCTGTCCTATTACAGCAGGTCGTGGAGACAAATTGAGTTAATGTGAGTTATAATTATTAGTCTGCAAGACCTGAGATAATATTTACATCCAATTCTTTATGTATTGGATGGTGTTATCGAAGAAAGGGCCGACACCATTATCTCCCCTTTGTCACGAACTTTATTACTAGAGTTATCTCCCCATTGAATATATAAATTAAAGCCCCAGACCAATACTCTTTCTTTCACTTCCTGTTCCTGAGAAGATAGGTTGGTTAAGCTAATTTTTATCTTTGATAAGCACGTGCTGCAAATAAATTTTTCAAAAAATACAATTTACAAATCATAGTCAATCTT
Source organism: Magallana gigas (assembly GCF_963853765.1). NCBI lineage: Eukaryota > Metazoa > Mollusca > Bivalvia > Ostreida > Ostreidae > Magallana > Magallana gigas. The sequence continues at coordinate 38,297,679 of NC_088860.1, forward strand.
TATTTTTGGCTCAATTAATGCCGATGCTTTCATTATGTTTTGATTTATATGGATTTTATTTCGGGTAGCCCAATATTTGGATAACCTTTCCACTAGCCATTTTGATTTGTTGTTGAATTTTCTGAATTCCTCGTTTGATCAAGATAATTATCAATTAATCCCTTATAAATATATACATGTACACATGTTTATATAATATAATGTGTAAATATAAAAAAAATAGATATAAAGTGTAACGTTAAAATAAACAAATCCATAGATAAAACAATTGTAGACTAATTTTGAAATCAATTTTTTAAAAATAAACTCTTGTTTATTTATACATATTGCGAATTATCAACTGATTAAAATGCCACCAAGGCGGTCCAAACGGATGAGAATTGAGACGACAAGGGCGAGCGAAAGTAAAACGGCAAGGACCAGGGAGCAGCGGCCCATAATGGATAATGGCCCATCAGAACCGGTGCAAACCAAATCGGAGGTCACGCAACCATCAAGGACAACGACGTCATCTTCTTATGCCATATGCATGGACGATATTCCTCCAGCAGTCCCATCGGTCCACAACATGCTAGGTATGCACGTTAGCAACGCAATTAAACAAAAAACTATAGAAGGGCAGAATATTGATCTGGCCTTTCTATTGCCTCGTAGACCTGGTGGGGATGAAAAGAAATTAATTGTAAATAATAGGGGGTAAATAAAATCCAAGGATGCAAACCCCAAAAAGTTTGATACCATAGAACACTGGACTGATCTCATGTTTATATTTGCTGGGATTTATCTTAGTGGCCACCCTGCTAAATCCATAGAGCTTTTGAAATACATGCACTGTGTTAGGATGGGGGCTTATAGGGAAGCAGTGGGATGTAAAGAATATGATGTTCAGTATAGGTTACGTAAGGCTCATAATCCAGCATCATCATGGGGGGAAGTGGATTCTGAGCTCTGGTTAATGTACATGACCCCAACTTCAACCGTTAACGCTCCTCAAACCCTGCCTAGAGTTACATCTATAGGAAAGCGCTACAACTTCAATTCTAAAGGGTCTTACGATAAGTTTCCTTGCACTCATAGATGTTTACGTTATATCGGCCAGCATGCTATGATACACTGCACTCTTGCTCAAACTCATATGCATAATTTTCGTGCCCCCCCCCCCCCCCCCAGATTTCCAACACAACATGCTAACAATCAACCCAGGACACAACAATCGCATTTCAGGGGACCACAGAATTCCAACAACCCGCGCCCCCGTTTTAGATCTACAAACCCACAAGGTGTGGGGCCTCGGCAAAACCCCTATTAAACTCCAGACACTAGAGAGGTACTTGTCAGATTATCCAAAAACTCAGACTGCGAAAAGATGTTTAGGGTTTTCCAAGGGTTTTCAATTATATTACACAGGGCCAAGAATTCATATTTAATCAAAAAATTTGGTATCTGCGTATAAACATCATAACGAGCTTCGAGAAAAAATAATGAAGGAAGTAGAATAAGGACGGGTGGGGGGGGGGGGGGAGGGCATTTCGGAGAAGTACCAATTTCAAACCTCCGCATATTTCCTATCGGAGTGGTGCCAAAGGAGGACAACTCTGGTTGGAGATTAACAACACAACTCTCATTTCCTAAATTCAATAGCGTAAATTTTTTCATAGACCCAGAGGAAAGCTCAGTTAAATATACATCTTTTGACTCGGTTATACAGATGATTGCTAAAATTGTTCAGGGGGCATTTATAGCAAAATGCGATATAAAATCAGCTTTTACACTTTTGCCAATATGTCCGGGGGATTTTGACCTACTTGGTTTTATGTTTGATGATATGTACTTCATTGATAAGCGTTTACCAATGGGGTGTTCTGTGTCATGTAAGGTCTTTGAAGAATTTGCAACATTTTTAAACTTGTTGGCAATAAAAAAAAATATCATGTAGACACAATAGACCACTATTTGGACGATTTTATATTTGCGGGTCACAATGCTTCTGTTTGTAAGGACACCAAGTCTACATTTCATAGTATTTGTCATGATCTAGGGGTACGTTTAGCTGAGGATAAAAGTGTAGGTCCTACCATTTGCTTAACATTTTTAGGTTTGGAAATCAACACTGTTGAAATGCTGGTTAGATAACCTTATTCGAAATGTGTTCAACTCCGAAATCTTTTAAAACAATTGTTTCCACTCAAAAAGGTCACACTGAAGCAGTTGCAGTCAGTGCTGGGAAAACTTAATTTCTTTACAAGGGCAATACGGCCAGGCCGTGCATTTGTTCGGCGCCTGTATGACGCCACCATCGGTGTCACGCAACCACATCATTACCTAAGAGTTACTCAATCGATGCGGGAGGACATTTTTATGTGGTGTAGGTTTTTGGAGGATTTTAACGGTGTGGTTTATTTCTCAGAAGAAGAATGGTAATCAGATTAAAATCTCAATTTGTTCTCCGATAGCTCAGGGTCTGCTCAACTAGGAGTGGGGCGTATCTAAATGGGGAGTGGTGTTTCTTTAGTTGGCCCAAAAGTTGGAAATATATCGATGGGCATCACGACATGACCCTATTAGAGTTTATCCTTGTGGTTTTATCTGTTATCATTTGGGGCAACAAATTAGCCAACAAAATAAATACATTTCACATAGACAACCAGGCATTGGTTGCAGCTTTGAACAAACTAACCTCTAAATCTGAGCTTGTCATGTTATTAGTTAGAGCATTGTTTTCATGTTATTAGTTTTCATGTTATTAGTTAGAGCATTGTTTTCATGTTATTAGTTTTCATGTTATTAGTTAGAGCATTTGTCTTAAAATGCATGCGACACAACATTTTATTTCGTGCAGAATATATTTCAACCAAATCTAATAATATTGCTGATGCCATTTCTCGTAAACAGTGAACCAGGTTTCGCCATGTGGCACCAAACGCAGGGAGGGACCCCAAACCCATCCCCCAGTCATTTCACAACCTGTTTTCAAGTTTGAATTTGATCGGCTGCTAGAAGCTGCAATATCCAATATCACACATATGGTTCAAAAAGTCGGTTTCCTGTCGTATCAAAAATTTTGTCATCAGTTCGCACTTGCATATTGGCCTCCAACACTATGTTCGGTGGTTTAGTACTTATTGCATCTATCAACATCTGGCCTTGCTTATTGAACGGTCCGTTCGTATGTGTCTGCAATTTCTTACCACTGCAAGTTACAGGGAATAGGGGACCCAACTTCTCAATTTTTAATTACAAAGCTTTTGCAGGACATGAAACGCTTAAATCACAATTCTGATCCCGTTTGCCTATCACTAAAGACTTGCTTGAAAAAATAATTTTGGTTTTACCCACTACATACACTAATTCTTATGTAACAAGTCTTTTCTCGGCAGCATTTTCACTGGCATTTCATGGTTTATTTCGTGTCGGTGAATTCACTGTTCACTGTAAAATTCCGAACAATATTGTACTTGGTATGGAAAATCTAACTCTAGACCCCGAGAAACAGCTATTGTTAATCAATCTCAAACATTCCAAGACTGACCAGGTAGGAAAAGGTACCATTTTGCAAATTGGTTAATTTAAGGAAGTTGCGTGTCCATTTAAGCTTGTTGAGAAATATTTAAGTGTCCGTCCGTTGACTGCAGGGCCTCCTTTTTGTCACTTTGATACGACCCCGCTCACAAGATACCAGTTTACGACATTACTCTCAAAAGCAATAGTTCGTCTTAAGTTACCGGAGAACACAAGATACAAATCTCATTCTTTTCGGATTGGAGCAAGCACTGCATTGGCATTGCAAGGTTTTTCTGCGGAAACAATTCAGAAATGTGGAAGATGGAAATCTTTGTGTTACAAGTCATATATTCGTATACCAAAATTCTAACTAATAGGCTTTGCTTATCTATCGTGGACAAACAAAAAGTGTGGTTAGTGGGGTCCTCAATACTGAAGCAAGCTCAATTAGAAGCATTTTTAAGACCTGAAGGTCTTCACCTGAACTTGAAAAGGCTTAATATTTCATTATGGTGGCAGGGGTACAGTGGCCTGAAATTGTCTCAAGTAGGGCAGAAGCTTAAAACCCTTGCAAAGGAGGGTCCTGCACTTAATGTCATTTTAATACACTGTGGGGGAAATGACTTAGGGGAGACTTCAATTAGAAAACTCAGGCTATGTTGCATGAAGCTTTTTCAATTTATTCAAACCAACTTCCCACATTCTAAGGTCATTTGGTCTTGCATCCTTCCACGCATACAATGGCGTTACTCTCAAAACTCTCGTGCTATGGAATCACAACGTAAACGCCTTAATTCTTGTGCAGGTTGGCCTTGCGGTATGAAGGCGCAATTATCCGCCATCCTGATATAAAGCGTGACTCCTTGTTTTTCTGTGATGGAGTACACTTGTCAAAATTGGCTAATGCTGTTTTCCTAAATACTCTACAGCGGGGTCTTGAGGCTATCTTAACAAAAGGGCATGCTTGTTATCCGGCTTAGCAAGCTTACCCTAGGGCACGGTTGTAAGTTAAATCCGCTCATACCCCCACCTATATGGTGGCGGAGTTCCCAATCTCTAAAGCCCCATAGCTGCTTTTGAGTTTGGGAACTTATGGCGTGAATGAGCGGCGCTGGTCATTTCAGACTAGCGATGTATTATTATGTGGACATCGACCCCTGCACCTCCCAAGGATCAATCGTAAATTCTTGACTTCTGCACCTCCCAGAGTCAAGGTATTAAACCTGTGAACTTTGAGTAAACTTTGAATGAACTTTGAACTTTGTTTGAATTTGTTGAATTATGTTAACTACATGTATGATGTTACTTGATGTGTTGAATTTTGAAATTTGGGGCATGCCCTTTGTCATGTATGGCGGCCCATTACCCTTAATCAGCCGTGCCCAATCATCGCCAGATTTGAAATAAAATTAAAGAAAATTAAAAATGTTTTACTATTTGTGTTTTGTCGCGCACTTTTCTGAGATAATAGTTTGTTATAAGACCTACGATATTTAAATACATTTATAAGCATACAATGATCGCAATAGCCCGAAAAAATGATACTTAAATAAAATAGAAAAAAAAAGAAAATAAAGAACTTCAAGATGCGATGAATATTGGATTTGACTGATTACAAATCATCATAAAAGGTGTTTAAATTGATATATTGAACTTTAAGTAAAAGTTAGTTATCATGATGCCGTATAGGTGATTCCAATGTTGTTGTTTTTTTAAAACATACGCATTTCTTATGAATAAAGAAGAAAGTCAAAAGGCAGGTGGTCAGAGGGAAAATGTAAGCTAGCGTCTTATGTCAACTCTAATATTATAATGCTAAGTTCATGAGAGCGCTCGGTTTGATTGATCGCAAAATAAAAAAAAAAAAGCAACAACAAAGTATCGAAAGTACTGACGATAGTTTATTTTTATTCAGGAGTGAATGATGTCTTGTTTAAGCAATGGGTATTCACCTACTTCACAGATAATGTAACTCATGGCTTAGGATCATCAAACGCATCTAAAGTAATATGGAACAACTAATAAAAAAATCAGTTTTACTCTACAAGCTATAGAAATTTTGTATATTTTATAGACCGGAGTTTAATGTCCAGATGAATCCTTAAATTTGCAACAAACACTAAATGTGAATGTCCTTTTTTCTTTTTAATGATATGTGTATTACAAAACTGTTTTTAAGAGATTGCATTTCAATTATATTTATCCATGAATGTTATTAAAACTTACAATGAATTAGGAAAAATTTCAGTTAACAATTCAGACATGAATTCAAGGTATCAGGTCTATTTTAGTAATATTTTGCCCCCCCCCCCCCTTCCTATATAGTAGGAATACAAAATATGAGTAAGGTTCAATATTTCGCCGCCATAATATCTTAAACTTCCTGTCAAAAAGAAAAGGGGTGAACAGTATTTCGCAACTATACTATTTTTTTAACCCCAGGTTCAATATTTTAAAAGGGAATCAATATTTTGCAGCGACATATAACAAAAGAGATGTATACAAAGGTGTAAATATATGAACAGGGAAAAAAAACCCCCAAAATCCTGTACTATATTTATACAAAGGTATATGTTAAGTGCATACGTTTAAAAATGTAGTTCCCAAAATATACATCTTTTTATGACATTTTTTGACATTAAATAATGCTTTTGAGTTTAAACGATTATTCATTACACCGACAAATAATGATATATATGGTATAATGGTTCAAAAAACTGTTATAGTCCTTTAAAATCAAAGACAACCAGTTTTTTTTGTTCGTATGGCAAATAGTTACTTAGTTTTATTTGAATTTCTTGTACATTCTTTAAATATGAATAGCAATTTTTATTCCTCGAGTTTTTCCGACAATAATTTTGAGCTATAAACGGATTTTGTTGTGTGTCTTAATGTAGAATTGACACTATCAAACTTCATTTTGTATCGGAAATCTAAATATTTCCCTTCGATGGGTAACTAATTTATTGCACGTTTAAAGATTAAATTAGTTGGTATACAAGCCATTTTTTTTCAACAAACAAAAACATGCAGATAATCAGTGGAGGGAATTATCAGGCTACGACATTTGCCCACCGTTTTTACTGGAAAACGTAGTTTAATAGCACACTTCAACAAATATTCATCGCCAGTACCCCTCGGTGGGCAGACGAAGTTACAACCTTGTTGTATTATATCTAAAGGAGATATTTTTTTTTTCAAAATGTTTGTTTTAAGTTATTTTGAGCAGGGAATGTATACATTTGATTATAAATATGTCATGAAAAAAAATTTCAAGAAAAATTTTAGTAAATTCGTCCCGGGGGTCTAGATACTTGGGAGTGGGGGATGGAGGGGGTGGTCGGTCCTGTTCTCAAGCACCTGTGTGTACAGAACCCTAATCATTGTTCGCAATGTATATAACCAACACTTTTACATATGCATGTTTTACATATTACATATATCGATTTACTTGAATATTTTTGGTTTATTCAGAACAGGTACTTGTATCGATGGTAACACAAATACCTCCTTGTTTTTGGGGTATGAATTAACATTTTATTGCGGCGCATGAGAGAGATGCGAGATTGTGAAATTCAATGCGTTTTGACTTGGTGTGTGGTTAAGGTGAATGCCGTCATGCACACTGACACATTCCTTTTAACAACTCGAACGCTGATGGGCGGAAAATGTGATATTTTTAAATGAAAACCAAAACGGATATTTCATATTTTGTCGTTTTAAACTGAATGTTCCCAGATTAAAACAATAACTACACATGTAGTTCTTTAAAATTCAAACGAAAATGCTGTTATTATTAAATTATCATTAGCACTTTACTGCAAAATTGTCACTCTAGCACACAGTACGCTGTAGTAGGACTATACATATACGTTATATAACGACTATAAATAGTTTATAGAAAACAATTACTAATTATGTTTGTATATCTTTATTTATTCAATACGTATTCACACTAGTCAGAATGAGCTACAAGCAATAAATAAAAGTTAAATGAAGTGTCAGTTCTCTTGTAGTATGTTTTATCTAAAATCAAACTATTATCGTTGGATACAACCTATATAGAATTCGATTTCGGAGTCATAAAGATGATAGGGAAACGGTTAATGGGTTGTTATTCCAATTTTGATTTGGTAGAATCGGAATATTTGTTGAAAACATGACAGATAACTATATATATTAAGTCATTATATTTTAATTTGAAATAGCGAAAATATCGTCATATAAACCACTGAAACAATTAAAATTGCAAAATATTGGCGGCCACCATTTTAAATATATGACTCACATCATATAGTATTTCCATTTTGTTGCCCAAATTCGGTGAAAACTAGAATCACGAGTCATGGTCTATTTATAAACCATATTTGGTTTCAGATATGCGCATTAAAGGCTAGGCGTTGTCCCAAAGCCCGCTTCTGCTTTAGGACTTTGTTAATGTGAAGCTGCTAGTTTTGTAGAATAAAAACAATGGCTCATCACACGCAACTGTGCATTGTGCTTTTTGGAACATGTCTTTTCTCTATTCTCCTGCTCCTCGAGTGTGTAAGTATCTATTTTAAATGTGAATATTTATACAGAACTGTGATTTGTTTTAATCCAAACTGAGACAAACCCGGACAAAATGTAGCCTAGTATCATTATCTTAAATTTCACATTATAGTCATTCTTCATGTTATGTACATGTATAATATTGATAAATAATATTATTTTATTGGAAGTACGTGATTTTGCAAACAAATTCGTTATAATGTTTAACGTTTGAAATCGTTCAATGCATAAAAGAAATGCATAGAAATGAATTTCGTAGAATGGTGTTATTGGTCAGTCAAATAATACTTCGTAATATGCAGAAAGTTTGGAATGATATCTAAGTCTGTTTATCAAAAAAGGGTAAAATGCGACAATTAAGATGAGAAAAGAAAGATACGCGTGTGATCGGAAAAATATATCGGCTAAAACTTACTTTTTAAAGAAACTTACAATGACCGGGTTAGTTGAATGAATTTTACATTAATTTCAAAAAAGACTTTGTCCCCATATTTTTAATCAATCGTTTCTCAACTGCTGCCAGCCGGTGTCCTTGTTTCTTACCTGTCGAGAAAGGTACGGTTGGCTGCTTCCAGCTTGATTTGTTGCTTATTAAATATGATTACCTTTTGACTGGATGTAGTGTTTTCTTAAAATGTACCATAAACGCGATACTTCAAATGTATCAATGGAAATTAAAAACTGATAATTATGCATGATGGTAGTTTGAAACAAAAAAGGAAATAAAAACATGGGTGTTTATCATAGTCCACTGCCTTGAACAGTGAAGTCGTTTGAATCTGCGTTCTGACAAGACGTGGCTTTTATTCTGCGCATCACAATCGGTGGATGTGCGAATTAGGCGTTCTAGTATGTCCCTGTAATTTGAGAATCTTTGTGTTTATCCAAACCAAAGGAGTAATAACAATACAAGTCTGCACATAATATCAAACGACCAATACTTTAACAAGCTAAAAAATCGTCTCAGAACAACAATCCTACATTGTATGTGATTATTATACGACGATCTTCAGAAATTGTAGATTCAAAATTGTTGAATTCGAGACCCCTGGATCAATTAGGGATCCCAAGAGGAGTTTCACAGAAATATACAAACATATGTTTTAAAATCTTCTTCACAAAAGCTACATATATGTACAATGTCATTACTATGCACGCATCCTCAGATGGCATTACTAATTGTTAAAGACATGACCCCGAGGTCAACACAGGATCTCCACAACTCCACAAGGGGTTTAAAATTCAACATGAAAATGATAAAACATCGGAAATTTTAGAATTTGATGCCCAAAACTATTGGCAAGGTGAGGGATGTGGCCCAGGAACCTTTTTTGTTGTTTTTAAGAGATCAAAAATTTCGGTCCCATCACATAGTATTTCATACATTTTTTTATACTCTTATTTTCTCAAAAAAATGGAGAATGTCAATATATTACATGTACTACAGTAACTACACATTAATGACAGTGGTGTATATCTATATTTTATTTGAGTTTACAAATGCTTAAGGTTTATTAGTTTAGGGGGTGCTTTTTACCAAATTTTCATCGCTAATTCATGATATACCAGCTGTTATATCAGAGATTAAGCCTTATTCTGTTGGGGAGGGGGGTTGAGAAAACAAAACTTAAGATTGTTACTCTGGTTAAGACTAATTAATTTCTGTATTTTCTCCTATTTTATGAGCACATTAATATTATTTTTAATAATGAAGTCAAATTAAGATCAGAAGTAAAATCTTTATAGGCATATAAAGCAATGGACTTAGTCTAGAAATCAATGAAAACTTGAAAATTAATTTAGAATAAATAGGCGAGTATTGCTTCGTAAAGAGGTTGTGCTCTGCTTGTATTCAGCCATAAATAAAACAAGCATTCTGAGAATATTGCACAAGCAATACAAGCCCCCTACCGGTTTGTATTGTTTTATGAAAGCTTAAAAGAATACAACTATTTCAGAACTATTTCATGTATTACTAAACGAGATGTTATACTTTGTAAGAAATAAAGAACAGAGGATATTCAAACAATACAGTTATAATCGTCGAAATAAAAAACAAACTGGGTAAAATAATACTCTTTATGTAATATTGTTGGTCTGGCAAGAATTGATAGAAAAACATAAAACATGGTTGTGTGTATATACTGCCATTTATTTTTGCTAATAGGAAAAATTAGGCAATAAGGGGAGGTCTTCAAACAGTCATAATATCAATTACCAGACATTGAATGTAAGTTATAAAAGGTGAGCAAATGACCTCCCCTATATTAATAAAAAATGTATACAATATCAACATGTACCAAATATACATACAACAAAATAATTGTTGAACAAAAACAGCATTTCACACATCAACAGCAACTACATGTGTATAAAACAGTGCAAAATAAATCCCCAACTACAAAGGTGATGAAGGGGAAGGGGGATGGGTTGATTGCGGTATTTACAAACTTGTTGACAGCTGACAGTTAAAATGACGTAGTCAAAACATCGCGCGACTTAACGCCGCACTCCGATTGGCTAATGTAGACAATTAAAGAAGATCAGCTAAATGCTCAAAAGTACTCAAAAATTAGAATTACAATTATATTATGACTAGAATATTATTTTGGTACTGGCATAAAAAATAACATATCACAATTTACATAAATGCTATTATTTACAATAATGCTGTATTATATTATCTCCTGTAATTTCGCTGTTTCATTAAGTATTCGCTTGTAGAAAATTGTGAAAACAATGCACAGTTATGCACAGTATCATTTCGTACCGTCTGCTGTACCACGAGTTAAACAGCCATACCTGATAACAAACCCGAGTGTAATATTACCCAAAAAAAACCACAAGAGACCAACGGGCCACATCGCTCACCTGAGCAACAATAGGCATGATAAAAGCAGCATCATGGAGTCATAATACAAAATATATGGACAATGTTGTATAATACATGTAGATCCTGTATAAACAAATTTGTTTCCCTCTGAATATTCTTATATCTCTTTTTTAAAAGGATGATTTTACAGTCATATATATATGTATATATATAACCCCTTGTGAGGCCCATTAATCGCCCAGGGGCAAATTTAAACAATTGTAAAGAATCAGCAATATATAAAAATGCTTACATACAAGTAAAAGCATATATATAATAACATTTCAGTTTCTGTGAATAATAAAAATGTTTTCCTTTGTACAACTGAATACCTAATGTGGCCCCACCATACTCCTAAAGATTGTGATTTGAACAAATTTGAATCTACACTATCTGAAGTTGCTTTCACTAAGGTTACAAATTTTCTAGGCAAATGATTTTTTAGAAAAAGATTTTAAGATATTTCTCTATATATTCCTCTGTAACAATTTGTCTCCCCCCCTCTTGTGACCCCATCCTACTCCCCGGGAATCATGATTTGAATAAACATTGAATTTTCACTGCCTGGCGATGCTTCCAAACAAGTTTCAGCTTTCCTGCGCAAATGGTTCTTGAGAAGAACATTTTAAAGATTTACTCTATAAATTTCTATGTAAAAAGTCGACCCCCCCCCCCATCGAGGTCCCACCCTACCCATAAGGGTAATGATTTTCACACCTTTAAATATGCACTACCTGACGATGCTTCCACACACGTTTCAGCTTTCCTGGTGTAATTGTTCTTGAGAGGAAGATTTTTAAAGCAATACTCTATATATTCCTATGTAAAACTTCAACCATCCTTTGTGGCTCCACCATACTCTCGGGAGTTATGATTTTCACAACGTTAATCAGCACTACCTGAAGATGCTTCCACATAAGTTTTAGCTTTCCTGGGCAAATGGTTCTTGAGAAGAAGGTTTTTAAAGTTTTATTCAATATATTCTTAAGTATTTAAACCCCCCCCCCCACCCCCATTGTGGCTCCACCCTACCCCCGAAGGTAATGATTTTCAAAACGTTGAATATTCACTACATAAAGGAAGGTTCCACACAAGTTTCAGCTTTCCTGGCATGATGGTTTCTGAGTAAAAGATTTTTTAAGGTTCACTCAATATAATCATATGTAAAAATGCACCCCCCATTATGACCTTACTCTACCCTGGGTTTAATGATTTTTACAACCTTGAATCTACACTACCTGAGAATGCTTCAACACACGTTTCAAGTTTTCCTAGCCAAATAATTTCCAAGAAGAAAATTTTAAAGTTTTACTCTATATGTTCCTATGTAAAAAATTCAACACTCATTGTGGCTTAACTTTACCCTTGGGGGTCATGATTTTCAAAACCTTGAATCTTCACTACCGTAGAAAGCTTCCACACAAGTTTCAGCTTTCCTGTGCAAATGGTTCTTGAGATGAAGATTTTTAAAGATTAACTTTACATATTCATATGTTAAAATTTCACCCCACTCCCATTGTGGCCCCACCCAACCCCTGAAGGTCATGATTTTCACAACCGTGAATCTACGCTACCTAAGGATGCTTTCACATAAGCTTCAACTTTCCTTGCCAAATGATTCTTGAGAAGATATTTAAAGATTTACTCTACATATTCCTATGTAAAAATTCGACCCCCCCCCCCCCCCCGCCCCAATGCGGCCTCATCATTTCCCCAGGAGTCACGATTTATACAACTTTAAAGCCACACTTTACCTGAGGATGCCTCCATACAAATTTCAGCTATCCTGGCCAAGTGGTTTTTGAGAAGAAGATTTTTGAAAAAGTCTCGAAAATTTTCAATAATTCTTAATTATCTGCCTTTGCAAAAGGGCATGGTCCTGTAATTTTCACAACTTTGAATCCCCTAAGCCTAAGGATGTTTTATGCCATGTTTGTTTGAGTTTGGCCCAGTGGTTCTTGAGAAGATGTTGACAATAAAAAAGTTTACAGACAGACAGACAGACGGACGACAGACAAAATGTGATCAGAATAACACACTTGAGCTTTCACTCAAGTGTAAAAAAAACTGCCGATTAAATTTAGAACACAATACTTGACACTTTTTTTACAGAACTTATTTGTTTGTTAGAAATGATAAAAGCAATGATATAAGTTACTGACCACATACTGACCTCGTTTATTTAATACACACCAAACCCGATAACGAACCAGAACATTAAAAAAATTGGAATGTAAAAAATTAATTTTCTCAAAAATATGTCAACCAGACAATACAAAAGTGTAAGTTTGATCTGTGTTTTTTTTTTTTGGTTTTTTTTTGACATTTTGAAGCTGTTTAGCAAGTTTCATAGTATTCCTCAAAAGCATAACGAAAAAAAGGATTGAAAACTGATGTTGGACAAACAGACGGATGCAGAGGCAAGCTAAAGTCCCCTCCGGTGAAAGCGGTAGGGGACTAATAAAACACAGCACTGAAATACCACTCTATGTATAAGACATTAGATACATGAAGGCTGTCCTCGATTACAAGCACTGCCGCAAGTTGTTCAAAGTTATGACAAATGTTACTCATGTAAGCAATGTTGCCCCTGGGCCTTTGAAAAAGCTCTTGTATTAAAATATCATTGCAAAAACATAAAGTCGTAGTAAGAATATAAACATTACTAACAAAAAGATTTAATATTATTCAGAGAAAGCTGAAAGGTTACGAGTTCCCGGTGTATTCAACAAAAAAATGCCCTGGAAATCAAGCAGAGTGGAAAAACAGGTCCTCTGCTATCAACTGCACGGACAAAAATGGATACATGTGTACACCAAACGAAAACTTTACAGACTTGTTAGAATTTTGTTACATATATCCACGAATACTGGTTAAAGAAGGTATGGAAAATTGATATTAGCACTCTTGTTAATAAACAAAATGTGCACTTTGCTTGCATTTAACAAGACAATTGATTCATTCCATGATGTTTTATTTCGTTGTAGATCTCTGTTTATACTTGGACAAACGCGTCTCTAGAGTAAACTCATATAACTGCCGCAAATTTACACATGGATGCCCTGAATTGAATTATTTCTCCTCTGAAACTTATGTTCGTAAGTAAACGACCTCATATACTTAATGGTTTAATTTTTCCATTGTAATACCACTCTTATAAAAACTCAGAACAACTACAACTGCTCTAATCGGTATATACACGTTTAACTGTGTTATTTTCTTGATCACTTGAGCTACTCAGGTGAAATTTTGGTATTCGTCCATCTTCGTTAACAGCTCTGTCTGAAAGCTAAACGGCCATTTGCTACCATTTCTGGTTTAAAGTACATATAGGATATAGGGAACCATAATTATAAATAATAATGTCATAACCTTAATATATCCGGGACCTCATGAGTGGGGCCAACTATGCACAAAGGCCAATTTTTTAAGTCTTCGATGTGAGAAAAAACCTAACGTATTGGTTACGATGTCCATACAGTTCCCTACAAAAATTGTGAACTTCGTGGCCTCTGTATCAAGGTTAAGGCCCCAGGGCTGGATCAATATGGCCATATAAAAAATTCATGGTTATGATGTACATGAAGCCCTCTACCAAAATGGTGAAATTCATGGCTCCTGGTCAAGGGTTTAGGCTACACGGCGGGGCTAACTGCAATAATGTAGCTCTCCCTCCCTTCTTTTTAATGGCGGGGGGGGGGGGGGGGTAAATAATACAACTAAGGATCTCGGTAATGGTGCAAGTGCGTGAAAAATTGACTCCCGCAAGAGTTTGACTGCAGTCGTACATAAATGACAATAACATTTGCATTTCGTACCTGAACTCAACATTGTAAACTAAGAAAATACGTCAGTAACTATTAATTAAATTCACTTAATTGCCCAAAATCCATAATATCATACACGTATCAATTATCTAAAAAATAATCGTCAGGTCAAATAGACCTCCGATGAGGTATTTATAAGCCAAAACTATCATATGAGTTTGTAAAGTTTTTCTTAGTTTGGAATCCTAGGAGCGCTATAAATTGAGCATCTTCTGAAATAAAAAAAAACACCTTATTAAAATCATACAATTTACAGAATTGTAATGATTATATGTGATAAATGAAATTAAAGTTAAGGAAAAAACTAAATAATTGAACAATCTATGTGAAAATAAAAGCTAAGATAACAATTGAAAATATTATAAAATACTTTCAAAAGGTTATGTCGCATTTTGCGTAACTATTATTCAATATTTTTTTCGATGAATCCTACATTTAGTATTGAAATCATATGACGCCCAATGTCATTGGTCAACTGCGGCATCAAGTTTATCTCTCGCTAAAAACTGCATATGACGACGACTAACGTTGATATTGTATCGGCGATTTCCGATGTTATGTCTGAGGTTAAAAATTTATAGTTTCAACATTGTTAACAAAAGAGACAATTATTATGATGGCGTTTAGTGTAAGACTATCGGAAACCATGAGGCCAAGATATATCCTCTTCTCCTGTATTATGGTACTTGATTATTATACAGTAACCAATTTATATTCCCTGCTGTATATTTATCTACTAGTACATGTACCATGGTGTTTAGTATCAATCATTTGTTTTCGGTCTATGATTGGTTAAAAATTTTCTATTTTTATACAAAGAAATACCATGTAGTTTATTTTAATATTATTCAAAATTTCTACAGATCTGAGTTGTATGGAAATTGAAAATGGGTGTTTCGCTGCTGAACCTAGTTGCAAAAGGTAAGACCGCTTCAGGTTTAATTTAATTTATTTAAAATTTATAATTGTTTTTAATTTTATCTAATTTATTTTTTACCGCCAGAGGACGGTCGGTTAGTTAATCACCCGTATGTTTATGCAGAGTAACGTGTATAATAAATTATTATTGGTCATTCAGACGCTTTGTACATGTACATTAATTTTTTAAAAACGACTCAAAACTGTGCTCAGAGAAAGCGTCTGTTTGAATGCCAAGCTCTACGGGTAAATGTGAAAAAATATTCTTTTTTAAAGTAATGATAAAGTAGTGTGTACAGAATATAAGTTGAATTTGCATTGGTGGTTTTTTTTTACTAATTTTTAAACACACTGGATGATATCCCCCGCACACGCGGGAATTTACAAGTTACATATTATTATGGTACAATGTTAATATGTTGAACCATATTTTTTGTTCATTGTAGTATATACTGTTTCCGATTTTTTTAAATTGCTTTCTTAACCTTTTCTTCAATATTAACATAAAACACTAACTGGCTGGGTATTTAGAGGAGCGGACAAGAATGATAAATCTAAGCTAAAATTAATGGTATATATACATGTATATGTACATGCACGTGGCCCTAATTCTTTAATTTTCGTTGCAGAGTTCAAAAAAAAAAACTTCTTTTTTTTTCATTTTACTTCAAACCAGTGAGTAGGGCTTTAGTGCGTAGTCTCTCTAAATTTTGCTCTTTAAGTCAAATTACATTATCATTTTTATCACGGTACAAAATTAAAAAAAAATCAGATGAAAGATAGTAAAAAAAAATAGTCACCCCATCCCCTTTATTGAACTTCTTCGTTTTATGCAAAACAAATGTGTTCATTGTTTACAAATTAATGTCTAAGGCTTGCTACCAATTTGTTGTGACATAAAGATGTATGAAATAAAAAAGAACTCAAGTGAGGGCATATTTGTTTTCATATTTTAATTTTTTAGATCTATACAATCCACGCGATGGTTAGAGGAGCATGGTCATGATTTTGGTCAAAAATTATTTTTCCGATTTTAATTTTAACCATGCTTCAGTAAGGCATTCTTAATAGGCATTCAAAATTTGAGTGTTATTCGTTGAGTTATAAGCAAATTACACAACTTGAAATTCTTTAATATGTAAACAAAGTGTTTGTTTACATTTTGAATGTTGAAGTAAAAATTCCAATTATAGACCTAAAATGAATATGTTAAACGTTAGAAACTGTTTAATTATGCTTAAAATAAATAAAAAGACAGACAAATTAGGTTGTAAAAGATTTTTTATTTAAACAAAAAAGGACACGAGCTTTGTTTACATGAGAAAGAATTGGATCGGGAGAGGGATCAGGACCCCCCCCCCCCCCCCCCCACCTTCCCCTAGATCTGCATATGTCAACATTTTTTCAAATCTTAACTTCTTTGACTACTCTAAATAGTTACCTAAAATTATATTCGTTCTTTAGGTGTTCATTCAATATAATCTTATTGCAAGTATGTATTTTCATTTTGATGAAAACTACCCCTGACTTCCATCCCCCAAAGCGTGTCCACCACCTTACTCTCATTTTTGCTATTTTGGACTTGTTTATTGAAAATGAAAGTAGGTTTTTGATTAACTTTACAATAATTATTTATCAGTTAAAATTTAAATATAGCTTACGGACATAATCTCAAACGTGTTGAAATACCAAAAGTGTAAGCAGTTACTCTGGTGCAGGCATTTTGTAGTTTATTTGCAAAATTTCTTTATTTATAGGCATAGATTTAAAAAATAAGTAGAATCTGTACTTATAAATTCAGACATTTTGCTCTTTTGTCCTTTGAAAATTTAAACCTATACGTTTTCGAATGCAGACTGAAAGGTAAAAATAAAAAAATCAATAGATTTGGAACATTGTATTACTTAAATAATTCTAATATTTTAATCCAAATTGCAGACAGCCTTTACAGCACAAAACTTCAATCGACGATACGACACTTGCAATCATTTTGGGAGTATCTATTCCCGCATGCATTCTATGTATTTTGGTATTCTACGTGATCAGAAAAAGTGAGTGTATATTTATTTTTATATTTATATTATGATCTCTGTTTTTATGTGTTTTTAGCTCACCTGAGCTGAAAGCTCAAGTGAGCTTTTCTGATCACCTTTTGTCCTTCGTCCGTCCGTCCGTCCGTCCGTCTCTCTGTCCGTCCGTCCGTCCGTCCGTCCGTCCGTCTGTAAACTTTTCACATTTTAAACTTCTTCTCTAAAACCACTTCGCCAATTTCAACCAAAGGACTATGTGCGGTATGGTCTAATATCTGCCCCCAATTATAACCAATTTTTAAATAGTGTCGAATAAAATCAAATCTTCATAAATCATTGTTCAGTAGACGCCTATCACTTTAATCTTGATGTTAACCACCATTGCTTATCGGCAATTTATCTATGACGTCAACTTTATGACCTTATTCCCGCAAATTTGCAAACGGATGAAAATATTCTCATTTTTGCTTTATATTTTGCATTCGGAAGTATAGAGCGCAGGTTTGCTCAAGAAAGATTTTAACATATGTTTTTCTTCAGATAATTATACACATTATACTCAAAAATGGTACTTGAGCAAGTCTGCGCTCAATGTTTCCCAGTCGAAAAATTAGCGGAAAACACCCATATTTTGCCTCAAAACATCAATTTATCAAAATTAGGCAATCTTCATGACGTCATTTCTACACTATGACGTCACTGTGGCGATAAACTTTTGCACCCTTATTTTTAATATGATTGTAACTATCTTCACGCTTATTTTTAAAGCGCTTTATAAAACTTTTATTTTGGGGGCAAGGAATGCATAAAACCGCTCATAGTCCTTTGGCGCAAAGCATCCCTATTACAAGGTGATTATAAATTGCAGAAATGAAAGACCGATCTTTATTTAAAACGGAGAAAACCTCGAAACTGTAGAAAAAGAGGGGTGCATTTTAAAAAATCTTCTTCTCAAGAACTATTTAGTCAAATTCAACGTAATTTTGCAAAAATAATCCTTATGGAAAGGAAAACATAAATTGCAAAACTTATTGGCGATCTCTATTTTCAATTTTGAGTAAGTAACGAAAATAAAAATAAAGAGATAATCGCTGTCAGTCAGTTTATAACTTCGGGTTCGGTATTCCATATCGAAAACGAAAGTTCATTGTGTTAGGCAGCCAAGTTTGAATGTTGACGCATGGCAAATGGGTCAAACTGGCAAAGATGTATTTGCTTGGTGTGCAACAGTTTACAGGCGAAGGGATACTTGAAACGTGCTAAATATATTTGTGCCAATTTCGTGAAGTCAATTGAGATTCAATCTTTCGATGCGTTGACCTTTTCACTAATGACCGTGGTTTTACGTTGTTTTGAATTTCGTTTATGCTTTTTAACTTGAGAGGAAATATTGCCTGTATTTTGGGATTTTTATGATCGAATCAAATATAGACTTCGGTATATCAGACAGTTAATATTTTACCTGCGCAAAATTAGCATAATGTGATGCACTGACAGCATATCATATTATAGATACTATTATATAATACATTTTATTGGTAATTCGGTACGATCTCTACGTTATGGTTGATTATAATGCAACGTGTTTTGTTAAGATGCTTAGCATTTTTAGTCTATACGGAGATTGTTTTGGCTGCTAGAAATATATAGGTATATGTATATTATGAACAATAAATTGTGCTCTTTCTTTGTTTAAGTGCATGTTTCTTCTGTTTTATTTGTTTATTTACAATGTTCTCTTTACTAATTATTTTCAGCTGAGTCAAGTTACGAATTATAAGCAAGATACAGAGCTTTGCTTCCAGAACTCAGGCCATGCTTTTGTTCATTCTGAATAGGAAATACCAAGTTTAACAATGTTAAGTTGAATGTAATTAACTCTTGTGAACAAAAAATTGACTCAAACCAAGCAAAATTGTGAGTTCTGTATCTTGCTTATACTTCTACGATTGACGCTGAAATTTTGATTTATCACTAGAAATGTCTCACTAAACGTTAAATACTTATACAGAAAAATTAAAAGGACGATATGCTATAACAACTTTTTGGGGCCCCCTTCTTATACGATGAATCTACACCAACTTTGATGGTTTTCCAGACACAATTAGATTAAAACGACTTCTTTAAAACAGTTTAAAACATTACTGTTACAGGGATAAATCTATTACCGCTAATCTTAAGAAAAAATTACAGCGGAAAATCATCTTGATTTGTAGCCATTTTTTAATGTTGATCTTGAATAAAGACAAAAATAAAGTGTGGACCTTAGTAAAATAGAGCGATATGCCTGTCAATACATTGCAGTCTGAGGGGGGGGGGGGGGGGGTAGACCTTTTCAGAAATCTTGACAAGCCAAAAAAAAAAAAGATTCTGAGTATGGCTATGTCTAACTTTGCAAAAAAAAAGTTGGGGGGGGGGGAACCCCTGCCCTTCCACCCAGTTCCGACGCCTATGCATTGATTATACATGTAATAGCTCTTTAACATATTACATGACAACATTTTTCATTCGAGTGTATTCATCGATCAAGTGAGTAAGGTTATAAAAAGTATTCACGCCTAGTAAACAACAATCGTTTATAATGTGGAAGACCAATTAAATATTTGAATGTTTTTAATTTGAGCACCTTGAGGTACAATTTTTAACCGGAAAATCCGGTTATTAAAATGGTGAAAATGGCGGGTGGGCGGGCGGGCGGCTGCCAAAACGGTACCTTCATTGTACGGATAACTCCTCCTACAGTTCTCAAGATAGGAAGTTGTTCTTTTGCAGATCAATTGAACATATATCGGAGGTGTGCATATTGCTAGAATTTTGATTTCTGATAATTTATGAAACAAATACCAGCTTTTGAACTTAATCATTTTTGGGCAAAATATTGCAAATAGGGTACCTCAATGTACGGATAACTCCTCCTACAGTTTTCAAAATAGGAAGTTGTTCTTTCGCAGATTATTTGTACATATTTTAGAGGTGTGCATATTGCTAGGATTTTGATTTCTGATAATTTATGAAAAACATACCAGCTTTTGAACTTAATCAATTGTTGGCCAAATATTGCATTATAGGGTACTCCATTTCACTGGATACGGGTTGACATGGATTATGGATACAGTTCACTTAAAAGAAAACCCGGTTTGCTGTCACATTGACAGCTTTTCACTTGTCCTCTTTCACATATAGGATTCTTTTTTCATAAAATACAATAACTAGCTAGTACAATGTAGTTGAAGATGAATATGTACCTATGTGCATATTCTCATATATAATTTGATCGTTTTATAAAGTGTGGGGGGGGGGGGGGGCAGAACTAAAATAAAGAGAATTGGAAGTTAAGATTGTATCCCTACCAAAATTGTGTTTTCTATCTTGCATAGGATCTTATTTTTGGTAAAAATGGTATTTCATAAGGGTATAATGTCATAGATTAAGTGTAGGAAAATAAGTGTAAAATTTGGATACGGTTTATTTTATGGTATTTTTTTGTTTTTCTGCCGAGGAGCCATATGGCACAATATCCTTTAAACACCCATATACAGCCATTGTTGCTCAGGTGAGCGATGTGGCCCATGGGCATCTTGTTTTTTGTTGTTGTTGTTGTTTTGAAGAGGAACATTTTGTGTTTTGTGTAATTCGTAAATCTGTATGCTTAGTTTTTTTTAACCATGGATGTCCCGTCATGTTGTCCTCTGTGTGTCTAATGGTTAGATTTACAATGTAAATAAGAATGATGCACAATGTCCACAATTTGAACCAATACTAACAAATTGTGTTGGATTTCATTTATGGCTTGCACATTCAATTAATGGTAATGATTATTGAATATACATTTGCATGTAATAAACCTACCTTGTGGATGTGACAATGAATAAAGAATTGACACTTTTGACTGACGGTCATTCAACTACAAATATAAACAATCAAACTGCAGATGCATAAAATTTTGGTAGCATTGGTTGTCAATGCTGGTTTATTAGAAGAATCCTAGCTCTACTGATCTTTGCACTTTGAAATTGGTTCAAGATTTTTTTTATCTTGATAATAAAATTTAATTTTTCACCTTTTTATAATAATTCTACTGATTGGGTCTAGATAATCAACTAACATGCAGGGCAATACAACTTTATATTCCCTGACATCATAATCGTCAAATATTACGTTAACATTATAATTTCCATTCCATGCATACGAAAAATCTCGAGGATTAGCATACGGCGAATATACTAATCAATTCTAAAAAAATGTTTTAAATGCCTTTATAATCAGAAAACTATCAAAGAAAGAAATCCTATTCTTTATTGCATGAATTTTCCTGAGGTATGAAGATTTATTTCCCCAGAAAAATCATATATCTTTCGGGCGTCGCCCTTGGGAATTGTGATTTATCTAGGGGGGATAAATCTGCATAGCTCCCGAAAGTTCATGCAATAAAGAATAGGATTTCTTGATACAATTCATCATTAATTAGCGTAAATAAGTGTCTGAAACGCAGTTTCATCGATCCACGAATCAAGTGAAATGTTGAAATGTTCGGAATATCCTCTCGAAGTTTTTCATAAACGGTCAGTTTAAAAAAAATGTAAATATTTTTCGACGAGCAAACATTACGATTTTTACGTTGATGTTATACAAATACTCCTGAATATAACTAATTTAGAAAGTAGAACAAGTGTCAGAGATTAGAATAAATTTTTCTACAATAATTATTGACTAAAGTAAACTGACTAAACATGCAGAGTCATGTTTATAAAGAAAATCAAAACAATATACTAGGATAAATCTGTTGCACTAAAAATAGATTCAACGCATTAATTTAGAACTGATGAAATAATTAAAACTCATCGAAAACAAATGGAGATAGTAGAGTTTTCCCCTTTCCGTCATTCCTGTCAAGGTAATGGCGGATGATTCATGACAATATTTCTATACAAGTATTCTTTTTAAAGTAATGATCGGCATGCAATATCTTTGGTCAGAACTGTTTATGTAATACAAAAGCATATTACTTTTAATAAACATGATAAATAAGATGTAAATGTATACAGCACCGTTTTGTTGATTTGGTATAATAAAGTTTACTTTAACGTGGTATGGGACATCTGTCGATATTAATGTGGATTAAAGTACATTACAGATGAAATATTTTCACCAGTTTATAATTTTAAAATTCTACAATATCAAACCAAAAGTAGCTTTTAAAAATATTTTGAAAGGTAAAAATTGTAAAACCTAGAGTGGTATTCGAACTCATGACTTACAGATTCGTAATAAACCCTCTAACTCACTGCGCTACGCTGTTAAATGACAATATTGGGAAAGAAACTACTTATATAACTGCACTTTATGTTATTGTTTATTTCGATAAACAATACGTCACAACATGGAAGTGTCCCATACCACGTTAATTAAGAAAGGCAAATTATACTTCCGATTAATATTTTAACGGATATGTGTAAGATAAAGGTGGTTTGAATCATTATGTATGTAACTGCATACATGTTTTACTGTCAAGGCCAACGGATAAGAGTTCTAACGTTTTTAGTAATCTACGTGCATTTATGATACTGTCATTGCATAGTTAATAAAAAAAAGTGCAGGGCGCAATGAGTGCGCATATAGTAAAACTTGCTGAATACCTTATATGGGCAGAGACGATATCAGTAGTAAATTGCATGAAGAGTTCAATGGTACGAATTGTTTTCACAGAATCTGCGTTTAAACCAAAGCAAACAGTCCATTATTAGCGCAAGTTATTGTATTGGTAAAGAAAGAAACTGGGCGGTTAAGATTAAATTCGACAGAAATCTGGATGCACAGGGAGAATGAAAATTAAATAGAGTTTTTGCACAGTTTTCGAATAATAATTCTTATTTGGTTTCTTTTAAACTTAAAATGGGTAGAAAAATGTTTGAAATACAAAAGATTTTATTATAGTTTGTTTCTAAATATAGCAACACGACGTAATCATGCAAATTCCTACTTATTTACAACTGTTTTAAATAATTTTGTTGTCTCTGGGTCTTTCCATCACGAATTTGAAACGCGTAAAAATGAAATATTTCAACACAAAATATGCTGCTCTTCCAAAAGAAGGCTCAGAGATGACAAATTAATATGTACTTTTTCAAAATAATTTTCGAAGGAACGTAAACAAAGTCTAGATATATGACAATGCTGTTTTAAATACTACTTTATACCAGATATCATGAAGTCTCGCATTGCTCACTATTCTCGTCCTGGATAAGTAAATAAAGACATGTAGTGTTTTGGGTTCAAATCCTTCTTGTGTTTTTTTAATTTTTGGAACTATTACATTATGTTGAATTATAGAATTTATATTAGTGTGTTGTTATTGATTTCTGTTAAATGCACACTAGTTTATGTTCTTTGAAATAGTACATTATGATTTTAGATATACAATACTAGACTTTGACCCGTGACCTAATGTTTCAAATATACTAGGTGCTGCGTGCACGGGTTGACATTGCATATGATATCTGACATTTACGAAATAGATACATCAACAAACCGTATTCTTGACATTTACATATACAGGCTTTAAGCTTACAATAAGGCTATTAATTTCACTACACTATGCTTTGTTAGAATAATCTAACTGTGTCTCGGGACATGCCATCGCCACAGTTAAAATGTCTCCCATATACCCGTAATGTAGCAAAAAATTGCAAAATGGCTCCCAAACGATTTTGGAGAAAATTAACGAAGCTGCGTTGAAAATAACAGTTAAATTATTCATAACAAACAATGTTGACGCTGTAAATATCTTTAATCTAAAAATTTAATTCATTTTAATGAATTTAATGAATTCAACACTTTTTCACAATAGTGTTTTATTGCTTCGAATTTAAACACCATGTTGACATTCGGGACTCTCGGGATGTTTCATATTAAATGCACTGAGTTAGAGTTAGTTCCCGTATTTCCTTTGATGAGCAGAATATATGACAAATTTTCAATTAAAATGTACTTGTATTTGTAATATTGTTTCTGAGATTATCCATGCAAATATTATATTGTAGAAACATAAACTAAAGAGCCTCCCGTGATTTAGCGTGAATGTAATACGCATGTGCAAGATTGTAAAATCCAAAAAATACAGATGATTTCCATAAAAAATAATTTTCTCGAAAATATGTCAATTAGATGCTATAAAAATGTAAACTTGATATGTAGTTTGACATTTTGAAGCTGTTCAGCAAATATCATATTATTCCTCAAACGCATAAAGAAACAAGAGGCCCATGGGGCCACATCGCTCACCTGAGCAACAATGGGCGTTCAAAAGATATTGTGCCATATGGCCCACGGTAGAATAACAAAAATATAAATATTGTAAAGTATTCGAATTTTTCACTTATTTTTGCATACACGTAATCTTTGACATTGTACCTTCATGAAATAATGTTTTTACACAGAATAAGAAAATCCTACGCAAGATATAGAACTAAATATTTCCTAAGGGTACACTGTTATATAACTTCTAAATCCCTGTATTTACGTTCTGCCCCCCTCCCCCCTTAATAAAGCAATCAAAATATATGAGAGCATATAGGTACATATTTTTCCTCAACTACTTACTAGTTATTGTATTTTTAAAAAAAAATATGATAGTTATTATTTTATCAAAAAAATCCTACATGTATATATGTGAAGAAGAAAATTGCACCTCAATTCGCTCAATTTCTCAAATTAAAAATATTCAACAATTTAATCTGTCTTCTTCATTATAGTTAAATTACTGTTGTTTACCCCGCGTACACTCGTGACTTTTATAACTTTACTCACACTTGATTGATAAATACACTGGAATGAAAAATGTTGTCACGTGACATGTTAAAGAGCTATAAAAATCAATGTTACCGTATTGGCAGGCACATTCCTATAATTTACTATGGCCCACCCATTATTTTCATGTTTATTCAAAAATAACAAATGGCTACAAACCAGGATAATTTTCCGCTGTAATATTTTCTTAGGAATAGCGATAGTTCTTTTATCCCCGCAACAGAAATGTGTCAGAACTAGGGAAACTGTTTTAACGATGTCGTTTTTATTTACTCACATTTCACATTATTGATTGTATAAAGAGGGGGCCCCAGAGAGTAGTTATATACAGCATATCATTCTTTAATTTTTTTATGTACAAGTATTTAACATACTCTAATTCATATAGAATTTCTAATGATCAACAAAAAATTCAGCGTCAATCGTAGAATCATAAGCAAGATGAGCTCAAATTTTTGCTAGGTTTCAGTCATATTTTGTTCACATGAGCTTATTACATTCCGCTTAAGATTTTTAACTTGGTATTTCCTATTCAGCATTTAAAATGGAAAAAAATGAATGGCCTCAGATCTCTGTACAAACATGGAATTGTGAGCAAATCTCTGTATCTTGCTTATAATTCGAAGCTTAACACTCAAATATGATAAGTAAATAGAAATTGTAAACAATTAAACACAAGAAACATTCACTATAACAAATAAAGAACACAATTATTTTTTCAAAATGAATCATATACATGTATATACCTACATATTT
This sequence comes from Magallana gigas, assembly GCF_963853765.1. Classification (NCBI taxonomy): domain Eukaryota; kingdom Metazoa; phylum Mollusca; class Bivalvia; order Ostreida; family Ostreidae; genus Magallana; species Magallana gigas. The sequence goes on from NC_088860.1 coordinate 38,323,940, forward strand.
CCGTCAGCGATATTAAACTCTATTTAAACTGAATAAACTCGAGAAAATGCCGAGCATCTCAACAAAACATATTGCATTATTCTACCATTACGCAAAAGATGATACCGAATTACCGATAGCCTGAATGAATTGCATTTTAGTTCTTTCTTAATACATCAGATGTTGCTTAATTTGCGCAGGTAAACAGTAAACTGTTTGATTTACCGAAGTCTCTGTTTGATTTGATACGTAAAAATTAGGAAATGCAAGCGACAGTTTCCAGGTCAACGTAAAGCATAAATGAAAACGAAACGAAAATCACAACAAGCTAGCACCACCGTCATATGTGAAAACTGTCAACGCATTGAAATATTTAGCCTCAATTTACTTCAATGTATTTTGCATGTTTCAAAGATTCCCTTCGTACACGAACTGTTGCACAACAAACAAATTCATCATTGTCAGATCGACCCGTTTATCATATAGTGTCATGGCTGCTTTAAACAAAGAACCTCGTTTTAGAAATATGGAATACGAGTCTTGGTAAAATAGGTAAGCAAACCCGGGCCGGGGCAAAATAAAAGCCGGGGCAGATCGGCAATCGTCAATTCCAATTACGCATTATTTTGCAGCAATTTTTACAGCGAATACAAATATACTGGTGAGTAAATATCTTGAAATTTTAATGAGATTGGCAGATTAATAACTGTCAATCTTTTGTTTTGCCCTGGCTCGGTCATGCATGCCTACCCATTTTACCAAGACTCATGGATGCTATAAATTGCTTGAAACACGCCTTTTCTTTCTTATTATTTTCGTAATAACCCAGATTTGAAACAGAATTAGCCCATAATTTTTGCATTTTATATTTTCCTTCCCATAAGGATTATTCATGCTAGATTACGTTTAATTTGCTTAAGTAGATCTTGAGAAAAAGATTTTTTAAATTGCACCCCCTTTTTTTTTTTTTTTTTTTTTTTTTACAGTTTTGAGGTTTTCTCCGCTTTCAATGAAAATTTTTCTTTCATTTCTGCAATTTATATTTATCTTTCCATAAGAATGCTTAGAGCCAAATTTGGTTGAATTTGGTTAAGTTGTTTTAGAGAAGAAGTTCAAAATGTGAAAAGTTTACAGACGGAGAGACGGACGGACGGACAGACAGACGGACGACGGACAAAATGTTATCAGAATAGCTCACTTGAGCTTTCAGCTCAGGTGAGCTAAAAAAGTGTTGAAAACTGAAGAGTGATAGACAGACGGACAGACAGACAGAATGACAGACGGACGGACATATGGACTGACGGACGCAGAGGAAAGCTAAAGTCCTCTCCGATGAAACCGTAAGGGAACCAATAATACCTTGCAATATTTGAGTAATCAAGTTTTTGTTCGACCCTGTGGCATTTTGGGGTTATAACCATTTAAGTCCCAATTAATTAGTATCGATGATTTCTGCAAACTTACGATCTTCTGCGCCCACTTTCTTTGAACCATTTAAATAAAAATGTAAACAAATGACAAATATTATGTCTTGTTCTTTTACCTCTGGTGGATATTCCAAGGTTTTCAATTTTGCTGTTCTCAGTAAACAAAGCTCACTGTTCTAAACATACAATAAACACGTCATTTTCTAGCATCTGGTCTATCTATGACATTGTATGGTCAATAGAGGTCTCCCAATTAGTATTTTTAATCTCAGAACATCGACGTCGATGATACATGCACTGTCTATCTTTACATTAGGACTGACAGTGTGCATTTGAGTGGAATAAAAATATCTAATCAAAATTGCGTCTGCATGGTTTTTCCTAGGTACCCTATAGAGGTTATCAACCAACAAAACTTTGTATTGTCGCTACTATAAAGTCTGTATAATTATGCACAAATGTCGACAACCATAGCAATGTAATATTAGAGGTTTGCACAAAAACACACACAATTAAGCTTAAGATATTTAACACATGTGCGTGGTAAACACACTTTTATACAGTTACGGTCATTGTGTATAAAAAGTGAATCGAGATGATAACCCCAACCAAAAGTGGTCGAAAATGTGGTAACTGGGACCACATATTAAATGTGATGTAAAAAAGTATTAAACGTTGTATAGACTGTTAGGTAGCAAAGGACAGTTTCGAATAAAGTACCCGTCAATATTTTTGTAAAATTGAGAGTTGCTGTACTTGAAAGCTTATGAGTGTTGCTAAAATTCATTAAATGATTTTTAATGATTATCATTAGTTAGAGGGATGTCTCTTGTTGAAATTGATATGCAATATGTAGGCCCCTTATGTTAGGTACATGAGAATCAGAAGTAAAATGCGAAACCTGCGGCTTTGACGGTTGTGCTGACTTTACACAGTGAAATTGCAAGTTACAGACGGGAGGTAAAATAACACGAAAAATAGGTGGATGGGACATTGTAAACTATACACCGGTAAGTTTCTGACATGTGATAGTGCAGCATGCACGCGGTACAAAAGGTCAACCCTCTGCAGGAAAATAGCTGGGGGAGGTCTAAAAAGCTGAAAAATCATTAAAAATTAGCAAAATATGAAAGGGTCAAAATCTCATAAAACCAGTATGTAGAGAATTTTACAGGTTTTGATTAGTAATTTTCTTCAGAAATTGGTGATTGGCCTTATAAAGAGTGAATTAAAGGTATTTGTGCTGAATGGGAACTCAGGAAATTCTAGTTACAGAGTTCCGAAGACATGCATCCCTTGGCTACAATGAATTGGATAAAAAAACTGTCCCCTGCCACCTTCAAGACTACATGGTATTTTCATATTTCTCCTTTAAGGGTAATTTTGAGTGGATTTCGTACCATAAGTAATACATTTTGTGAAAATGGATGATGTTCTTGGCTATAGATGTCATGACATGATTTATTAGCTAAAATGTTCAAGGGGAGTAACTCCCTCTTAAATGTGTAGAATGACCACCACTAGAGTAAATTGGCTTAGAGAGTAGGCATTTCCTATCCTGATGACAATTAATAGGCTTAAGTTAATTACTGAGATAATAATAAATACTTTAAAACAGTTTTTATCAATTAAATCATTAAATTTATGAATTTGCAGCCATTTTGCTGTCTGATTTTATGAAATAACATTAACCCAATTTTTTTAAAACAGCATATTTTTATTTCAAATGAACTTTACATGTAGACAAATGCAGTTATCAAAGTATACAATATGTCAAAAAACTCAAGTTTTTGCTCCTTCTTATCAAAAAATGGTTCTTATCTAAAAATGGTATTTTAGATGTATTTACAGAATTGAAAAAGCCACCCCTTCTTTCCAATGGACTCCATTACCATTACATGTAGAATATGTAAATATACATTTGACCTTGAAATAACCTTTCCTATTATAATTACTCTTGAAATGAACAAAAAACAACATATTTTTACCCTTTTATTGTATATGTGCATCAAAAATGTAGAAAAACATGTAAAATTTGAACCTTTTTCATGGAATTCTCATCCGTCCCCAGGTACCCGGGTGTGTTTGAATTTCATTTTAATTAAACGCACACATCACACTTGTAGGTCTTACTAATTTAGCAAAGTTAAAAGGAGACTAGAAACCAGAATATATAAGATATCCACTAAATATGATTATAGGCTTAGTTTTTCATGAAAACAAGAAATCACGTGTAGGGCGACATGACTTTTTGTGAATAAAAATGCTACAATTCATCCATTTACCAAAAAAGATCAATTTTAAATATCAATGATGGTTGTTTTCAAATATGTGTAAGAAATGACTCAAGGAAACTGCCACAAGTTTCATAATATTAGGTTAAAGTGTTCAAACTAATGCTTCTTGTGAAAATCAAAAGATAGGGGGAGGGTATACATGTAAAGGGATTTCTAAGTGATGTGATGCCTTTATCATGATAATATCAGGCAGATGTATGTAGTATTGAATAAGGTTTCTTATTTAAGGAGGTTGAACAACAGTTGACCTCTAAAAGATTTGGTAAAGATGCTTTATTTATGGAGAGCCCTGTAAATCTGTGTTAAATAGAGGAAAGTGGAAATGGTGGGTTCACTTAAATGGCCATATTTTTCTTAAACCTCAATGGAATTGGCAAAATGTGGTGTACTTTTTTTCAGAATAGCATAAGCTTTTTCATTTAAAAAATAGATGACTTTTCAGATAATGTTAGTGTATGTTAAAGGTAGCAAGGGACAGTTTCGAATAAAGTACCCGACAATATTTTTGTAAAATTGAGAGTTGCTGTACTTGAAGGCTTATGAGTGTTGCTAAAATTCATTAAATGATTTTTAATGATTATCATTAGTTAGAGGGATGTCTCTTGTTGAAATTGATATGCAATATGTAGGCCCCTTATGTTAGGTACATGAGAATCAGAAGTAAAATGCGAAACCTGCGGCTTTGACGGTTGTGCTGACTTTACACAGTGAAATTGCAAGTTACAGACGGGAGGTAAAATAACACGAAAAATAGGTGGATGGGACATTGTAAACTATACACCGGTAAGTTTCTGACATGTGATAGTGCAGCATGCACGCGGTACGGAAGGTCAACCCTCTGCAGGGAATTAGCTGGGTGAGTCTACAAAGATGAAAAATCATGAAAAATTAGCAAAATATGAAAGGGTCAAAATCTCATAAAAACCAGTATGTAGAGAATTTTACAGGTTTTGATTAGTAATTTTCTTCAGAAATTGGTGATTGGCCTTATAAAGAGTGAATTAAAGGTATTTGTGCTGAATGGGAACTGAGGAAATTCTAGTTACAGAGTTCCGAAGACATGCATCCCTTGGCTACAATGAATTGGAAAACTGTCCCCTGCCATACTTACATACTGATGTTGTTGTCTTTTGGACAACAACATATTTTGGTCTTTTTATTACATGTTGATGTTTCATTTGTGCAAACTTTTGAGATACATAAATCGCATTGTGACTTAAAATACATGTAACCCCAAATGACTGTGTTGTTTCCAAAGAAAGCTACAATATAGATATTAACTTCATTTCATGATTACTATCATTTAATACTTTACATTTCCTCAATACAAAGTGTTTCAGATCCGCTCCTCTAGTAACAACCCATTGACCTAGCAGACAAAACATATGTATGCAGTTTTACAATTGCACCATCTATTGAGAGTATTATGTTATACAATTTTGTTTCTGGTGATTCTGATATTCACGTAGTCCTCTACCAAGTGATGAAACAGGGCTGGGACAGGGGTTCATGAAACAGGGCGTGACCAAAATAGCCATGTAAGGAAAATATACTGATTCCATGATATTTTCTTCTGTACTATCGTAGTCTTGGGAGATTAAGTTATGCTTTTTTATGTTCATAACGTGCTGACGTTAGAGTGTGAAATTTACTGCCCAGGCCACGGGGCAGAAGTTAAGGCTTTTTGTTAGAAGTGGGGTCCGATAAGTTTGGTTATATATTGAACTTGCTGTGTGTTATCCATAAACAACTGTAACATTATCTTAAAAACCTAATGGTAAATTGTCACTTGGCAATATTTAATTTATGTGTTCTGGTTTTGGAAATCTTATTTAATATCCTGGTATTTTATACTTAAGATATAAGCTGTATGCATTTTGTGTGCTTTATGAATGAAACTGAATTTTATAAAAAATTGAATGCTGCAGATATCTTCTTATCAAAAGTGTACAATGTCTGTCCTCTGGAGCTTAGATGTAGATAGTATAGATATTCTTCCGACCCTTGACCCCCTACTTCACTTTTCATAAAGCAAGTTTTTGAAACATTCAATAATAAGAGAGAGGTAAAAGTCTGAGGAGTCTTAGATAATGGTTTAGACTTAAAAATAAAGCTTACAATGCAAACATAATACTCTCTGACATGTCAGTTTAAGGGCTATGTATTTCTGTGACCCTCAAAGTCAATGGACCTCTTGTAAGAATTTCGTATCTGCAAAAGAAAAAGGGATATAGAAAATCGAATTGAAGTAGCAAGCAATAGTTTTAATATCCCCAACTTTGTAATCAAGAACCAGGTGAACTAATGATCACTTACAAAGGTATGCATACACAAATTGATTTAGCGAGTCAATGTGTCTGTACTATACTACGTTAAAGACAAAAGATCTTGGCTTTAAAACCTAATTTCATATTTTGGGGAGTATAGTATATTTAGTTAATTTGGTAATTCCTAATCACATGTTACATCTTTACTGCAAAAACTTTAAATAGCACATGTATCATTTTCTGTCTTATAGCAGCAGAAAGAAGATTTGGTAAGAAAACAGACCTGCGTACATGTAACAAAATATTTTATTTTTGACGTAGCGAATTTGACTGGGTTATTTTGCTACCTACACTTAAGTTTTGGGGATCACTAACGGGTATTTCAAATCTGAGATAAAAGTGCAAAAGTCTATGCTATTGACTATCTTAACGTTTTTGAAATGTAAGCCTATCATTCAATTCCTTTAGGTCTACTTAAGGAAATAACTAAGTCCAAATTTGTTTTCAATAAAATTTATTCCAGCGTAAATTGCATTGTAGTTAAAACAAACTCAACGTCCAAATTTAAAGTCAAACATGCAACCTTTACCAAGAGTACTATAAATAAATTCAAGTAAACAATTCTGATTGATTGGTTAGTTCACCTGGTATGATCATACGTTACACGTAACTGGTGACCTTAACTATTTTCTATACAAATAAGTACCAAGCATGCGAGTAACTAAGCAACAATATAAACAACGACAGTTCGTGCTACAAGTATGCAGACTCTTATTTATTAACCTTTTGACATTACACCTTTCCCCCAGAGTGGATTGCACATGACCAACATGCAATTCTACATCCATATATGTTAAATTAAATGTTCATCAAAGTTGTCTGTGCTTTCAGCTGATCACCGGTTAACTAATTCCAGACTCACAATTATGATTCCTTAATTGGTGACAAAATACGACTGCATAACTACTGCCTAACACAATTCCGTTCTTACTTATCAGCGTTGCAGCATAGTTATCAGTCTGGTTACAGTCGAAACGAATATGAAATGTGCAGTAAGAGCTAGGCCCATGAAGGGTTAAAATCGGCCCTGTCACGAATTAGAATATACTGTTGAACTATCTTATTTAATATATATATATCAGAAGGTATTTAATCAAAACATACTTAGAATGTGTCAATACGCAAGTTCAGAGGTCAGTTGTTCAGAGTGAAATTTAAACGATGAAAGAAAACATTTTCATTTTCTGTTTGTGCTACATGAACTTTTATTACTAACATTTCACCCATATAATAAATTTGAATTACGTGAAATGCTATTAACTTTTAATCAGCTCTAATTCAATTAACACTGCTTGGAAAAGAAAAAAAGGTCATTTGTATAGTGTTTATGCTAAAATTTTGCAAAATTGCTTATACTGATAAATTAATTAAATGCATATATATAAAAATACTCTGTTTTGATAAATTCATATTTACAACATTTAGAATAGAGTTTTTCGTTAATCAAAAATATTGCAGTCATTTTATTGTAAGTTTAAAAATATATATAAGATTTTTCCAGTGGTTTCCATGGGAACTTTCTAAAACCTTTTTCATAGTGTCATTACTTTTAAAATACAAGGTATTGATACCGGTAATAATAAATGTAGTCATTTTCTTAAGCAATGATAACATTTCAAGCATATTTTCAAAATAATGATAGTTGATATATAATTGCATTAAATAATATTCTACTAAGATAATACAGTACCGATCAGACCAGACCTTATGTTCTCTTTCGCTTCGCTCAGCCGAACATAAATTATTTCCTATTCTAATAAAATAAAACAAACACATAATATTGGATAGACGTAGTTAGCCATTTATTAAACCAAAAGTGCACATAAGTCATCAGGAGGACAGGTCTACTTCTATAGAATAAACATCGATTGGATCTTGGATCTTGGGTGCAGCAAAAACCATGGGAACTGTTGAAGACTGAAATTTATTCCCAATGCTTATTTATCTGAAAATAAAACTCAATTTATAATAATGAAATGAGAAACTTAGTAACTTGTCAGTCGTGTGGCTAACTAATGTCGAATGATTACTATGACCGATTCCTGGATTTAAATACCCTAGAGCCCAAGTACCCATAAATCGCTACGATACATGATATAGTACTTATAATATAACACACACGACTGAAACGTTTAAATACCTAGAATTATACAGCGTGAGTGGCCTTGTGGAACATACGATGGCTCAACAACCAAAACATCGCAGGCTCGAACCCAGCAGACAACACTTATGTTTTTACATTTAACCTAAAAGAAATTTATTTATGTTCTCTTTCGCTTCGCTCAGCCGAACATAAATTATTTCCTATTCTAATAAAATAAAACAAACACATAATATAGGATAGACGTAGTTAGCCATTTCGAAAAACAAACGTCGGGTGATGACTGTAAAGTTGAATAATTTAATACTACATGAAATTAATACATTACAAACCAAGATTTTTTGAAACTGACAAAATATTATTAATATTGTCTTTAACGTAACCATCCTTCGCAGTCTCACTTCTCCATCTTCCATGAGCTTTAAACAACCTGTCTGGAATGTCCGCATTAGCAGCTGCCGTTGCCCCTCCTGACCTTAGGGAATGAAGTCCGAATTTTTTTGGTTCTTCACCGACATCTGATAACGCTCTTAAAAAAATCTCTCTCATTGATGTATAAGATAAAGGTTTATCAGCAAGAGACAATTTATAAGATCTGCTGTTTCTGAAAAACCTAACGGATCTAAAAATAAATTCATCCGCATGAGTTCGAATGTCAGCCAGACGAAGATAGTCTTTCAAACACTGATAAGGACAAAAAGGCGAATTGGATTTCGCTATATGAACAGAATTACCTCTCCTGTATATATCGGTCTTTGAGCTCCTGATCTTAATTTCAACATACTCATCATGGAACTTAATGTCCGAACTTTTAATGCTGCACAATTCACTTGCTCTAAAAAAGCCTGCATATCCTAACACACATATTAATCTGGTTCGTAAATGACACAAGTTATCCATATCATTTTTTGATTTGAACATTTTTTCAATAATGTCAATAGTGATAGGTTCCTTCTTAATAACAAACGGTTTAGCCAAAATGCGTCTTCCACCTTCCGCAGTAAGTTTCACCAATTTTTCATAACATGGATTAGGAAATAAATTTTTGTCATGATACCACTGAATAGCATAAATAGTAGCAGTCAAAACAGAAGAAGATGAATTAGCTTGAACCAAAAAGGAAATATAAAGTGAAACCGTAGATGCCGATGCCGGCAGCGAATCAAGATCATACATTTTACACCAGTTTTGAAATTTGGAAAAATAAGTTTTATATTTACGCAAGGTCGAGTCCGATTTTGATGCATCTATTAAACTAGGAATCTGTCTAGCCAACAAAGCGATTGGTCCATCCATGTGTCTATTTAGTTCATTCCAGTGTGAATGTGACAATGACTGAAATAACAAAGAAAAACAGTAATCAACCTTTTAATAATCGCAAATTTTCAGACATATTTCAGTTAACGAAAATATGTGTATAACGATAGCAAAAATAATCATTGAAAAACACCAAATTAATTCATCTACATGACAGAACAATATCCTCAATACTAAATGACCATAACTGAAACTAAAAAATTAAATAAGCTTTCAAATACAGTTCTGTTGGTTCTAAATCTACCAGCTCACAGTTCTATTGTCTCTCAGCTTACGCACAAAGTTCTTTCGGCTCCCAGCCTAGCACAAAGTTCTGTTGACTCTCAGCCTAGCACAAAGTTCTGTTGGCTCTCAGCCTAACACGAATTCTTGTTGACTCTCAGCCTATCCCAAATGTAAGTTGGCTCTCAGCCTATCACATATTTAAGTTGGCTCGCAGTACAGGCTCCTGATTACAATAAAATTTTAAGCTAACTAAAATTGCAACAGACAAAAAACCAATAATATTCGAGGTACCTCATACCTGCCGAATCACGATACATGTAATTATTGGCAATTCAATTTTAAAACCAAAACATTCGACATGAACTTAGGTTGTGCAAAAATACTCTTTCCATTAGAACCTGGTAAGAAAAAATTTCTTGGTTTAACATACTCATAGTAATCAACCACGAACGCTTTAAAATGTCCAACACCATCAACCAGCAAGGGCCAAAACCAAGACGAAGTCCACTTAGGAACAACAAGCGTTCCCTTGGCTCTACAAAGAAGCATGTGGTTTATTACAGCGGGCACCATACAAACCGGAGGTACAATCCATGCGTTGAAGTCCTTCCAATTGAAAACCAAGGCATCCACACCGGAAGTACCAGGTGTCCAAAACTTACTAAAAAACTTACTAACTTTGAAATTATTACAGTCAGCGAATAAATCTACGTCATATGGTCCCCATTTATTATTGAGAAATTGAAAAACTGTATCTGAAATGGACCAATCATCATAGTCATACATTTTACTAAAATAATCAGCAAGTTCATTTTCTGATCTAGGTATCCACTCAACTTCTAATGAAATTTGATTTTGAATACAAATGGAAAAAATGTTTATAGCAATATCATGTAAACTTTTCTTCATGCTTCCGGAATTAATAATTTTAACAACATTTTGATTGTCTGTGTACAATTTTACAGTTCTATTTCTAATCTTACTAATCAATGAAACAATAGTTGTCTCAACTGCTTTCAATTCACGAAAAGTAGAACTTTGCAAACTTTCTTCAGGTGTCCACATTCTATGTACAATGCTGTCCGCACACTCCACTAAAAACCCGGCTCCGGCGAAATTGCTTGCATCAGTATACACAATCATTTGTGGAATAAAAATATTATTGAAAAAGCATTTGGACGGTAACTGTTCTAAATTGTTCAACCAAAATAATAACTCAGTTTTAATTTCGTCCGTCAAAACAATTTTACAATCCCAAGTTACAGAATTTGCAATGACCATATGCATAACTCTTGTCATTAAAGAACAAATATTTCCTAAACTAGGTTGGAAAGATGTTAAAGTACCTGTAACACTAGCTAAAACTCTAGGAGTTAAACTGGCAGGTCTTAATACAATACCCCTTACTATTTCCAAAAGTTTAGATATTTTATGCTCAGGTATTGTCAAAGTACCGGAAGATGTGTCCCAAATAAAACCAAGCCAATCAAGAGAATTATGAGGCTCCCAAATACTCTTTTCGGTGTTTGTAATAAAACCTGCCTTTGTTAAGTCTTGCTTAACATTGTTAGACATAATTTGACAGGATTCATAACTAGACGCAATTCCAAAACCATCATCCAAATGCACCAAAATTCTATAACCCTTCTCTCTCCAATGTTTCACTAAAGGTTTTAAAAGTTGTGTAAAAATGAAAGGGGCTGAACTCACTCCAAAGGGCAAAACAGAGACACAATAATAAGTTTCTTTCCAGCAAAATCCTAGATATTGAACATGAAATGGATTAATATCCAAATGATGGTAACCACTCTTTAAATCAAATTTAAACATGCAATCGTTTACCTTGCAATATTGTATGGCATTTTTAACACCTTCTAATTTGAATCTGTCTTTTCGCACACACTTGTTCACATGACGTAAGTCTAGAATAAGTCTTTTCTTACCTTGAGAATTCTGTGCTACTGATAAAGGATTGACAACAGTAGGAGGAAAATTACATATGGTGATAATACCTTTATGAAGCAAAGAATGAATTTCAAGATCCACAAAATTCTCGTTGTCAGAAGCAGACTTATTGTTTAACAACACAATAGACTTTGGAATACATTCAAATGGAATAGAATAACCATAAGTTATAGTATCTATGATAAATTGATCAGCATTCAAAGTTCTTTTCCAAAATTCAATGTTTCTTACTAAGTTGCCTTTAACTAAATTGTCATTATATATACATGTATCTTGACCCAAAACATTGCATACCGGATTACTGTCTATCTGCGGAAGTACTCTGGGTCGTTTGTGTTGCTGTTGGTTTTGTAATGCCTTGAGCTCTTCTCTTAAGTGGGCAGTTGACGCTCCAGTGGCCGAAGGCGTTGCAGTAAAGGCATTGATCCGGTTGGACTCTGAACGGAGTATTGATTGCATCGTTGGCATTGAAGTTTCTCTGGTAGGGCGATATTCTGGAGGAATGAAATTTACTGCGATAGCCACGAAAAGGATTGCTGTTAATGTTAGAATCAAACCTCTTGCGTTTGGCCCTCTGCTCTGCCTGCCGCAAGCGTTGGCTGTCTTCAGAATTGTCCGTGATGGGGTCATCCTTGTACTCTCTAGCGACGTCCCAACCATATTTGTCAGCTATCCTGATAACTTTCTGTTGTTCTTTAATTTTGCTAATTGATTCAACAATAATTTTATGAGTATCATCAAGGTCACCACGTTGAACAAGCTTTTCTATATTTTCGAAATTTTCTTTTAATTCTGACAGGAAATTAAATCTTTCTTTATGGTGAGATAATTTAAAATCAACGTTCTTATCTTTTACAGTAGAGATGGATGTCCTTGACTCCAGTTCTCGTAAGATATTTTTCTTATTTTCTGCAAGGGCTGTGTCCAGTTTATAAGCAAACAGCTGGTACGCTTCAGCATTAGACAAATCCGCATTTCCAGGTCTGGATGGTCCTCCTCGAGACTCTCGGGCAGGTGAGCTCACTTGGCCTTCACTAGCACGTGGTGAAAAACGAATTTCCTCTGCGTCGGTCATAAGAACTTGTCAGTCGTGTGGCTAACTAATGTCGAATGATTACTATGACCGATTCCTGGATTTAAATACCCTAGAGCCCAAGTACCCATAAATCGCTACGATACATGATATAGTACTTATAATATAACACACACGACTGAAACGTTTAAATACCTAGAATTATACAGCGTGAGTGGCCTTGTGGAACATACGATGGCTCAACAACCAAAACATCGCAGGCTCGAACCCAGCAGACAACACTTATGTTTTTACATTTAACCTAAAAGAAATTTATTAACAGAAAGTAAACCCCAACTAAACCCTGGGTTTACTTTCTGGGTTTACTCTGGGTTTACTTCGGGTTTACTAGAGTGGACCCAGAGTAAACCCAGAGTAAACCCAAAGTAAACCCAGAGTGGACACAGAGAGTAAACCCAGACAGAAGTATACCCCTGAAAACAGACGCTACCTGTGTATTCGGAATATACAAAGGGTAGGAATTACGGGCCGTAGGATGGTAAGATAAAATACTAGTATGCTTCACACTTCAGTGCATACAGTTGACCTCAAAGGCAATTTCAAAGTAAACCCAAAGTAAACCCCGAGTAAACCCAAAGTAAACCCCGAGTGGACCCAAATTTTCAAAAAGTAGACCCAGAGTAAACCCCAAGTAAACCCAAAAAGTAAGCCCGGGGTTTAGTTAGGGTTTACTCTGGTGTTAGGTTGGGTCTGATCGGTACTGTACACAGTATAAATCTCTGCCATTCAGTCAACTGAATGATAACTGAATGGTCTGGAAAGGTGACTGAATGGCACACATATGCCATTCAGTCACATATCAGTTACCTTTCAGTCACCTTTCCATTCACTGAATGACAGAGATTCATCCTGTGGTAGATTTGAAAAAATCAGCGATAACTTAAAAAACATAAATGAAAAAGATTGATTAGAAAATATATTATCAAATCTTTTAATGTATTCTACTCCTCAGTGTTGTTGTATCAAGAATGTTTTGATAAGTATATCAATGAAATCTGCTGACAAACCATGCTTTAAAATACACAAATAATGGGGGAGGGGGCCAGTATTCATTCGTCAGAATTATGGCTTATTGCATTTGACCTTTTTACATCTACATTGTAAAATGCAATTTCAGTCTGATTAGGATTTGTTGTCAGTACTTTTGATAAGGCAAACTTATTAAGGTAGGAGCGGAAAACCTTACTATTATTCTGAAAAATTTTCAAATTTCTTATTATTTTTTTTTTCTTCTAGACGCCAACTTTGATCCTTAATATCTCGCTCGTTTGTTCACCGATTGTTTTGAAATTTTCAGGACGGATAACATGCCGCACGATGTTGTCGTTGCATATTTTAGTTGAGGAAAATCCCTATCCGGTTTTGAGTTATTCCCCTTTTAGTAAAATTTAACGACTTCTTTTGTCCAGGGGGTTTAGCTTTAACGATGACTTGTAGAGTCTCAAAGATGGGCTGGTTTGGAAGCTAATACATTGAATTTGTGCGAGATATATTTTATTTATTATTTAAATGCAAATAAAAGGGGTGGTATAGATGTTGAAACAAAGGTAAGAAAAAAAATCAAAAAAATTCGCGTATTTTCCGTGTTAGTTTTCTACCTGATAAAAATTTGTTATAACATGTATTTTAAAAGTTCTTGGTCTTACTCAGACCTTTCATTCGGTATGCCGAAAAAAGGGCTGGCTCTTATAATTAGAGAGTTAGAGGCGTCCAAAGTTTCTTGACAATAACTTAAAAAAGAATAAAAATTTCTAATGCATTATTGAAGCAAAGTTGTAAAGAAATTAATTTTGAATCCTTCTATAGTATTCAATTTAATGTTTTCGTAATTTATAGCCAGTATTTGAAGAAACAATTGTTGTCAGTTTGGTCCATTTTTGTGGGGGTGCGCACGTTTATGAGGTTATGAAGGGGCTTCTTGTAATGAACTAACTGATACATGTAGTGCGCAAAAATAATTCCACATAAAATTCCCAAATGTTTTTATTCATATGAACATTTTCATTTCATATAGATGAACCTCTTTGACCTTATTTTTGTTGTTTGTTTCATAACTATGCCCCTGTTTATATTTAGATGCATTACGAGACTCAGGTAACCGATCGATAGGAGAGTCGCTAGCTGTATTCAGGCCGTCGCCTAGACGACAGTGCATTTGCTTGTAGAGCTGGACGCACACATGTTTAACGCCCCACTGTTTTACTGTAGCGGAGACATTATGAATTGTTTCAGTACTGGGAGATGTGTTAATAAAATGGTTCCAATGCATGGTAATTAAACTCAACTTTTCTACAATACGTATACACGGCCGTCTTATAAAGCACAATGTGTATTACTGACATGACAAATGTACGCTGGCAATTTAAACGAATGCGGGATTGCTCTCGATAGAACAATTCTTTTAAAGCAAAAAAAAATATACTGATTTGCGATGGATATAATATAATTATCATCGTGGAGATGATTTTAAAAAGTGAACTTAATATTCGTGTACGATAATATTTTAATCCAAAGCCGCTCGTTTGAAGTTACGGTTATTAGGGATATTAATTATGACTTGCCCCGCGTTTCAGGTTTTTTACTTGCAAAACATCTACAAACGAAAATACCAAACAACCTTCAGCAGCAACTTATAAATTATTTATTCCATACACAATTCTAAAGAGGTAATTAAATAAATTTTATAAATGCTTTATACTTCGCTATCTTCGATGGAAAAAAGTGGCATGGAAAAAATGTTGTTCAATGTTCATCAAATACGCTGTAGCCTTAGCAATCGAAAATAATTAACAAACTGTATATTGATAGATTGACATATCAACAAACATTCAGACCCGCAATGTGTTTTTTTTTACAAGTTCTATAAAATGTAGACTCAATGACTTAATTCTTTACCGTTTTCCGTGTTGGTTATTTTGAATCACGTGTGTACGTTATGTGTAGCCATATAGATGAACACTTTAAGTGTTTAATTTTTAAAAGAAATTGTGTACATGCAGAGCAATGCAATGCTAGGACAATTAAATTCCAACAATGTATATGGTGAGGCCGGTCAGACTGATACTGGTTCTGCTTGTTCTACAAATAGCGAATGTAAGACGAAGTATTTGGGTGTTATATTTTAAACAAATATAAGTATTGCTTTCTTAAAAGCTTGCATTACTCAACAAAGTATTTTATTGGAATCATTCTTAGTTACCTTAACTGCATATATGAACCGCTCGGTCTGTATCCCGGAAAAATTGACTACCATCCGAAATTTTTCATACAAGGTCAACAGACTTGCAGCTAACATTACCTTTAAAAATACATTTTAGAATTTGCCGCTGTTTATAAATTCATTAAAAAGACGCACAGAATTAAGTGGTTATATGTCGTTTGATATGGGATTTATGACGTCTATTTATATTGTTTTCATTAAAATTATTTCATTATTTCATTATTTCAAGCTTGTGGGTGGAATGAAATCAGTTTCACATGTTATATGACATAAATTTTGGAAAATTAAAAAAAAAAAAATTTCTTTTTTTGCTTGTCAAGATTTGTTGGATAAGTTTGCCCCCCCCCCTCACTTTCAAAAACAATGCTACGTGCTTGGAAATTACTCATTTCTTAATCCCCTCTTTAATAAACAAAACAAACTAACAAACATAACCGATCCAGATAAATATAATTACATGTATCAAAAATAAACTTCAAAAACAAACTACACATTCATCCTTCACCCACGATATTGCCTTTTCGATATTTGCCATCGTTGTAGACCCGTGTAACAATCTGTTACATTATATATGTAAGTAGGTGCTTGCACGACAAAGAACCCCTTGCTGATCTACATTTTCATTAACTCATACAAAGAAAAAATATATTTTGATTTATTTTTGAATTTCTTTTGATGTAAAAAAAAAAGAGAAGAAATTGGTTCTCAGTCTCTCTTTATGCCTGTTTGTAAGCGGTTAATCCAAGTTCATTTTGAATATCCTTTTGTAATTTAAAAACTGCGATGTAATTTTTTTTTTCATGCAATATTTCGGATAAAGCAATGAAGAGTTGTTTCTTGAAATTTTATTAGACCATAAAATTGTAAAATGCTAACATTGAAAATTGTGCCCGATTTCTTTCTTTTTTTTTAAGGTAAAACTTTATTGATTTAAAAAATGATTCTTTGAGACAAACAAATTGACATAATCAATAATAGTTTGACAATCTCTAACTGCAGGTCTGTAGCTTTTAGTCAGAAAAAGAATCGGATGCACGACCTAGGACACATATCGTCCATCCGAATTTCTTGAAAATTGCCATTATTTTCGTACGCGGACGCAATACTCACCGAGACTAAATGATTCGTATCTTAAGTTTTAACTGCTTTGAAAGGTAATATTGGTTTTCTGATAATTATGAACATGAATAATTAAAAATGGTTAAAATTATAGTAAAATTACCGGCATCGGTCTTCTCCGTGCGCGGATCTAGAAGGGGATCCAGACCCCCCCCCCCCCCCAGCGAAATTTCTTTCAATAACGTGTACATTATAAACTTACCAAATATGCCTCGGACATCCCTTGGCAAACTCAAATAACCGTCTGACTTTTCAACCCCCACCCGGAAAAATTTTCTGATCTGCGCATGTTCCCCCTCCTCGAAATACAAAATTATTCTTCAAAACCCCTTTTAAAATTTCCAAAATCTCCGCATATATACTAAGAGATTCATTGGCGCTTGCGTTCGATAAAAATGCGTGTAAAACGTTTGCCAATGGTCTTTTTACCTTCGTAACAGGCATAACCACAGTCCCATTCTGTGAATAAAATGCGACGAATCAAACTAGAGACAACGTGTTAAGATCTGTATTTGCTTATAAACATGTAGTATCATCGTGCAAAATGCAGTGTTCAATTATAAAATTTTTTTTTACTTTACTTGTAAAATTCGTAATTTTCTCTCACAGTTTATTTCTTACAAAGTTACTTTTTTATTTAGTGATTGACACTTTTCAGACTTTATATGTGATTTCAAAGAGATAGAGTGTCATGTCTCAAGGACTGTTAATCTCTTAAAACAACATTGTGCAATTATCAGATTTTCATTTCTTGGACATCAAAGACTCATTGAGTTTATTTAATTATTTTATATCTGTGAACCTTTCACTCAGCTTACTTATATCATTACCTGTCAATTTATACTCATTGTTAAGATTCTTATAAATAGTTATGTTCAATTGTCAATGCGCAGTCTGGAATACGGCGGCCAGCCCCGGCCACGTCTGACTCTCCCAGAGTCTTGAGTCCGGAGGCCACTACTGGCCATATCCGAATAGTTTGTAACATGTCTGTCTGTTAAATTGTTATAATGTTGCCATCGTTGAGTCTCGTCCAATAATGTGGAATCCTGCATCAATTCTCTGGAACTGTATACTGGTTGACCTTCGGGACGGCAAACCTACCCTTCGTTTTAGCTTACGGCCCACAGCGCGCCACAACCTTATACCTTATACACTTTACGCCAACATTCCCTCACCCCGTTCGTACTGCACACGACCGATGCAGATCCAGACGAATTCTCTATCACCGTAAAATCTACGCGGTAACAGAAATATAATACTTTGTTTCTCAGTGTTTACACATCTAATATTGTACTATGGTCAGCTATAAATTTTTTGTAATACGTCACAAGTATGACGCAGCTACGACGGAAAACCTAATCGTTGCTTGCAACGAGCTCGTCTCTAGTTTCTTTTAATATTGCTTTTCTTTATGCACAATGGTCACACTGAATAAAGAAATTACAAAAAACAAAAAAAAAAAAATGTAAAAAGGTGCCTAACATTTTTTGTAACCTTTTTGCACTTAAAATAGACAATTTCTAAAATAGTTACAATTTGATTTTAAATAAAAACTTTTTAAATATCAAGAACTCTATAAGTATAATCACGTTACCTTGATATGTATTCGGTATTATTTAAACATAATAAAACATGGGGGTCAGTGATATCAAATTTTAGATATCGGGCCTCAAAGGTAAAATTCTCACAAAATCTGGCTTAAAATATGAAGACATTTCTATATACATGTATGTGCAATATTTATGCTAAACTTCTATCATTCTCTCCTCAGATTTTATTTTGTACATGTCACACAGAACCTATATAATTTGTTACATTAATATCAAATGTTAAAAATGTGAATAATGAATAACGTTTAATAAAAAAAAGGATATAAAAATTTTTAAAACTGCTTGTTTTTGTCATTTTTGTTTAAAATAATAAAAAAAATAATAATGATCATCTGCACAATGAAATAAAAACGTTAGGAGCGAGATACCTTAATTTTCAATTATATTCATTTTGAAGCTGGTAAAACAATAAAGTATTTTTCTTCCTAAAAACGTCTTGTAACTTTTTAGGCTCATCTGTACAAATCGGTTATTTTTGGCATTTAGAGTAACTTTTACTTTTAAACTGTCGGTCTTTTACTTTTAAACTGTCGGTCAAATGACAATGTCATATGAACACATTCTTTTAAAAAGTGAAGGATTTTATAAAGATGAATCTGTTTGAATTGAAATGAAAATTATACATAAAGTACTATCCAATAGATCTTAACATTTAAGATTTATATTAAAAAAAGACTCATTATTTTACGGGAGAGGGCAGAATCGATCAACTGACCCCTTTTACAGAAATTGTAAGTCTTTATTTAAACATTAACCACATTATTAAGTATAACAAAATATCGAACGTTAATTATATAAGTCCATTTATTTTGTACAGACTGTCCTGTGCCTATTGTGTATATATATATATATATATATATATATATATATATATATATATATATATATATATATATATATATATATATATATATATATATATATATATATGGGCCTATATACAGTTATGACTGGTGCAGGTTTCATCATTGTTGAGATGCATATATCTTTCCAGATAAGTTAAAGTCAGTCTTAAATAAATCTACTCATTAATAAAATATATTATCAATGTGTTAAGATTGTATTCTTTTTATAGTTCAATGTCAAACGCGCAAGGACACTTGATCATTTATCGTCTGTTTATATTGGTAATTGGTATGAATAATTACAGTAGAACCATAAACTAATCTTTCGCAGATTGAATTGATATATGAATTAAAATGGGACAAGCCTGTGCTCTATATAAAATTTGAGAAATTCATTTGAAAAATGTGATATTTAGAAAATTACTGTATCTGAAGACATTTCGAAGTATGGATCTACGATATCCCACACTGGTGCTAAAGATTTTCTCATTTTAATGAACTACAATACCTAGGCCATATTTAAAACACAAAATAAATCATCAAAACTATCGTTTAATTTTTGTCCTGTTATAGGGCTTGGCTTTTTTAGGCAGAAAGTGGAGTTAATGTTTTCTTGACTCTTATATATAAGAAATTATAAGCTAAATATGACAAAATATATCGATACAAATATCAAAAAATTGTTAAAATATGCTTTTTCAGAACACCGTGAATATATTTTAAGACACAAAGTTCAACTATCTGGAAGTTTGGTCTGCGCTAAAAATTAGGAAACTAAAGTAACAGTACTCTAAAACAAATGAGTTATGAAAATTGTGCATTTTCTTCTTGAAAACTTTCCGCCACAAAATACATGTACCTAACTCTGTAAAAATGTAAGTTTTTTAAACAATTTTATTCAATATGGTTAATTTGACATCGTAAATTATAAATAAACAGTTAGAATAATATGTGAATGGATGCAAAATGTTTAGACTAGAGGTGACAAAATAGTTACCCAAAAAGAAAGGAACGAACCTATTTAATTTCACAAGTTCACAACTTTCAGAAAAATAAGTGGAATTTTTAAACCTGCATTTTTTAATTTTAAAACCCCCAAATTTATGATGATATTAATTTCTCGCGTTTAATCAGAAATATACAGTACTGAAGTCTCATGAAAGTCAGATAGTAATTCATGGACGTGATAATTTTCCTATGATTATCCTATTTTAAAAATTAATCGCCCTTCGAAAACTATTACTTACATGATATCTATACGGTACATTTCATTGCGGATCTAGAAATGCAGTCAGATCCACACCCCTGGAAAATCCACACTTATTCAGTCAACAAATAAAATAATTCAAAATTATTTCTCAGACCCCCCCCCCCCCCCCCCCAACACACACTTTGATTTTTTTAGGACTGTGCATACGCATTTTATATGTACAGTGCATGTATTCACGTATAAAAAGAGATTGTATATTTTAGAGCCTCATGAATCTTCGAAAACAGCAATTGTATCGCACACACTGCCTCCTGACATAATAATGCAGCATTGAATTCATGCAACTTGTATTCGTCTTTATTGAAAAGGATATATGGGTTGCGTGATATAATTCACGTTTGTTGTCTGACGTCATAACGTCAGGCATATCTAAGGTTTAAAAGTTGCCTTCTCCGAAACAGTGCAGGCAACAGGAGCAAACAATATCAAAATTTTACAAAAAAAACATAAAAAAGATTAACCGATGCAAGTTTAATGTGTCAATATTTACATTCATACCTGATGGGAATGTAACATTGGTTATAATGAGTAAAAGTGAGCAAGACTTTTCAGTTAAATAGAGGTTCGCCATGCACGTGTGTAATCCTGATTTAAAAATAGATTTGGCATATTTGAAGTGTGAAAGAGAGTGTGTGTGTGTGGGGGGGGGGGGGTGTTGGCCATCGCAACAAGTTGTTGTATTTTGTTTATTACAGTACCATGTCAGTAATAATTGGTGTTGGATTATCATCATTAAAACGAATCTTCAGTTTCGATTAAAACAAACATATATTCACATAGCTGGAATATTTACAGGAACAAAATCGCCGAAGCGGGATGTGACCCGATTTTTGATCAATTGCACGATTTCATTCATCTTGAAAAGGGTATATTAAACATTTGCTCCAAAGTATAATATAGATATAGTTTGTACAAATCAAATGTCAAAAATTTCATTTGACCCCCTCCCCATGGATCTACGCCAATGGATGAGTTCATTCAAACGATCGGCTCGAGATCTCACTCGTTGCGTAAATGGTAAGGCGGGACTTCGCGCCATAATATGTCTCATTCATAGTTTTTACGCGTCGATCAGTGGACGAGTCCAAATTGGGATGTTAATACTCCAGAGCACACCGTGTGTATGTACATCACAAGCACATATCATTGGGTGAGGGTGGTGTGCCCCCTCCCCCCTTTCTCATCAGAGATTTTTCTTAAGTTTACATACAAAAACAGAAATGTCATGGATTTGCCCCATCCATTTTTGTTGGAGCTGTATAATAAATGAAACTGAAAATAATAAATTCTTATTGAATTGAATTGAACTACCCTCCTCTCCACCGAGGATTAGTATTTTCTGTCCTGATTTTAAGAAATCCCCCTTCCTTTTTTTAAAAATGCAATGCTTGTCAAGATATTTTAGGTGAAGCTGCGGGAGCCCCTCTTCTTCACACACAATTCAAAACGACGATTAAATATCATTTCCTATTTCCTATGGTTGGAAAATTAAAAAATGCCTTTTATTTTGCATCTTAATATAACAAATACAATTTAAAATTTGACTCTTTTATCTGATCCAATTGCAATTATTTGATATATATGTACACATTCCTAAAATAGTTTGAAATAATGAAATAATTTATTTTTTAGTCATATACAACTAGAGTGAAAGAAAAGACTAAATTTTCCTTTTATAGCCTAATTGATACATGCATGCTTGAATTGAATAATTTTGTTTAGTCAGGCAAGCTTTTTGGAAAGCTATCACTTGTAACAGAGATAGAACTAAGAATCTACACGAATAAGAGAATATTGCAACATAGATATAAGCAAACCATAAAGAATAAAAAATAATCAAATTGAGATCAGATGGGCATGAATATGAAAACAATCAAGTGACATGCAAGTGTATATGTGTTGCAGAATAAAGAAGTGCGCACAATAAGAATAAAAGCAAGCTACATAGACTTTTAGAGGTAATTTCCTTCCATGACTCCTGGGGTTGTATGTTATATCTAGCTTTGGTCAGGTTACAAGAGTATCAACACTGATTGGATCAACAGACTTATTATAATTCAAATCATCGAAAGGAAGAGTTTGTCATTCACATTTATACATGTTGTTGTAAATCCTTCAATAAATTGACGTGCTCTTCTGTAACAGTAAGTTTATACTTCTTGCATGTAACTTTTTGTGTTGCCATTTTGATCAGGCTATCGGTATTTTAATGACCTTTCTCAGGTTTATGCTGAATTTTAAGCGTCTAACTGTTGTAACTATCTCACTAGCTGTTCATTCCGGTCTTTGTATTTGTGGACCTGCATTAGGAATAGTGATTAATGTTGCGTTTTAATGTAAATTCAGGGCGAAGAAAACGATGTTTAAAACGAAATACAAAAGTGCTAACATTATTTTTTTTGCGATCGAGTAACTCCATAATTTTTCTACGCCCGAACAGCTCTATAAAAAAAGACTTCCACATATATTTTCAACTTTGGCTTGTACCCGATAAATAATATTTGTTAAATAAAAGCTTTTTGCTTTTGAAATGTTGCTAGATATATCAATTTATCCAGGGTATGTGTTCTCTTAATGTAAAATCGATTACCGTTAGTTATTTGACTTTCTGATTAGATATAATGGTTTTTTTATTTAAACCTTCTGTTGAAACATACATTTCTTTCATTATTTTTTTATGATGTTGTCTTTGCAAGTAAGACGAAAATATTTTTATTACTTTAGAATTCTGCAAAAGAAGAAGCGATACAGTAAGAGATGACGAGGAAACGGAATTACTACTTTGTGGATAT
Source organism: Magallana gigas (assembly GCF_963853765.1). Lineage (NCBI taxonomy): Eukaryota > Metazoa > Mollusca > Bivalvia > Ostreida > Ostreidae > Magallana > Magallana gigas. The sequence continues at coordinate 38,347,530 of NC_088860.1, forward strand.
GAACCAACGGACACAAACAAAGGTAAACATACATTATTTTAGATAATGAAGTCACATATCTTCGCGATCCCTTTTTCTGAATTGTATTACGTTAAAGATCTTAGGTTACGTGCACAATCTAATATTCATATTTTGAAGAGTATAGTACTATATACTGTTATTTAGGGTATTGTTGCGGGTCACTTCCGGATATTTTAATTTCCAGTTAAAATTGCAAGAGATTCCCCGAAAAAAATATACTTTGAACTAATGATATTGTTTTGCTTCCAGACATTCCCCACAAAATACGTTTTTTTCCTACACACTAAACCAGTAAAGCAATGAAAAATGTATCACAAGTGTGTAACCTCCATACATGCATGTACCACGGTCAACATCAACAAATGTCATCCGTATCTGCATTTATACATGCAATGCTATATTCTTGGTTTGATTTACTTAATACTCGGCCAATGTCAATTAAAATAAAAACACATCTGAAAAAGTAAACGATTTCCGAAAAGTGTCAAAGTAGAAACTTCAGATATATATATATTTTTAAGCTTATACGAGAGAGAGAGAGAGAGAGAGAGAGAGAGAGAGAGAGAGAGAGAGAGAGATGCCAATCTTGTTTACAAAATCTTCACAATTACTAAAGATTGTCTTTAAGGATGACGTTAACTTATAATGAAAAAAAATCCACTGATGATAATGGAAAACAAACTATTGTGTGTTATAAACCTTACAGGATAGTGTTAATCTTCACTTACAAAAAGTAGGTCAATGACCTACATTTTGAGTTGATGGCCATTGTATATTTTTTTTCAAATTAAAAAAAATCCCTAAAAATATTTCACTATGATTGAGATTTTCTTAATTGTGAAAATAATACAAATTGCTTAACTCTTTAACAAACGAAATACAGTTTATGAATGGCAGTGACATTAATTAGATATGAATCAATAAGTTTTCATTTATAATTTTCATAGATATTCGAGTCCGAATTTTCTCTATCATTTTTCAACTCCCTATCCATTTTTGATTCAATATAACAAACAAAAGAATGATGATAATGCTAAAACATTTATAGTATTAAACTAGTCTATTGACCTTTCTCTGCTGGCATAAAATTTATATGAGGTCAATGATCAAAATTTTGAGATATGGTGTTTTTTATCCTTTTAAAGCATTTCTCAATATTTTTGTAGTATGTGCCATACGATTATTTTGACGAAAAAGCAAAATAAAAACAATAGAAAATATGCAAAATTCTATTGACTTATAAATAAAATTTTAACTTTTAATATAAAAGTACTACCAAAAATATATCAGTGAAAAAACATTTAGTCAGAATTTCCTCTGTTTAGCTAAAAGTCAAACTTTGTTTGAGCCTAATTTCATAATAAAGTAAAATATAGTGTGTTATGTCAATAATAATTCATTTCATAAATACTTTTTGTGTTTAGAACAAATTTTACTCATAAAATTGGGCAAATTTAACAATCCGGATTTGAGAACTTAAACATTGAGTAAACAACGTCCTTAATTACAGTGTAAGTTCTTCATTACTTTTATTCAATATGTTACAATATATGTACAAGGGTCGAAAGACTCAAAATAAGTTATATTCTAAATTATTTAAACCCTGACTTCAGGTTAAAACTTGGGCTAGAAGAGGGGTTCAAAGTTTAAGATAAAAACATACGGGGAATTTTGTGAGTTTTAAAATATTTTAGAAGAGTTTCATATGAAAAAATTTCGAAAGGATAGACTTAGGATAGACAATATCTTTTATGCTAAGATTCTTTTTTCAGCACTGCCTTCTATTGTTAATGTAATGCATTCTTCTATTCCTTTGATTTTCCTTTCGTTTTAGTTTCAATTTCTAGCAATCACTTTCTTTATTTGAGCGTTATTTTTATTCCTTTTCAATACTAAGAGTAAGTAGATTCCATCTGTCATGTATCGGCAGTGGGTACAGTTTTGGTAAAAATTAATCATGAGAAACTTTTAAAAAGAAATTGGAGGCAATCGATCTAAATAGAAGTCAGAAATCAAGCATACCATGTTATATGGATCTCAGATTGTGTTTTGTGTTAAATCAAAATGCAAGCATCGAGGTAGTTGCTCTTACAGCACTTTTATAAATACTGAAATTTCGTGGTCCATCACAATAAAAGCCACGCTGTTTGGTGATTTGTTTCAATTCATTTTATTTCATAAAGTAATGTTGCCAATAACTAGAAATACTGTAATCAAGCTCACAAATGATATCCCCCACCCGCTCTGAAAATATAATGTACCAGTATTTCTTATTTTTGACATTAATTTCTGACACTCCTTGCACGAAGCATCAGGGGGAAAGAGAGGATAAGGCTGCACCTTTTTTTATCGCAGCAAACATTTCTCTTAAATTTACATATAAAATGTTGAATTAATAAGGAGATATCCACCACCGCCACTATTTTGAGAGCATGTAAAAAATCGATGTGAAAATAAGGAAAATGTTATTTAAATTGAAGTTATACGTACATGTTTACGCACAATATACCCCCTCCCCCCAAAAAAAACTACTCCTAAACACGTGTATCAAGGTATCCTTTCCTTTATGGTCAATACATTTTTGGAGTAGCCTTACCCTACCTCTACCAAATATATGATTATTGACAGACTTTACAGTAGTTTTTCCGATCGATTAAGCCATTTTTAAATACATTTAAAGTCTGGTTGTAAAGCCTCATTTGATTGGCTAAACAAATTTTTATGTCCCCCTATCATCTGTACTGATTAATACACATGCATTGTCTATATTAAAAAGTTTATTTACATATTTACAATATATATGAAACATATATAATACTCTTGCATACATAAAATGCGTCCTTACTCGATCACATGCAAACTAGTGCTCATTCTCCCTTTCTCCCACATGTTCTCTGGGTAAGGCTCTACCAATTATCTTTCAATCCTCAGAGTTTCCCATACCTCAATCAACTACTCACTTTCATATCTCTATCATGCACAATTTAAACAATAAAATTCTTGCTTTGTGGATTCATTCGGGATATAAAGGTAGCGACATTGCAGAAAAAATACATAACCCGCTATGTAATTTTTTTCTTTAATGATCGCTACCTTCATAACCCGCATGAATCATCAAAGAAAGCATTCTTTTGTTTATATTAACGTCTCTCTTTTAACAACTTAATAAACTGATTATGAAAAATAAGTAAAAATCACTAAGTTACTGTTAATGTACATAAGTACGTTAGCTAGAAGAAACAGCCAAATCGTCTCCCATGAGACTTTGAGTCTGACACCATCATGATTATTTCGTGCAGTATTTTGTAGGTCGCTGTAGGTTTAAACCAATCGATTAACAGGGCGTGTAAATTTCAGACCTATTTTCTCAGTTTCAGCCGCTGTAGATTTCGACCAATCGATACACGGGGCGTGTATATTTTAGTCTGGCTGTTTCTATAGAGCTATGAATTAACTATGTTTTCGTAAGAAATAGAGAGAATAATACTTGGTAGATGTAAATATAAACAAATTACAACTACTTTTTTACAAATGATAAACTCATGTTCGCTCGCTATCACCTTCCTTATAGCTGTAGTGATACTGTTGGGAAGCAGGGCTACAACGCCTGCATCCTGCACCTGCAACCTTTTTAAATCTTTCATACCACCACTTTTAACATTTGTTATTAATAATTTACCCCAGGGGATGGTCCTGTAATATATATATATATATATATCATCTAACATTACTTGCATACGCCAGAATACAACGCTCGTTCGAAACGTCTAAATCTGCTTGACGTTATGTTTAGTTTTGCACAAAAACGTCATTTTACTAAATCATAGTCCTTATTTTCTGATATTAGAAGCTGAAAATAAAATTTTATGAGATAAATCTAATTTTTTCCTATTATATTAAACGATATAAAATAACTTTTAAAGTTTTCGTTTTTTATAAACTGCTGTGCGGTTTATAAATTCATTTCTTTAATGGAAAATGGTATACGTAATTTGTGTGCAACCCAAACTTTTCAAATCTTCAGCTTTATCTAGTTTTTTAATAAGAATGGCTTCTGATGTCGAGACATATATCATTGTGTCACGACTTACAAAATATATAAAGCAAGATTTCTAACATGTTTTGGCAAATCAAAAATAAACCCGTGTACGTTTTTTCTCTGTTTTCCACTATTCTTTCTGAAGTTTGTATTTTTGACAATCGATGTATAATATTCTGGTTAAATTATTAAAAAGAAATTTACCGTAGGACGAAACTGAATGGATCTTATTTTGACAAACCCATGATGCATTTGCTTTGTGTTGTTGTGTTCCTGTTAATGAATTGTTTTCTATTAAATTTAGATATATTCCTATCTTTAAAACTAGACGGATTCTGTTGGTCTAAATAGTAAAACGTTAATAACTAGTCTATAATTGATTTTTGTGGAATTTCATTTGATACTAGATACAGTTCTGTAACTATTTAATAGCCCAAAATTGGACCAAGCAGCTTTGATAATTTCATCAACGAAAACAAATGTCTCTTTGTTGGATTTCCATATTCAATCATACAAAACAAAAGTGCAAATAATGTCAGTGTTTAATACTAAATGATAAAATGGTTGAAAATTATATCAATATAAGTAAAAAGGACTTCTTTAAATTGCATTGTGTTATCATTACGGTCGGGCGTGGTAAAATCTCAAAAAAAGTTCGACGGGCTTTATTGGATTTGTTCGCTGACCCTGATGGTCACCTTATATTATACCTATTAGTAAAGAAGTATTCCGTAATAACAAAATTTTTTAGCAATATCTTTTCAATTTCTGTAGTGATTATTAAATTGTGTTGTTTCATTAACGATTCGTTTCTTTTAAAATAGACTCTACAGCTCATTTTCTGCAAATACCATGAAATGACAATTTTTCCCATAACTTCAATGAATTTTCTGCAAAGTTCATTGCATACTTTGTAAAAAATATGCTTTACAACATATCAAAATTCTCAACGAACCATTAAAATTGTATTTTGAAGACGGACAATACATAAAATATTAATTGCTTGCTCTGCCTTTCGTTTAAAAGCGCAAGCGTATCAATTCTAAGCGTTTCAGTGTCGCTCTTATTAAGAAAGTAAAAAGATCACTCATTTCGACAGATTTAGCTGGAAAAAGATTAAAGAGATGGAAACAAAACACAAGTACAAACAATATATTTTGTAAGAGTTAAATATTTAGATTGACAGATTTCATCAATTTTTTTTTGGTATTGGATCACATTTAAGATCCGCCGAGCGTTTTTCATGTCCATTCTCGTCATGATTACGTGGCTTTATTAACATAACGTTTTGAGATCGTAAAATGTGTAGGAAGTTCTTAACATTTCGAACTTTGACAATTGATTGGTCCTGTACAAGATCCTGTGCAAGTTCCTATGCATGAATTATTAAAACTACCTGTAAGTTATTTCTGTAAAATTAGTCAATTCATTTACCTTGATTTATATTACAACTGTTGTCATTTAAAATAAAGTTAAGTGAATAAAATCAATATGTAAACGGTGTGATCGTTGGACCGAGCGCAGATTTAACATAGCGCTCTAGCAACCTCTAATGCGTCCACTAATGATATAATGTTGCATTAGTGGTCAGGATGTTGACCACTAATGATATAATTGTATCATTAACGAACAACCTATACGTCCGCTAATGATATAATTTCAGATTTATATCATTAGCGGTCAAAAATCCTAACCTCTAATGATATGGAAAAACAATGTGATATAAGTACTACCTTGACCACTAATGATTTACATTTGCACACATTTTCAATTGCATTAGTGGATGGTGTGTTAACGTCAAGGGGGTCCTATAAGGCTTTGATAAAACATAACGATGGCGTCGGTTCCATGCTTCTTTAATTGTGTACACATGTGTTCTTTCACATAATTTGATGACATCATACACATGAAAATAATAGAGGTCGTTTCAAAACATACAAATGATCCATCTTCCCTCTTTAAAAATTGAGTCAAATGAGCTACAATATGACAGTGAAACATGTGAAACCTTGCACTAACTATTCTTAGGCAAAGACATTAAATTCTGTTGTAAATTATGATTTGGGATGTTACAATGTTATGGAGCATAGTACATTAACAGTTTTGTTTTGTTTTCCCAACATGAACAAAGTACAACGCTGAAACTGTAATATAACAATGCACTATAAATCGCTTGTGCAATGTAATCAACTAGCATTTTAAAAAAAAAACACAAAAAAACAAACCCAAACAAAACAGTACAGCTTATCCAAAATTTACCACAAATGACATAGATATTCATGTCCTTCCTCTCATACCCCATTTTCATGATACTGATCTTACCCACACACAGCAAATTAAATCTTTTCAATTAATCTCTATGGTTTCTTAACTGACCTACCAGACATTGTGGTCCCTGACATATTTTGGGTCGGTACATGATTGGTGCTAATAGACATATCATGACTAAGTGGTGGAGTATTTCCATCATCACATGGATAATGACTAGAATGATAAAATCATTGTTTTGACAATCATATTGCTCATATGGTGTAAACTGTTCATTTGATTGCAAAATATGTCTACGATTTCTGCGGTACATATGTCCATTTTCAGTTTGAACCAAGTATGACCTCGGAGCCACTTGGTCTAGCACCTTGCCACAGTTATCCCAATTGCTGTCATTATGATCCCGAAGTCGGACAGTCTGTCGTGGACTCAACGGCAATAGCTCCTTCGTTTTTCTGTCATGATACTGTTTTTGTTTGAGTTTCTGTTGTATCTTTGCTCGTTCATAAGACTCGGTTAAATGGTTACCACGGCAACTATCAGCCATTGGTAAGTTCGAACGCAGTTTACGTCCATTGTTCAGTATTTCGGCTGGTGATTTTCCATCGAGTATAGGAGTTGCACGGTAAATGAGTAGACTCATGTGGAAATCTGATCCATCATCCGCAGATTTTTTCAATAGGCCTTTTACGATGCCTACGGTTTTCTCGACTAACCCATTCGATTTTGGGTATAATGGACTGGATGTATGATGCTGAAAATCATACGAATTTGCAAATTCACTGAATTCAGCTGATTTGAATTGTGGCCCGTTATCACTGAAAATATTTTAGGTATGCATTGGCCTGAAAACACATATTTCATTGCATTAATGACTGATTGACTTGACACATTGTGCAGACGACACACTTCTGAATAATTGGAGTAGTAATCACATAACACAAGATAATTTTCTCCATTGAATACACACAAATCTGCTCCCACTTTTTCTCATGGGTAATTGCATAAATCATGTGGTTTAAGTGGTTCAGACGGTTGTTTTGGACGGAATTTGATACATGTTGAACATGAACTCACCATTTCCCCGATTTGTGCATACATTCCCGGACAATACATCACTTGTTTGGCTCGATTTTGACATTTTTCAATACCAAGGGGACCTGCGTGGATTTTGGTAAGCATCTCCTTTCGCAATGTGACAGGTATGACAATGCGGTCTGTTTTCATGATGATTCCATCGCATAAACTCAACTCTGTCCGTATATTCCAGTATTCTGATATTTCCTTATGGCATTCAGTGCGTGTTTCTGTGTTTACAATTACTTCTGCTAGTTACTGCAATTTCGGGTCATTTTGAGTTTCCTCACGAATCATCTGTAACTTACGATCTGATATGGGTAGGCTCTTAATGACAGAGTCTACATACACTTTGAGATCCTCCTCCTGTGCTGATTTGATCAGTTTCGTGGACATATCCGTTCCTCTGGACAACGCATCAGCGGTATGCACAAATTCTCCTGGCGTGTAGCCAATACGCAGATCGTATTTCTGTACCCTCAGCAGCAGTCTTTGTAATCGTAGTGGACAGTCATTCAGACTTCTTAAAGATGCTCACAAGGGGTTTATGATCGGTCTCCACTTCTACAACCTGTCCAAATATGTATTGGTGGAAGTGTTTGCATGCAAATGATATGGCTAGCATTGCTTTTTCGATTTGAGCATCTCTTGTTTCGGCGTCTGACATAACTCGCGAAGCATAAGCCACCGGCATCCACTCGTCGTCATGCCTCTGTAAGAGCACTGCTCCAAGTCCAAAACTAGACGCATCTGAAGAGATTTTAATCTCTTTGTTCGGGTCAAAGAATCTAAGTACTGGTGTACTTGTTAATATAGCCTTTAGCTCCTCAAATGAATTTTGTTCAACTGCAGTCTACTGAAATTGTTTTTTTTTCCTCTGTGAGATTTCGCAAAACTTGTGTTTTCGACGACAAGTCTGGAATATATCTTGCCTGGTATTTCAACATCCCTAAAAAGCGTTGTACATCTTTCTTAATTTTTGGAGTCTCAAAGTTTGTTATGGCCTTGACCTTGACCTCGTTTGGCTTGATTCCTTCTGCAGATATAGTGTCACCGACGAATGTAAGTTCCTTAACTCCAAATACACATTTATCGCGATTCAGATTGAGATTGGATTTGCGCGATGCATCAAACACCTGCTGTAGTCGTTGGTTGTGTTCTTGTAGCGTTGAACCCCATACTATAATGTCATCTATCATTGTTGTGCATCCTGGTATGTGCTCATATATCATGTGAATCGTCCTGTAATATATCTCAGGAGCTGATGTGATACCAAATGGTAGACGTAGAAATCGATACCTTCCGAATGGCGTATTGAAAGTAAGTTTTGAGGAATTCTGATCCAGTTTCATTTGCATGAAATCCAGTACGAGCATCAAGTTTTCTAAAATAACTAGAGGTCCTGTGAGCAAGCTCACAATTGATACCCCCCGCTAGGAAAAATCATAACTCATGTATTTTTTTTCTATGATAGAAAATATTGGATGAATCTATTTCACCATCCATTTTTTATAATTAACAATTGCTCTATTTTTTAAAACTGTTAATGCTAATATGAGTACACAGACCAATTTCTATTCTAACAATTCCATTTTAGTTTAAGTTAACTGTTAATGCATGAGGGCATTTGCATCCTAATGTTAACAAACATGACTTGAATCAAACAAATTCCACATGTCAAGCAGCCATTTAATATAAACATTTTGAATTATTGGTATACTGAGCCCGATTTATTTAAAACAATGACCTTGAACTTCCTAAATTGACCTTGGGTCAAGGTCATGACACACCCTCAGGTTATAAGCAATCTTGATGTGAATTAAGAACTTCCAATATTTGTCAATTAGAAAGATACAGACTGGACATGAATTTTGCACTTTTCTGCCAGTGACCTTGGCCTTGCCCAAATGACCTTGGGTCAGGTCATGACACACCCATAGGTCATAAGCAATCTTTGTGTGAACTGAGAACTTCCAATGTTTCTCCATAAAATAGATATGGACCTGACACAAATTTTGCACTTTTTCTGTCAGTGACCTTGACTTTGCCCAAATGACCTTGTTTCAAGGTCATGACACACCCTAAGGTCATAAGCAACCTATGAGTGAACTGAGAACTTCCAATGTTTCTCCATAAAAAAAGATATGAACAGGACACAAATTTTGCACTTTTTCTCTCAGTGACCTTGACCTTGCCCAAATGACCTTGGGTCAAGGTCATGACACAATCTAAGGTCATAAGCAACCTATGTGTGAAGTAAGAACTTCCAATGTTTCTCCATAAAAAAAGATATGAACCGGACACGAATTTTGCACTTTTTCTGCCAGTGACCTTGACCTTACCCGAATGACCTTGGGTCAAGGTCATTACACACCCTTAGGTCTTAAGCAATCTTTGTGTGAAGTAAGAACTTCCAATGTTTCTCCATAAGAAAGATATGGACCGGACACAAATTTTGCACTTTTTCTGCCAGTGACCTTGACCTTGCCCAAATGACCTTGGGTCAGGTCATGACTCACCCTTAGGTCAAAAGCAATCTTTGTGTGAAGTAAGAACTTTCAATGTTTCTCCATAAGAAAGATATGGGCCGGACATGAATCGAACAGACAGACGGACAGACGGACGGACGGACGGACAGACGGACGGACGTACAAGGTGATTCCTATATACCCCTCCAAACTTCGTTTGCGGGGGGTATAATGAGCATCCTTGAACTTCGCATGAATCTCATCTTTCGTTGGAAGCTGGTAATGTTCTCTCTGTATCGCTTTGTTCAACTGAATTGGATCCAGACACACACGGATCTTTCCGTCTTTTTTCGGAACTATTACAATCGGACTCACCCAATCTGTATGCTCGGTTTCTTTGCATATGACGCCCATATTCTCCATGCGTTTAAGTTCATCTATGAGTTTTTCATGTAAAGCGAAAGGTATTTTACGACATTGACTAACTACTGGTGTAACGGCTGGATCTATGGATATTTTATGTTCACCCGGTAGACATCCTAATCTATCGAACAAGTCATTATTTTGACCCACAATCTGTGCAGTGGTGTCTTTTATCTTTGTACAGTTTTCTATTGTATATGTGCGTTTTACTAGTCCAAAACTGTCGCAAGCTTTTACGCCCAAGATTGCTGTCGATGCGTCCTGAACTATCACAAAGTACACCTTAGCTGCTTTGCCCTGATGGGTAACTTCCAGAACACATGCACCTAGGACTAATTACTATGCTTGCTGTATGACATAAGCTGTATATTCGTCTGGTGGAGTTTTGGCCTCCATCGTAGGCTGTAATACTGTTTCTTCAGCAAGATGTTGACTTGGCTACCTGTATCCAATTTGTAATTGATTCCCTTGCCATTGGTGCATAGAGTTACACGCCACTCCTCTGATTTATCCGAATAAACTGTCTCCAGAGCATCAATGAAGAACGCTTGTTCATCCTGAATATCATGAATATGTTTCTTTTTCGGCATTTTCTTTTTTCATGCTATTTTGTTTGCCTTTTGATTTGCACCATTACACTTAATTCAGATTTGACCCATGGCGGGACAAGTTTTATGTGAGTCATCATATCCACAACATCCACACAACTGTGCACAACTTTTACCTTTTTTAGGTACCCATACTTTTTTGTCTCTCGGTTTGGTTACGACCGCATGTACTTCTGATGAAGGGACGATAATTTTGATTTGTTCATTTGTAGACTCTGCTGCTCTACAGGTTGCAAGTGCTTTGTCTAACGTGAGGTTGACTGTACGTAGAAGCCTCTCTTTAAGTGCGTGGTCTGGTACCCCACAAATAATTCTGTCACGAATGAGCGAATCTACTAAGTCCCCAGACTCACAATTCTTTGCCATAGTTCGTAATTCCGTCACATATTGATCTATGGTCTCATCGGACCTCTGCACCCCCGTGAAGAGTTTATGTCTCTCATACGTGGTATTGCGTTTTGGTGTGCAATAAGCTTCAAATTTCTCGAGTACTTTTTTTTTATTTATACTCATCACCATATACAAAGGTGTTATAAACTTGAACTGCCTCTTCTCCTACTAAGAAGAAAATGCATGCTTTTTGCTTGTCACCTTTTTCGGCCGCACCTGTAGCATTCATGTAAACCTCAAACCTTTGTTTGAACTTCTTCCAATTTTCTGCCACGTTTCCCGTGAGCGAAAGTACTCCTGGTGGTTCCCGTGTATCCATTGCACACTTCTGACACCATGTGTTAAAGTCAAGGGGACATATAAGGCTTTGATAAAACATAATGATGGCGTCGGTTCCATGCTTCTTTAATTGTGTGTATCTTCACATAAATTGATTACATCAAACACATGAATATAATAGGGGTCGTTTCAAAACATACAGATGATACAGAAGGATTTGCAACCTTTAATGATATGATATGTTATGATATGATATAATATGTTATAATATGATATAATATGATGTAATATAATATAATAATATAATATAATATGACATGATATAATATAACATAACATAACATAACATAATATAATATCTACTTAAACAATAGTGATCACAAAGAATATTGACCCGGGTTTCATTTTTCAACGTTATTTATTGATTCGGGTGGTGGTTGGGCTTTTCTAACGTTGAAAACAGAGACCAAATGTCGTGAAATTTATACCCTGGGTCATTTTTCAACAGCTTAAAAAAGGTTTTTTTTTCTAATCTCTGATGACCTCACACGTAGAAAATTGACAAACTACAAGTTTTTGAACTGCCTTTGAAATGGAACTTGCTCAACGCAATTAACATGTATCTGATTAAAATTTTCAGTTCCATATTTTAATTTCTAATATTGTACGATATTCATGCCGATATGGATTTTTTTTATTATTACTTTTTTTTTTAATTTTTCTGATTACAACAGTTTGTTATTAAAACAAAGAATTCTGTATCCTGTTATTCAACTGTGTAGATACAGCTAAAAAGAATATACGTCAGACAGCATCGTCTCAATCCACAGTCCGGAGTCCGTATAATATAACCCTCTCCAACATGATCGTTCATGTTCATGTTGGCCGCGGTTTGCAAAGGTTGTCAAGCCAATACCGGCCGTTTATGTAATAATTCCGGCATATCGCTACAACTTTATTTTGAGAAGTCATGATAATTAACTGACAGCACAATAATGAACAGTTGTCATATTTGTATTATACAAGTCGCGATCAGTGAATATTTGATTAATTCAACTTTACAATATCTTTTCTTAAACTTGCCAGAATACCTATATTAAATGATGAATAATTAGCTACTGATCTCTGCTACTGATGACTTGACAGAGAAAAATAATGTGTACAATACAGATACAAACACTAAACAGACACTTTTTCGTAGGTGTGTTTAGGGAGTATTTGACATTTATGACGCATTCGCCGGTGTAACGAAGAATATTGAAGAATATTGAACCGGGTTGAAATTTGATTGGGGGGGGGGGGCATTTTTCAATGTAGAAAATTGAGACCAAAAGTCGTGAAATTTATACACAGGGTCATTTTTCAACAGCTTGAAATATTTTTCAAACCTCTTATGACATCGATGCGTTGAAAATTGACCCTGTTGAAAATTGACTCCGACTTCAGAGTTTTGAACTGTCTTTGAACAGAAGTGCAACTTACTCTTCACGGTTTAACTATACATGTATGTACTTAAGTGTTTCAGTTCCAAAACTTTAACTCTTTTATACTGTCCGCTATATTTGGCGACTTGGGTGATTTTGCATTTCAAAGGTTGATTTTTTCGACTTCAATCATTTAATTTTTCATTAGACTGAAAACGTGGTATGTAGCAACCTCTAATGATACACCGTCAACTTATGATATGATATTGCATTAGTGGTCAGAATGTTGACCAATAATGATATAATTTTATCAAACCCGTATCAATTTTCAACCCGGGTCAATATTCTTTGTTACACTGACTTGATCACTATTGTGTATGTAGTTTTAATTCAACCAACTTTAGTTGATATTCTTTGTTGTTCTAATCTTTAATCAACAAATCCACATATTCAACTTAACAACAGATTAGCGATTCAGTTATATTACAGACCACAATAGCAAATAGTCTTATCATTTGGACCTGTTCATGTTAATAAAATCCCCCTAAAAGTTTTACAATAATTTTTTTAATATCATAAAATTGCTTTTTACAGATTTCCTTCAACTAGAAATGTCTAGCACAACTCCTTTTTGTTAAATGATTATCAATCTGGATTTTGAAGTAAACAGACGAAGTCATAAATTGTTTGTATTATGTCTGTATGCGACTATTTCATTTCAAGTAAAACGGCAAAATGTCTGGGGCAATGTCAGAATGGTGTATATTACAATAAAGGACTATATATATATGTGATCAAATAGTCCCCCCTCCCATTTTAACCAATTCTTATGTAGTATCGTATCAAAATCAAATCTTTATCCAACATTATACAGAGGTTGTCTAACATATTAGACTCAACATTAGTCACCATTGTCCATGACCTGTCCATCTATGAAGTCACTTTAGTAGATTTTGTTTGCAAATGTAAATATCGTAATTTTTTCCTTGATAACTTGCCTTTGTAAGTATAGAGCGCAGGTATACTCAACTACGATTTTAAAATACGATTTTATATTATATTATATCATATTATATTAAAGGTTTCAAATCCATCCGCTAATGTAATTAAAAATGTGTGCAAATGTAAATCATTAGTGGTCAAGGTAGTACTTATATCACATTGTTTTTCCATATCATTAGAGGTTAGGATTTCTGACCGCTAAAGATATAAATCTGAAATTATATCATTAGTGGACGGTTAGGTTGTTTGTTAATGATAAAATTATATCAGTAGTGGTCAACATCCTGACCACTAATGCGATATTATATCATTAGTGGACGGTGTATCATTAGACGTTGCTACATAGCGCAGTTTGATTTTTTTGCACAACAATTTATTTGAAACGCACACAGTAGGATCCGCCTACTCAAATCATTAACCAAAGTTAAACTAGACGTCGCGTGCTCAGTCTACGTTAGGACGCCATGAAGTTTTATCTTCGAAGAGAGTAACGTGATTCCGATTATTTCTTTTTTCATTGTTTATCAATTTAATTCATATGTCGACTACCGGTAATACAATTATTCGGTATCTCAAAGATCAGTTCCTTGATGTTAATGTTTTTATTTTTTATCTAATAATTTGATAACACATACGTAAAACTAGTCGTGTTTCTTGATTGAAGCACTATAGACACTTATCTGGTTTTTCACATTAATTTTTTAATAATGCATATTATTTCACTCAATGTGTAGTGTCCTTTCTCACCCCCACTAAAAGCATAAAAACAATCTTTCACACCATAATGAATTATCATATATCTATTCTTGCAAGTTTATTGTGTGAAAAAATGCTGAGATTCCAAAAGAAGTGTAATATGTAAGAAAGCTGTGAAAGTCATGAATAAAAACATAAATTAAAAATAATTAATTATTTAAATACCTTCAATCGAAACACTTGAAAGTTTTAATCGAGTTTAAGGGCAATAAACATCGATAAGTGCCAGTCAATCAATGATCGAGCTAATCATTAAAAACAATATGGCGGCGCCCAGGGCTGGAAGAACGGTCGCGGTCAGAACTCAGTCTCAGCCCATTGCTTCAACTATTCAATTGCCTCAATATTCTCTTGTATATTTTCCACATCACCGTCGAATATTTAAATTACAAAATAAAGGAAAACACACAAATGTTTTGTTATTAAATATACAATTATTATACACGTTAGGTATCAAGGAGTTAATCTTTACGACGCGATGAAAACAGAATGCTTTGGTTGTGTTTCTGTATACAATAACTTACCGAAATATTGTCTCCCAACATTTTACCAGCTATCGATATTTTCAATTTTGAATCAATAATCAATAGCATTCGTATATAAAACATTAACAACTGTTCCTCATTTATGTCACTAACTGTTCCTCATTTATGTCAATTCAAACTACCGAGTATTTGCAACTTCGTTCAATAAACTTGACTATTCATGTCTTCAGTGGCTCCATTTCAGTTATTAAGCTCTTAAGAAAACAAAATATATTTAGAGATATAAAAAAAGAGTTTTCAAGGTCTATTTCAATATTATCAAAGATGCCTAATGCATAGGAGTAATAAAAATAACAATACAAACATTACCTCATAATGATTTTAATGGCGATTTAGGCCACGGCTGCTTACAATAAGGGAGCCAGGCATCAATTATTGCCTTGTTGGGCATCCCCAGACAATACAAGCAAGAATGGTAAGCCCTGGGAACAGATGCTCACCTGCTTGATCACCTAGTATAGATTAAAATGCAAATACAATGTCAAATAGGAAATAGTTGAGCACTACTGGTGAGCCAAATAGACGCCTGAAGAGCTGGAGAGCTCCCACTCCTGGTAAACTTGTTTACAGCCGTGACGATTGGGTTGGTGGAAGATCAGATGGACCAATGAGTGTTTCTCTGAAATTATAACAAGAAAAACACGAGAGAGCAGCGGAACTAAGTATAGCAAACGTTTAAACATTTACATTGGGGGAAAAAATTGACGGGTTTGGGAGGGAGGGGTGAATTTTTTCGAGAAGGCTGACGAACTTGTGTATGATGTCACGGATTTGGTTGAGGTTACTAATATACGAAAGGCCAAAAGAGCCTGAGAACACTGATAATACTACATTCAAGGCAAGACCCATTTGAATATTGAAATAAGCATATTGGCCCTTCGATAAATGGATTTAACCCTGAATGGTTAAATCCTATTATCAAAGATGCCTAATGCATAGGAGTAATAAAAATAACAATACAAACATTACCTCATAATGATTTTATTGGCGATTTAGGCCACGGCTGCTTACAGTAGGGGAGCCAGGCATCAATTATTGCCTTGTTGTGCATCCCCAGACAATACAAGCAAGAATGGTAAGCCCTGGGAACAGATGCTCACCTGCTTGATCACCTAGTGTAGATTAAAATGCAAATACAATGTCAAATAGGAAATAGTTGAGCACTACTGGTGAGCCAAATAGACGCCATGAGACTATGCCAAGGCATAGGCTGCGCCACCAGTAGGGCAATCCCCCGACCGTTAAGCTTGGACCGAATAAAGGATAAAGTCAATTTGAGTAAATTTTGTATATTATAAACAAAATAATGGGCTGTCAAAAATCAAAATGGCACTCATGCCACAAGAAAATGAAATAGCTTGCCATAAACAATTGTAATTAAGGCAAATTCAAATACTTGATCTTATCACATGACCAAGACAATACCACAAAATGATACTAGGTGTGAAATTACAATACCATAGACCTTCAATAGTCAATGAACAAATAATCTATGACCCAACAATTAGTCATAGCGCAGCCATGGCCCATTTTGCCTAACTCTAGGTGACACTTTGACACTTGAATCATTCAAAAATGCTTGCAATGCCTGTTGCAATCTGTACAAAAACATGTCATTTCCCATTCCAGAAAGGTGGACCTTATCTTTGCAAAACATGCCTGTGTTGGCTTTATGTAATTCAGGGTACCTGATGTACTTTCCCCCCAACCTGATTAAAAGAGTAGCCACATAACTATTAACCCGCATTCTAGTTCTCTCCATGGCCTGCTGATTAATACCCCCCCCCCCTCCAATGAAGGCGTGGGAGAATTTGGTTGGGACCATATAATTATGGTGGAAGGTAGTAATTGAATTAGTTTTTCTATCACGGTTTTTAGTTTGTCACGTAGGTCGGCTGATTTAGCGTGCCTATCGCCTATTTTGGCCCCTTTGGAAGCGGGGATGTTGTTACCACCACAATGGATGACTAACATATGGGGTGCATTTTGTACCTTAAGCAGTGTTCTAACTTTTGAACAAATCTCTTCCACCCTCATTCCCCCTTTGCCTTGCCAAAATATGGTAGCATTATGGCGATCTAGCTCAAGGTTGGCACCAAACTGGGATTTTCTAGCGTAGCAAAATGCATGCTTGACAATGGAAGAACCAAAGATCCATATCGTTCTAGGACCTAAAAAAATGGTTATTAAACAAAATTTAAAATACTAATTGTGTTGGGTGACATTAGCCCTAATTTCTTATGTACCTGTACATGCAATGGGACTTC
This sequence comes from Magallana gigas, assembly GCF_963853765.1. NCBI lineage: Eukaryota > Metazoa > Mollusca > Bivalvia > Ostreida > Ostreidae > Magallana > Magallana gigas. The sequence continues at coordinate 38,365,097 of NC_088860.1, forward strand.
TATCTCCCCTTGCTAGCAATATCATGAGCGCTGGTACCCGAGACCCAAGCAGCGGACGCTGCCCCAATGCGGAACGAATGAGGTTTGTATGATTGGTTGTCTAACCCCAATTTTTTGAGTGCTAAATTAAATACTGATGCAACTTGGTACCTAGTGACTGGTCTTCCTGAAAGGTGGCAAAAAAATGCCCCCGGGTTGGTGGGTCTTGCCTGCATGAATGATTGAACTATGCGTACAGGACATATTGGCAGTAGTGTGGGGGTTAGCGATATACTTGAACCTTTTCCTTCCTGGTCAGTTTTTGAATGTCTAAGAAAAATGTGCACAGTATTGTTGTGTGCGAGATAGGTTACATCCCCATATTGAATGGCATGACCTGGGTCTTGCAACGAGTTATGTACCAGCTCCCCCATTCTAAAATACCCGAAAAATGCTGTGGAGAATATGGCTGAGAACAGTGTTGATTCATAGGTTGATTTACATATTGTAGGCATTAAATGGATGATGCTGGATAGGATTTCGAATGAAAGTGGTTTTCGGTCGTCAACCCGCTCATTCCTACGACTAAGCCCAACCAAGACTTTTTTAAGTACAAACGCCTGTGTTGGGTCAGGCAGGCTGCGGATCTTGCAGAAGTATGATATCCCTGATATGTATGATTTAACTGTATTAGGTGAAAACTGCTTATAAGACAAGTATGCGACAAAATCTACCAACTGATTGGGATGGGGAGGCCACTCTTCTACTTGATAATAAGCCCTACGAAAGGAGTTGAAAGCATTGATTGCAGTGTCATACAATTTCTTTGTATTGTCAGACATGGAGTATCTCAGGAGCTCTTGAGATCTAAGTTGGAGATGACTTGAAGAAAGGACTGGGGAATTACTGATGGCTCTTCCTCTGAGTCTGGGAAGCTGGCCTGGCCAGCGCATAAATGCCCATTGCTTTTGCAGGATTGCCCCACAACCTAACTCTATATTCCCTGCACTATCTGTAAACAACTCAAATTCGTAATCATTGGACCAATCTATAATTTTGTATGATGTGATTCCATTGAAACAATCTAAGAACACTAGCCACATCTGTAGGTCTGCCTTCATTTCTAAGCTAACCCTGCGCTTGTGGTGTGGTTTCGATAGCCCGCAGGTAGAATCGTAAAGCCTTCTAACAAAAACCCTACCAGCTGGGATAGCCCTAATGCAAAAATTGAGCAAACCTGTGAGAGATTGAAGCTCTTTCAATGTAACCTTACGCTTATCTAAAAAGGACAAAAGCTGTGCTTTGAGTTGCTGCAATTTCTCCACAGGTATTCTGATTGACATATTGATGGTGTCAATTTCTAAACCTAAATAAATTAAATTGGTTGTGGGCCCAAGGGTTTTTTCATGTGCCAATGGCACCCCCAACTCTAAACAGATAAAGCTAAAGGTTGACATAAGGTTAGCACAATCCTGAGTGCCCTTTCTACCTGCTACCAAGAAATCATCCAAATAGTGAACAACATCATTGCTTTTGGCTTGCTGCTTGAGGGCCCACTCTAAAAATGTTGAAAATTTCTCAAATTTTGAGCAGCTTATAGAACACCCAAAAGGTAAACACTTATCCACAAATATTTTACCCTGAATTCTATACCCCAGTAACTGGAAATCAGCTTTGTGAACTGGCAATAGTCTAAAAGCATTTTTTATGTCTAAACGTGCTACCAGCGCTTCATGACCTAGCTTAGAGAGCATGTTTAACGCCTCATCAAAAGAAGAATACCTAACTGAACAATATTTTTTGTCTATGAAATCATTTACACTGGCTCCAGGGGGGTGGGATAGATAGTGTATTTATCTATATGAGCCTCCCTTTTTTGGTACCATGCCTACTGGTGACAACAAGGTCTTTCAAAGGGGGGTCGTCAAATGGGCCTGCTACTCTGCCCAATGTAATTTCCTGTGATACTAATTGAACTGCTTCATATTCTAACCCCGACATGGATTTTAGGTTTTTGCAATCAGTGGCTACTCGTGGACCCTCATAGCAAAGCTTAAAGCCAAGCGAAAAACCCTGTAATAATTCTAAGGCCACTAAACTGAGTGGGTAATGAACTAAAAATTCCCGTAATTTTGAAACTTTGACTGGGCAAGCAGCAATGTTACTGAGGTCTAAATGACTGGGAATAAGGGGCACGACTGGCTGCACTTGGGGCTGAGGGCCTCCTTGGGAGCTGAGGTCGCCATCCTGTCTGCCCACCACCAGACCTAAAATTCAAACTAGATCCTGAGGGTGTCTTATGCCTTATGTAAGGGTGATTGAGGGAACACAAAATACATTCATGTTTGTATTGGTACTGGTATTTGCTACATTGCCCCTTATAATTGAAATCATAGCACTTCAATAGAGGGGTCTGCTGTGATTGTATCTGTGTACCAGTTATATGTGTGCTGTACATGTACAAGAGCCATAGCTCTTGATCAACAATGGCAAATGACATGGAGGGGTTAGCCTCCTTTTTCAGCCTAAATTGTATATCATAATCCCGCCATCCTAATGTCTTAACTCTACTTGCCCCCAACCTAATTGTATGCATGTATTTGAACAATTGTACAGCTGCTTCGGGATGTGCTGATGTATATATGGAGGCGTAAATAAGAAATGCGTCTGTCCACACCTGTATATCAGTAATGGTCTTAGCCTTTGACTTGGGTGCCAAGGTGAGGTTACCCTCTTTCATGGAAAATAATTTTATGTCATCATTGGGGTCACCCCCATCTAAGTTAGCAATTAAAAGGCCCAAATTGACATACTCCCCATTTGCGATTTTAATTTTTAATCTATTGGGCACCACATGGCCCAAATCACTTTCGTAACTCTGTGTTTGGGCAAAACAATTGTCAGAAATAATTTCAGGCACTGTACCTGTACATTGATCATGGCCTGCCATGCTTGGCTGTAGCGACTCGATGGGCATTGGTTGCGTCCCCATGCCTGGCTGTAGCGGCTCGCTGGGCATTGGCTGCGTCCGATTTTGGCCTAGAATATCCGCCACCGCTTGGGACACTTGTTGCAACTGCTCGCTGGAGAGCAACGATGTTGTCGTCTGTGCTGGTGCTACAGGGTCAATAGATATGGGTGCTGACTGAGCTTGGGGGTTGGCAGCAACTGCCCCATGGTGGTGCCTGGGTTGCCTCTTGGACCTTGTCGTTGGCTGGGCCGGCTCTCGTTTTTTTCTTTTTGGCATGCCGAACTGCTCGGAATGTAAATACTTGTGAATTTTTTCGAGAAGACTGACGAACTTGTGTATGACGTCACGGATTTGGTTGAGGTTACTAATATACGAAAGGCCAAAAGAGCCTGAGAACACTGATAATACTACATTCAAGGCAAGACCCATTTGAATATTGAAATAAGCATATTGGCCCTTCGATAAATGGATTTAACCCTGAATGGTTAAATCCTAATATTTTACATTGGAACCGATCATATGTGTATTCTTGAAATTAAGAACGTAATTGTATTGCGCAATGTCATAGTAACCACATAAAACCGATGCATCACCGATATTGCTAACAAAAAATTCTTGTTGTTAAACGGCTGTCTTAAAACTTTATCATATAAATCAAATCGTTTGAGTTAAAAAGAACATCTAAAATTGTAAGATTTTATATTTGCATCATCTAACTCTTTGAAATGGTTATAAACCGTCGGCAAGCCTTGGGATTTGTATTGCTTTTCAACTCGTTTGACGAAGCAGATGTAAAATCACATAATATAGGTATCCTCTATATAGTAAACAAATACAAAACCTTTTGCGGAAGAAGGCTTATTTATGTTTTGTAACACGTTCTTTGCTTTAAAGTGATGCTTAATTTCATACAAGATAATTACAGGCAGCTGCAGTACTAATTATCTTGCCTTGGGCTTCATAAAAATGACAAACACCAAATACACAGGAATAAAACTTTATTTGAATTTTTCAGAATAACTGAATATCATTTTAAATACATATGTATATTGAATATGTTACCTATTTTTCATCAAAGCAGAGCATTTACATACATTTATATATACAATCATTAGCGTTTACCCCAAAGCACATATTTGTAGGTACATGTACACTATAACAACAAATCATTATTTATGAGATGTACATCAAAGAATAACCTGAATTAAAAAACCTACCGGCCTCTTTGAGAAGAAGTGACTCAATTTTGTGCATTATTTTTATAAAGAGCAGAGGTACTTATAACCATGATCTTTGCTAGAGTCTTAGTACATGTACTTAGTAGATGAGCCCCCCCCCCTTGTTTTGACGTCTTGACGTCAGGCATATCTTTGGTTTGAAAGTTGCATTCTTCGTAACAGTGCAGGCAATGAAGCAAGCAATAACAATATTTTTTCATAATAAAGATACATGTAACACGATGCATGTTAAATGTGTCAACGTTTAAATGCTTAATAATGAAATATTAAACTGGATGTTAAAAGCAATACTGAGCAAGATTTCTTAAGTAAAAAAGTTCATCATACTCATGACTGTACAATCCTGTTTGGTAGTCAGGTCTAGACGGTGATAAGAGAAATATGTGAAGCAGGTTGTTACCTACTATCTACTAACGTAGAGTTTGTTATAATTGATATTACATTATCAATATGAAAAGAAATCTTTTGTTTGAATGAAAGATATAGCCTGAGATATATACTGAAGGTCTGGAACTGAATAACCGAAGCGGGTCGTTTTGTTTTTAAGCCCAAATTTTTGGGATTAATTAGGGCCATTTATATTAGCTCAAATTAGGGTGTTACGTGTTTGTCTTACTTAAGGCTCAATAAACATTTAGTGTGGATGTTTATTCGATACATTCATTCTTAAACATTTGATCTGAAGTATAATAATCCGAGCATATATTATTTGTAACAAACCAAATGTCATAAGATCGATTTCTCCCCATTCCCCAAACTCCATGGATGAGTTAATACAATGCCTCGGGCCTCCTCCTTTGGCTGAAAGTTAAAACGGATTTCGCACCATAATGTCACATGCATTAATTTAACACATCAATATAAGGGACGGGTCTAAATTAGAACTACCCATGTCATTTTTTTAAAAATAGATTTCCTATATTGAGAATACTGTAGAACATACTGTATAAATGCAGCTTCATTTGAAGAAAAACTTTCCTGTTTTGAATTTGCTTGGGAATGACAACAAAGCCTATTATTTTCTTATCATTATAAAATTTTAATTCGACAGTTTTCGTTATCCAACCACTTTTAGACTTATAATTATTTGATACTTTCCTGAAATAATTTGAAATAATGAAATAATTTAATTGCAAATAATATTGGTTGGTTTGAACATGTTTTACTGTGTATTTAATAAACAGAGTGTTCGAACACAAGTTCTTGCAACGTACTAGATTCTCACTCGAAAATTATAATAAGCACTAATGTAATAATTAAAAAAAAACATTACTTCTTGAGTCTGCACGTTTTGATTATGAATGTATGAACAGAAACGAAAATTAGAGTTTTTGCAAAAATTGATGCATGCATGCCTTCAAAAATATAATTTTATTTAAACATGCAAGCTTTTTGGAAATCTATTATTTGTTACATTTATAGTACTGGGAAATATCTTATTTCAAGAGGTTTTTTTTTCAACTCAGATGCCTGTGCAGGATCAAATCAGTCGTTCTTTGTGTTGGAGTTACCGTATAACGGGTAATTTTTACTGCTGTGATTTTTTACGAATTTGCCTTAAGATAGGGCGATTTGAATTTTTACGCGTAATTTTTTTACGAATTGGACATGTCCGTAAAAATTAAAATCATCTGTGGTAAAAGGGGATGGAGATTTTCACCGTGATTTTGTTACAGTTAACACACATACAAATTAGAAAATCGTTTTTCTGTTAACGAGTCCTTAATTATTATGATTGTGTTTATTAATTTACCTTTATTTTATATGTGATATACAGTTTACTTATTCCTATTAATCTGGGTATCGTCATTGATGTACACCATGTGGGAAAAGCCTATCAATTATTTTCCCATAGAACTCCATACAAATGTTATGACCTCTCAGTACTTTACTATAATAGTTTCAGTCAAATCTTTGGTATCATTTGAAACTTCAATTCAAGACCTTTCAGGAAATGACAAAAAAAATATAGGGTCCCGTGGCGTTTATAGGTCAAATTTGCAGTTGTTTACAACTTACAGCGATCGGCAGTAAATGTCACTCTTCATAAAAAATCAACCCCCACCCCTACAATTTTTCCTAGTGTTGCTATATTCTTTAAAATATTCCCCCATTCCATCATTTATTTTAAAAACTAATAATTTTACTACAAAATGAGAATTGTCACATACCTGAATTCAGCCAATCGCCTAACGCCTACCCATTCATTCCTTATTACAACGTTCTATAACTTTTTCTCTGATGTAAACATCCGGGGGTTTGGTACTCTCATTCCTATACTTACAATCTTACCTACCTCAGAATTAGTCCATTTGCTATTTTTTAAAGACTTTAGACCTACCTGAGTTTATGTATGAAATTTGAGTCCCATGAGTTCAATGTCATGGATGTTGTCACTAGCTCAATTGATGACATCATGCTGCAGATGCTGGCGTTACAGGGAGTGAATGACATTCAGACCTCTGAATATATTTGTATATAATTATTGCCTGGAATCAATAAAATAGTTTGTTTACTACTTGTTTTTGAGTATTGGTATTATCTATATGATAAAATGTCAAAATTTTATTAATTTCCTAATAAGGGTAGATTCTACCCAGGTTTTAAGAAAACCTCCTGAAATTGATGAAATCCTAGTAAATTAATCAAAATATACATGCTTTATACTGACAAATTGGTAAAAAATGTTCATATCATGAACAATCATCCATTATTGATTCTAATAAGCCAAATAATTCTAATCAGGCCATTCCTGTTGATTGAGCATGTGCGAACAATATCACCACCCCCCAGTGTAATGCAGCTTACAGAACTAGCAGGTGCCCCCTTATCTTTCTTTATAACACTATTCTAGCAAACGAAAAAGGACATAATTTTGATATTATATTAGAGCTAGGTACCTGGGGTAATGAACAGAACTGTTTAATTGTAAAATTATTGAAAATTAAATCTAGAAAAGGCCAAGTTCTTGCCAATGTCAAAATTCAAGAGGGGTAACTATTCTAGTGTCAAATCACAAAATGCGCCTCCAAGTACAGAGACAGAAGATAGTATGCTGAAAAGTTTACCTTCATTATATAGAAGAATGTCCATCGTGATGAATCAGATGGCTACCGTCTGTCCGACAGCATCAATATGGGGCAAAATGACCCCGCCGCCCTGCCACCATCATCTTCCAAAGCTGAGGCGGCTGAACAATGGAGATCATCCTAAGTGCACGAATGAGGAAAAATCAGAGTTATAAGTTATTCATTGCACAAAACAATGTTCATACATCAAATTTTTTCATATCTTCCTTACAAATAAAATATATACATTCTGATTACACACAGAAATACAGAATTTAATGATCTGTCAAGGGTCGGGTACATAAATAAACACTATTACATGTAAATACATGTAATAACATGTAATGCCAAATGTGATTTATGCAGTCATAACATAATTCAAGTAACTCATCAAAAATTACATACAGTCAGTCCAAATAAATAGAATTACATCATGTTGAAATTCTGAATCACTCAGTCAGTTAGTCTAAGGGAAGTAACTCTAAAAACTGCTATCTTGCAATGGACACTGTTGACAGTTTCAAGCAGTTTTAACCATGAAAACTTTACAAAATGCCCCTACTAAGCTCATAAAACATAATCATTCCAATAACATATACCCCATACTAGGCTGACATGAGTCCAATGTGTCATAACCCCAATTTCCCTTTCATGTGCAATAAACATGTGTAACACTCCCCTCCCCACCCCTCTCTAAAGAGGAGTGGGTGGAGGAAAAAGGGGGGGGGGGGGGGGGGGTGAGAGACACTCATTCCTGACCATATGTATGCCTAACATGTACTCCTGGCTAAACACTCACAATCACAAATCTAGGGATAAAAAAATGAAACATGGTAACTTACCAGGTGAAGGCACTAGCTGTTGACAACTGCTGTAGTTTCAGGGCGTGTGGGTGAGACCGTCTTATACATCAACCTTACTCAGGTCAAGACCATTTAGGCGAGGGAAAAGACTGCAGAACTCCTCTAGGTGGATGGCTGGGAAGCATGGGAGGCAGTATTTGATCCAAATCACTCTGCTGGTCCAGATGCAGAATACCCGAACAATGAAAATCTGCTGAAAAATAAACATCAAGATGACATTAAATTGACATTAAATAGCATCAGGTCATCAATTTGAAAAGAATAGACATTTTTTAATGCATTGCGAATATGATGCTTACAAAAAATAAGAAAAACAAATAAAAAACCTTGTTTACAACATAATTTTTGTCCAAATTCTATTGACAGATGATCAGCAGACCTTAATTAATTGAGCCCATCAATTATGAGTTAAATATGAATTTAAAATTGAAAAAACAAGCAAAGAACTGCAAAAATGAATTGCTACACATGTAATCAACAATAATATTATCTAATTTAGAATTCAAACCAATATTTCTTGCTTTTTCTTCTTTCCTGGTCCCTCTAATTTTACTCTTTACACATATCCAATACTCCAGTCCCCCTCAATTTTAAATTACAGCCACTCCCTTCTTAAAATTTAAATTGAATGAACTAATTTTACTGCAAGTGTATTGAAATGTCAAGTCTGTCCAAATAATCGTGAAATATTGACCTTTGTTTGACTTTAAAGAAAGAAAACATTTAAAAAATAGGGTCTCTATAGGGAAAAGCCTACCAATTATTTTCCCATAGAACTCCATACAAATGTTATGACCTCTCAGTACTTTACTATAATAGTTTCAGTCAAATCTTTGGTATCATTTGAAACTTCAATTCAAGACCTTTCAGGAAATGACAAAAAAAATATAGGGTCCCGTGGCGTTTATAGGTCAAATTTGCAGTTGTTTACAACTTACAGCGATCGGCAGTAAATGTCACTCTTCATAAAAAATCAACCCCCACCCCTACAATTTTTCCTAGTGTTGCTATATTCTTTAAAATATTCCCCCATTCCATCATTTATTTTAAAAACTAATAATTTTACTACAAAATGAGAATTGTCACATACCTGAATTCAGCCAATCGCCTAACGCCTTCCCATTCATTCCTTATTACAACGTTCTATAACTTTTTCTCTGATGTAAACATCCGGGGGTTTGGTACTCTCATTCCATGTGCTCGTCTCAGTTCGATTTACCGGGAAAAAAAGAAAGACAACTCCATCTCAAAAAGCGGCACGATCGGAATCGGTTTATTTCGTATATTTTCCCTTTTTGTGTTCTTGGTGGAGAATTAGTTGTGGCAACCGATTTAATTAAAGCAGTTATAACTTCCTTTGGAATCATTTCACTAAGCGATCCATTTGGATATGGCATTGTAGATACTGGTTTAATATAGCTTCGTATCCCAGTCATAGTTTTTGACTGAGTGATTGAAATCTAGCCACTAACGTGGCATTATATGTAGTTTTAAAAAATAATCAAGATTGAATAAAATGAATCTGAACTGTTATCACCCCGTGACCAAAGACGCTCAAATAAACCTACATGTACAGCCGCCAGGGACTGAGTTGAAGGTCATGAACATTACTCTCATATGTACGATGTAGAAAATTTACGTGCAGTGTTATTTTACTTCTGTGAAAATGTACGCGTTTAATTTTTACGGATTTATAAAACTCGTAAAAAATAGTAAAAATTAGCAGCACGTAAAAAATACCCATTATACGGTATAACCCTATTCTTTATCCTCATGATATTTCCTAGTTGCTTGCAAAGTGATTTCTGTAATAAGGAGACATCTCCCCAAAAATAATAAAAGATTACCTTGTCCTTCTGTCTCTCCCCCGGATGTCCGTCTGACTGTGCAATCGTGTCCGGTGACACGGTGTCGTATAATTTATAAGGTTCACCCCGTGAAATGGTCCTGGGCGGACCTTTATTGTTAACATATAGGGTCCACCTTTAATTTGTTCTACATGTAAAAGGGTCCAGATCGTATAAGAAAATGTTCGCCTAACGGGTCTGAGGTGTATTTTTCATTTTTATTTTTTCAATTTCGAGTATTTTGATACAATATACAAAAATATAAATAAACTAGAGCAAAGCTCGTTGCAAAGCAACGAGTGGGTCTCCCGTTAATGTCGGAAGTAAAGCTGGAAGTTCTTGTAAGAAGCAGAGCTCTTAAACCATTAACAAGAGTAACTAAAATAAAAAGATGAAAAAATCGAATTATTCCTGGTACGACTTAACAAAATCCGAATGATTTTAGGTACGACTTAACAAAAACCTTCTTGATTTTAAGAACAACTTAACAAAAAAAAAATCCGAATGTGTCTAAGTAAGACTTAACAATTATTTTTGGTACGAGTTAATTTTACTATTAACATTACGCTATTTTTTAAACCAAGGACGCGGAAACAAAATTTCCGGAAAAATCAATTTTTAAACCCCGATATCTCTGTAATGCATCGTCCGATTTTCAAACGGATTTCAGTTTCGTATTCAGCATGAACAGCTCTACAAACCTCGTAAACATTTAAAATTAAAACGAAAAATTCGAAAATTCGAAAATTTTAAAACACTTCTGGTTTAGACCGGAAGTGACGGAAACTAAATTCCAGCCTTATGTCCAAATAAAAACGATCAATGCTTCAACACAAAAAATTCCAAGTCTCTATCTTGAAGCGTTTTTGAAAAACGCCCTGGACAAAATCACGTTTTTAAAATATAAAAATTGACGTAACGTTGAAACGGAAGTGACGTTAAAGTTAAAAATTTAACATCTTTAAGGCACAGTGATGTTCCATAATTCCTGAAAATTTCATGTAAATCCGTCGAAAACTTTTTGAGATATTAAGCTTTAAAAAAGTCAGAAAAATAAAGAAAAAGAAAAAAAATAATAATAAAAAGAAACAATAGAATAACAAGAGGGTCTTCCGTTGGAAACGGAAGACCCTAAAAAGGACAGACTATACAATCACTACTTATGTAAGATTTTGGTATAATTATAAAGGATCATAATAGGAAAACAACTAAGAGGAGCAGACAGCATCAAAATAATTGAAATAAATACACATAATTTTCTTAGCGATTTACATTTGCAATTAGTCATGAGTTCCGAAAACTTAAAAAAATTTGGTCTTTTCCAAAATTTTGTGTTTAGGTATTTTTTCCTTATTTTTTCTAGTGCCGAGCATTCTAAAATATAATGGAATTCATCACCAATGAGACCTTTATTACACAAAAGGCATAACCTCTCATTCAAAGGAATGTTATACCATCTGCCTGTCTCTACAGGTAAACGATGGTTTGATGTACGAAATTTAATGAATTTTTTTCTTAGTTTTACAGGTAAAATATCAAGATACTTCTCAAAGCCAAAATATGGTTTTAAAATTTTATACACTTGACCTCTGGAAGAACAATTTATATCATTGGACCATATCTGCATAAATTGGTCTTTTAATCTTTGGTTTACAGTAGCAGATAACCATTCTATATTGACAAAATGATGGTTCTTCCAGACATATTGTAGTCCGTACATGTTCAAAATTCTTTGAATACAATCAATCCATGGGCTTTTATAATCGCTATTAAAATGTTGAGAAAATAAATATCTGTACACTGTATATACAATTTTGTTCTCAGGGCTTGTAAGCATTTTTCCCCAATATGTAATTATTCTTGTATAAACATTAATATACAACGGGTAGCGCCCTGTTTCTCCATATATCATATAATTCGGTGTTGTGCTTCTCAAATTAAGTACTGTTTTCAAAAATTTCAGATGTACACGTTCAATAATATCTAGATTTTCAAAGGAAATGAAACTGATTGGTGTCATTAATTAAACAATGACTTGAACCAGGTGTTAATATACACACACAACCCTGCAGGTGTGAGGGGTTCACACCTCCAGCAAGGTGTTAGACTGTTTAAAATAATCATGTAAACAATAGATATTTCACACGTCTTCTTTTTGTCCATCTTTCCAATACGATACACACTTAAAAACGTTACCCATTTTCAAATCAAATATTCTAAACAATTAAATTACAACGATACCTGCAAGCGGCATCATTGCTATGTCTTATTTGCACTAGGTGTAAGTTATGTGATTTATTTTAAATTGTTCAGTTCTTCGATCCTTCTTTTCTATTCGAAATTATATTTTTTAATCGGACCTTTGCCTTTGTTATAATCAAAGGAGGAAAGTATCCAAAGGAATAAATTTGTTGATAAGAAATTAAACAAAAAATCAAAAAAATTAAGGGGATTTTTATCTAAGAAAGAAAATATCACAGGTGCTTAAGGATAAGACCCCCCCCCCCCAATTTAGCCAATTTAGCCCCCCGGGGTAGTTGACTCTTTTTTGGTATGAATTCCTTTAAAGTCGTGTACACAAAATGCTCTATATCAAATATCTGAAAATTGATAAAAAATAAATGACTTTTTTAAACAACCCCAACCTGCATATTACAGATCCTATTTTCAAATGCAATGGTAGGGCGGGGGGATTACATTAATCGTTTATTTTACGTTAATATTTAGATAATTAAAACGGAACACGTGTGTATATGACTTCAAAGGAATTTCTATAAAAAAAGGTCAACTTTACCGAAGGTTTAGATCGGGGAGGAGGAGGCTGGGGCTGGGGCTGTGACCTGTCCTCAAGCACCTGTGGAAAATAATTTGTGTGAAAAAGGCAAATGTTCACACCCCGGTAAAATGTTATTCTATATTTCAGCCAGCTACCCCCACATTTGGCAATATTAAATTGTTTTTTCTACAAATATCGTATAAACATCATGACATGCATTTCTCACTGCCATTAGATGAAAATCGATACCGTCAGACAGATAGGACAAACCTACCTTAATATTTTAAGATTATTTCAAATAAACGGACAATCGTTTGTAATGGATTCCATGCATTTTTCACATTTTTGAAAAAATCGTGATTAAAAAACTCAAGTTTAATATGTTTTACTACTCGTACTTAACATTAAAGGTCTCGCTCCTTTAATTGAAATATTTAACGAAGAAAATCATTTATATAAATATTATTATTGATAATGTTTAACTACTCTAAATACATTTTTAAAAATAAAACATACGCTGATGTCAATTTTATGTTCACTCCAACATTAAGACGATCAATTGAAAAATATCACAACAAGAATCTATAACAAACTACATCCATGCATGACTATGCAGTTCCTTTTACGAGGCAAACCTTTTCTTGAACTATAAAATTGGCTTCTACCTCTGAAATAAAATGTTTACGGGTCTAAATATTGTGAATTTTTGGCATACAGCATTTCAAAGGTTCGGACCTTTTCTTTAGGTCCTACCTCTATATTAAAAGAACATCGGGGTCAATCAAAGCTAGTATCAATATGAACATTAATTATCTGCATTTGATATCTCAAGAGGCAGGCCTTTTTTCAGCCATAATATCAGGTCCTATCCCCTAAATTAAAAGATCCTCCAGATAAATCAAAACAAGTTTTAATATGAATATTAATTATCTGCATTCAGTATTTCAGCGGGCGGACCTTTTCTTGAACTTTTTTATTTGGTCCCACCCACTGAAACAACAGATCATCATTAAATCAATGTCAGTACATATTTTCCTATATAACAATATATTTACATTCCACATATATTTTGCTTGTAAAGCTACTGCAGATATAGCACCATAACACAGACAGGGTACTAAAAGGTTAAACCGCGAGTTTAAATTGTGACGTCACAAACGTTGAACGCTGATAAATGTAAAGTCACAAGCGAAAATCAAAGGTCACGCTTGTGGCTGTTACTAAGGCTCTTCCATCAATTTGAACTTACCCTTAGGATAACGCAGTACTTTTGAGGTATAATTCACTTTTGCATACAAGGCAAGAAGGTAAAAAAAAATGTCAATATAAGCATTAAATCCTTTTTTTTTTTAAAGATTTAGTCTCATAACTGCAACGGTGTATGCATACAAATTGAATAACGCGCGTTTAGCGCGTTATTCAATTTGTATGCACACACCGTTGCAGTTATGAGGCAATATCTTTCAAACAATAAGGATTCAATACTTAATTATTTACATTCCAAATAGTTTTGCACGTAAAGTGAATGAAAAGCTACTGCAGTTATAAGACTGTAACACACAGGGTACTCAAAGGTTAGAATGACTAGTTTTATTATGACGTCACAAACGTTGAACGCTGTAAAATGCAACGTCACAAGCGAGAATCAAATTTCACGCTTGTGGCTGTTACAGTGACTCTTCCATTAATTTGAACTTACCCTTAGGATAAAACAGAAATTTTGACGTACATTATATAAATCACATTTGCAGACAAGTCAAGAAGTAAAAAAAACCGTAAATATAAGCATTAAATCATTATTATTTTTTAAGATATAGTCTCATAACTGCAGCGGTGTGTGCATACAAATTGAGTAACGCGCGCTAGATTTAATAATCATTAAATTATGCATCGGTATTCGAAATATTTCAAAAATTGTATGGATCCAACCAATAATGAACTCTAGTCTCGTTCAATGATGCTCGGCTAACTCCGTTAATCTCCGACAAGTAAGAACTACTAGGTCACGTGTAGCTTGATGATGCGACCTCTCAATATAAACTGACTCTGCTTGTCGGAGATGTACGGAGACAGCCGATAGTTGAACGATACTATATTAGAGAAATCCTAAATTGGACATATCAAAAATTTGAAATTTATAGACTTTATCGATGAAAACGGATCTACTTATTAATTGATTACTTGTTTCCGAATCCTTGCTTAAATATATGCATCCATCACTATATATATATAAAAGTATTGCATGTTAGATTAAAGGTGTTCTGATTGGCACAGATGTGAATACGTCTTTGAGAATAATGAGGTGATCAAATACTGTCAGGAATAAACACTTACTTTTGCATGCACATTATGGAGAGAGAAAAAGAGAGAAAGAGGGAGGGAGAGAAAAGAGGGGGAGTCATCCACTATAAGAGAGAGTATAACAACATCATCACTTTTATTACTTTTTTAAATACTTTACCAGTAGTCCAATAAAACATGCTTTTTAATTATGATAAGTACACGTATAATCTAATTAATATATACCACAGCTACGTATGCACTATATTGTCAACGTATACCCTCTGTTGCGGTAATCCACATATGCGACCTTTTATTATTTATCTTAAACTAGTGATCAATTTGCTTAGAGACGTATAAATTATATGTATATAATCATAAGTTTCTTATCTACTCTAAATTAAACAAAGCACGTGGTAAAAAGACAATTTAAGTTGCGTAGAACACTACAGCGGAGGCATTTTTTCTCTCTCAGTTCAGGGGTGCATTCTGATTAGCACAGGTGTGAATGCCTGCAGGACTTCTTTTACCTGTGTTTACCTCTTGTGAAACCCTCTGCTAATACATATGCACCGGAAGAGATTTAAAAACAAAGGGACTTAATCGTGTAAAAAAGGGCAAATTATTGTCAAAATACTCCAGGTCCACCTCTTTCTTATGAAGAAATATTCTAAATTCTTATTCACAAAAAGACTGCTTATAACCTAAGGGTGTCATAGGTCATTTTGGCAAGTTCAAAATCACTGGAAGAAAAAGTGCAAATTTTCTAAGCCGGGGGGGGGGGGTATCATTTGTAAACTTGCTCACAGTATCTGTACTTATATTATTACACTACATATGTATATAATATGCAACTCTTCACTGCATGATTTTCGTAATGTGTATAAAATTTATTCAACTACCTGATATATGCCGTCTATTTTCTGTGATTTACATATTATTTATTTAAACAAAATAGAAAAACAATTATTAAACAATTTATAACATGTCATATTTTAGGAGTATTTAAATGATATCATAACAATATTTCAAATTTAGTCTCAAAGTGGCAAGTAATTCTGTGATAAGATATCGCAAATGAAATAATTCAAAGAAGTGATAGCGCTTATTTAAAAGGATTTTTTTTATCTAAGCATTTCATCAAATAATGGAGAAATGTGTTTATTACATGAGCAGTAAATAAGCTCATTGCTTTCATGGCGGTGCCATTATCTGCTTGAAAATGAATCCCACGCATAAAAAAGTAAATATCGTGAAATGTAGGACATATTTTCTTTCTGAATAACTTTTTAAATTTTGGAAATCGGTGAAGATTAGCAGATGATAAGATTACAAAATGAACATACATGTACATATGTTTTATATCCATATATCAAAAAAGTATATTAGGGCTGTTAAAACCCGAAAGTACATATATTATGTAAAATATATACTGAGAGAATGTAAACGATTTAATATTTTTACTTATCATGTATATTAATAATTCAATTAAAATAATCTCCTTTTTTGATCATTCAGATGTTTAATGCCCAAGTTATGTAATGCACTTTTGATCTTTATTTTTCGACAATTTGACTTGTCATCAGATTCTAATGTATACTTGTTGGACACTTTCACTGTATATGCCCGTTTTACCTGCATCATTTACTATGTTATCATTTATTCCTTACTATTTATCAATTTTTAGAATATCCTATTGAAGAAGTCATATTCGACCAATGGGAACAGGAGGACATTAATTTTATTTCAACAAAGGCGTGTAAAGAAGTAGAAAAAATAATTAAAAGCAGAAACCTGGTTATTGTTGCTGGTTACTCAGGATCCGGAAAGTCAGCCATCATTCAACATATTGCGCTCAAATACAGAGAACAGGGCTGGACCGTAAAACAAGTAAAAGGAGTAGAAGACATTGTGGATGAATATTATTCAAGTGGATTTCTAGAATATAAAACAATTTGTGTTTTTAATAATCCATTGGGAAAAGAATCTTT
Organism: Magallana gigas; assembly: GCF_963853765.1. Lineage (NCBI taxonomy): Eukaryota > Metazoa > Mollusca > Bivalvia > Ostreida > Ostreidae > Magallana > Magallana gigas. The sequence goes on from NC_088860.1 coordinate 38,382,110, forward strand.
TGATGAAATATATAATGATTCGTGGCAAAGATATGAGGAAGATTTAAAGTTGTACCTAAAAACAGCAAAAATTCTCATGTCATGTAGAAATCATATTATATCTGATTCTAGAATTGCGCGTTATCTCGTTAATCAGGCAGCTATTGTAGACATCGATAATGAGAAATACAAATTGTCTGTTGATGAAAAACGTCATATTTTGACAAAATATACATTAAATATGAATTTATCCGACGAAGATTGTGATGAGATCGTCGAAGTAGAAAGGTATTTCCCGTTATTATGTAATTTATGTTCTAAAAAAGAAAAATACATTTTTGAGGGGATACGATTTTTTACTGAACCTGTAACAGTGCTGAAGGAGGAAATAATAGGGTTCAAGGAAAAAGACAAGGGTAAATATTGTGCGTTGGCTCTCCTTGTTCTTTTTAACGATGATCTTTGCGTAAGTGATCTTTTAAAAAATAAAGACACGAAAAACAAATTCAAACATACGTTAAAACTTTGTGGATTACCAGAGAGCACACCATCTACAGCTATTGGGAATAATCTTGACTCCCTCCGAAGGGACTGTTTTGTCAAAATGATTGGCGAGAGGTATCATTTTTATCATGATTTGGTGATGGAAGTTACCACTCATGTGTTTGGAACAGATTCTCCCACAGAAACAATAAAATACGCTGACATCGGCTTCCTCAGAAAAAAGGTACGATTAGAAGATTGTGAAGAACACACCGACCCGTTCACTATCTATCTAAGTGACAAGTACATTGAAGATCTTGGAGAAAGGCTTTTTACTGAACTGTTTGGAAATCGTTTAATAGATGTTGCTCTCAATCCTTGTTTAAAGAATAAAAAAGTAATTGAAACGTTGAATGGAATCATACAAAAGCATCCAGAAAAACTGCGAATGCTACTAGAAAAGAAAAAAATAAAATATAATAAACCAAATTTTTACACAGCAAAACACTTTCATCTTACGAAAATTGGTTTCATGGGTTTGAAAATTGACCTATCACCCTTATATGTACTGATTGTTTATAGTCATACGGATTTATCACTTAAATGGTTAGATACTCTGACAAGAATGCATATCAATTTTAAAAGCAGTTCCTTGCTTCCTGCAGTGTATTGTAATGGATCAATGCAATTGTTTGATAAATTTCAATGTTTTCATGTAAAAGAATCTCTGAGAAATGCTTTGGGGGGATTATCCCCTATTCACATTGTTAGCGCGTTCCATAATTATGAATTACTTGAACAATTAAGTTTTCTCGGTGGTGATGTTAATTCAATTAGTATAACCTGGGATCATTTTACCCCCTTACTTTTGGCAGCTGGTCACGATACCCAGAAAAACGGATATTATTCCTGTGGAGAAACAGGTGCAGATCGAAGAGATAAAACAGTACAACTTTTACTGAATAAGGGAGCAGACATTAATTTATGCGAAGCGGCCGGAGCCAGTCCTCTTTATATAGCTTGTCAAAACGGACATAATACAACTGTACAACTTTTACTGAGTAGTGAAGCAGATATTAATTTATGTGATGAGGACGGAGCCAGTCCTCTCTATAAAGCTTGTCAAAACGGACATTATAGCACTGTACAACTTTTATCGAGTTATGGAGCAGACATTAATTTATGCAAGAAAAACGGAACCGGTCCTCTCTATATTGCTTGTCAAAAAGAACATGATAGCACTGTACAACTTTTACTGAGCAATGGAGCAGACATTAATTTTTGTGATGAGGTCGGAGCCAGTCCTCTCTATATAGCTTGTCAAAACGGACATGACAGCACTGTACAACTTTTACTGAGTAATGGAGCAGACGTTAATTTATGCAAGAAAAACGGAACCGGTCCTGTCTATATTGCTTGTCAAAACGAACATGATAGCACTGTACAACTTTTACTGAGTAATGGAGCAGACATTAATTTATGTGATGAGGTCGGAGCCAGTCCTCTCTATATAGCTTGTCAAAACGGACGTTATAGCACTGTACAACTTTTATCGAGTTATGGAGCAAACATTAATTTATGTGATGAGGACGGAACCAGTCCTCTCTATAAAGCTTGTCAAAACCGACATGATAGCACTGTACAACTTTTACTGAGTAATGGAGCATTCATTAATTTATGTGATGAGGACGGAGCCAGTCCTCTCTATAAAGCTTGTCAAAAGGGACATGATAGCACTGTTCAACTTTTACTGAGTAATGGAGCAGACATTAATTTATGCAAGAAAAACGGAACCGGTCCTCTCTATATTGCTTGTCAAAAAGGACATGATAGCACTGTACAACTTTTACTGAGTAATGGGGCAGACATTAATTTTTGTGATGAGGTCGAAGCCAGTCCTCTCTATATAGCTTGTCAAAACGGACATGACAGCACTGTACAACTTTTACTGAGTAATGGAGCAGACGTTAATTTATGCAAGAAAAACGGAACCGGTCCTGTCTATATTGCTTGTCAAAACAAACATGCTAGCACTGTACAACTTTTACTGAGTAATGGAGCAGACATTAATTTATGTGATGAGGTCGGAGCCAGTCCTCTCTATAAAGCTTGTCAAAACGGACATGACAGCACTGTACAACTTTTACTGAGTAATGGAGCAGACATTAATTTATGTGATGAGGACGGAGCCAGTCCTCTCTATAAAGCTTGTCAAAAGGGACATGACAGCACTGTACAACTTTTACTGAGTAATGGAGCAGACATTAATTTATGCAAGAAAAACGGAACCGGTCCTCTCTATATTGCTTGTCAAAACGGACATTATAGCACAGTACAACTTTTGGAGAGTAATGGAGCAGATATTAATTTATGTGATGAGGACGGAACCAGTCCTCTCTATATAGCTTGTCGAAACAGACATAAGAGTATTGCACAAATTTTGGTGGGAAAAGGGGCAGACATTAATTTATGTGATGAGGACGGAGCCAGTCTTCTCTATAAAGCTTGTCAAAATGGACAAAACGACATTGTACAACTTTTACTGAGTAATGGAGCAAACATTAATTTGTGTGATGAGGACGAAGCCAGTCCTCTCTATATAGCTTGTCAAAAAGGATATTTTTACACTGTAAGACTTTTACTGAAAAAGGGAGCAGACATTAATTTATGTGTAAAGGACAAATCCAGTCCTCTCTATAAAGCTTGTCAAAACGGACATGAAAGCACTGTACAACTTTTACTGAGTAATGGAGCAGACATTAATTTATGTGATGAGGACGGAGCCAGTCCTCTCTATAAAGCTTGTCAAAAGGGGCATGATTGCACTGTACAACTTTTACTGAATAAGGGAGCAAACATTAATTTATGCAAGAAAAACGGAACCAGTCCTCTCTATATTGCTTGTCAAAACGGACATAATAGCACTGTACAACTTTTGGAGAGTAATGGAACAGATATTAATTTATGTGATGAAGACGGAATCAGTCCTCTCTATAGAGCTTATCGAAACAGAGATAAGAGTATTGCACAAATTCTGGTGGAAAAAGGGGCAGACATTAATTTATGTGATGAGGACGGAGCCAGTCTTCTCTATAAAGCTTGTCAAAATGGACAAAACGACATTGTTCAATTTTTACTGAGTAATGGAGCAGACATTAATTTATGTCATGAGGACGGAACCAGTCCTCTCTATAAAGCTTGTCAAAACGAACATGATAGCACTGTACAACTTTTACTGAGTAATGGAGCAGACATTAATTTTTGCAGGAAGAACAGAGCCAGTCTTCTCTATTTAGCTTGTCAAACCGGACATAATAACACTGTACAATTTTTACTGAGTAATGGAGCAGACATTAATTTATGTCATGAGGACGGAGCCAGTCCTCTCTATATAGCTTGTCAAAAAGGATATTTTTACACTGTAAGACTTTTACTTGATAAAGGAGCAGATATTAATTTATGTGCAAAGGACGGAACCAGTCCTCTCGATATAGCTTGTCAAAACGGACATGATAACACTGTAGAACTTTTACTGAGTAAAAGAGCAGACATTAATTTATGTGATGAGGTCGAGTTATTGAGCAGTCATTAATTATGCACAGAAGACGGAGTCAGTCCTCTCTATATAGCTTGTCAAAACGGACATGATAGCACTGTACAACTTTTACTGAGTAATAGAGCAGACATTAATTTATGTGATGAGGTCGGAGCCAGTCCTCTCTATAGGGCTTGTCAAAACGGTCATGATAGCGTTGTACAACTTTTACTGAGTAATGGAGCAGACACTAATTTAAGTGATGAGGTCGGAGCCAGTCCTCTCTATATAGCTTGTTAAGATGGTCATGATAGCACTGTACAGCTTTTACTGAGTAATGGAGCAGACATCAATTTGTTTATCAAAGATGGAGTTAGCCCTCTATATCTAGCTTTTAACAGTGGACTGTACAAAATTGTTAATATTTTGCTAAACAACGGTACATATACTAGCCTAGCTTGTGGATGGAAAGTCAACCCCGACTTGGTCGACTTCTTTGATAAACAAGACAGCACAATTGTTTTTTTTACTACAAAAGAACAACATTTTAAACAACTTGTATGACCCTGATTCGTATTTTTCTCTTTTTGTGTCATGTCAGATAGAAAGAGTGACACGAATGATTTTATGATCAAAATACATTTCTGTTATAACTTAAACTGAAAAGTATGCATTAACAATATGGTACATTAAGCAGATATACATGTAGCAGAATTTACGTAGAAAACAAACATTAGAACACCCTTTGGTTTGGTCGTTTTAGATTAGACACAACTTATCTTCTTCCAATATTTTACTTTTCTTTTCTACCTACGCAGTGTAAAAAAAAATATTTTTTTTATATTAAGTTTTCGTTTGATCATACATACATTTAGTTTCAATGAGCATCAAAAACTATGACTTTACCTACTATTTTTTCTATTTATATTGTGTGCTTAGTACTCTCATTTTCTGAAACTTCTGGACGTGGGAATGCATGTACAACTTTTACCTAGATTAAGTTGAGTAAATGTGTCGACAACGTCAAATTAGCTTATGTTACTTCTTGTAAAATAAAGGTCAGTTAAATATTAAACGTTCTACTTCTGTTGTTACAAGAGTATTGATATTTTTTTAGCTGAATTAGAATTATGCATAGTATGTATTTAGTCATTTCTGGACTATCCAGAATGTCAAGATAATTAAAAGACCATTTTCGATAAGGTCTATTACTGTCCCTTTTCTCACATAGTTTAAAAAACATCATTTCATACTGTTATTCTAAAAGCATATAAAACTAAATATGTAGGTAACAGAAATCAAGCATTTTTACAGCATCATTTATTCCACGTGTCTTTATGACAACATGCAATTGGCCGATTCCCGCAATCTCTCAAAAACACGTATAGTAAAAATGAGTTTTTCTTCATATTCCAAAGTAAGAAATATAGAGCGTATCGTTGCTTTAAAACCATTTCAACATATATTATTGCGCGTACTATTTTGCATATCATATTAAAATATGGTTTTCGAGTAAGGATGCGCTCCATGTTTCTTGTTTTAAAAACTGATAAAAGATATACCGTAGAATCATTAAATTTCGTGGTGGCTCAATTTTCGTGGAATCCGTGGATGCCTCTCATCCACGAATTAACATTATCCACGAATTATTGAATATGGGTTATAAAGTCATATATCATTTTGTAGGTATACGATAATACACGAAATTACATCCCCACTAACCTGTAAAACTTGAGCAATCCGTACTTTTTGTGAAATTAGATCATCAACAGTATATGATATTTTGATATTTCTATTGTGACATCGATCAGACAATTTATTTTGTAAATATACATGATATACATGATATTTGTTTTATTCTTTCTATAATCAAACTGATAAGAGTGATGTAAATGATATATGTTTTATTCTCTCTATAATCAAGTTTCTAAAGCTATATTCAAAACTTTAAATTTTAAGGCATAGAAATACATTATCCCGCACATAGTTCTTTGTTTACTACATGTTTAGTGCAAAATTATATCTAGACTGAAAGGAATATAATTGTATTCATATTTTTTCTGTATGTTCAGGTTCCTAAAATATTTGTAGGAATTAACGGGTGTAACTGTGTATCTATTGTACTTAATTTGTTATTTAAAATTGTTAATCAATTAATCATGATAAATTGTATATAAATTTTAAAAGCTCTATTGACTTGTTGTTTTCTTTCATCATACTTAAACGTATTCGAGTTAAAAATGTGTGCTGGAAAGTCCCCTACTGTTGATGTGTATTTTTTACATATATTGATAGAACAAGTCTATTCAGGGGTTTTCTTTTTTTTTGTAAAGATATACTCTCATGAATCGTTATATTATATATATTGTTCCCCTTACCTCAGTTGAGTGCATAATTTGAATTAAATGCCAGTAAACTAGAAATTAAATTCACAAAGAATGCTATTGCATGTTTGATAATTACTTCAATTTTTGTATGATTGACCTGTTCGAATAATCACAAAATGCTGGCACTAATTTTCAAAATTCTATTTTCTCGCTCGATTCTAATCTCGCTAACAGTCATTTCTCATATATTCTGCGTAATTGAGTATGTCGACTCCCAACCTCTGTCTCATATAGTTTGAAAAGTAAATGACCATTTTTGCAGCATTTTATTTTCTAATATATCAAAGTTTTCCGTCACGCTGTCAGTTTAAAAAAAAATCAATAAAAGAAACAAATTTATGCAATGGTTTAACGTATTATATTCTAGTAACACAGTAGAATCTTTCGTGAGATCTAAATAAAAAAAGAATCATGCAAAAGTGATTAAACATGGCTGCAGGATTTTGAAATTCAAGATCAACATTCTTTCGATGATGCTTCATAACAATAGCTCTGTTGAATATGGTGTACTGGGGCTTTGATTTTGGTAAACAAAAAAAGCACGTTTTTTTCTGTCAATTTCCATGTAAAATGAGGGAAATAAGTAACAAATCTTTTTTTTCCATTTTTTTTTAACCTGTGAAATATATCTATAGGTGTTGACACTTATTGTTTTTGTTTTTTATCAAATGATGTACGGGAAAAAAAACGGGGCTGTTGCATCAGAAAGGGTTTTAAAAAAATTCTCTCCGATTTTTACAAAAAAAAAAATCTCTTAAGTTCAAATTTAACACAATTTATTAGAATAGATTCGACGCACCCCCTCTCTCCGCCCCGTTTTTTAATTATAAAAAAAACTCTGCATATATATTTGATTTGGGTTAGCATTTAACACAATTCATAATGAAACAAATATTCCTGTTAAAGGAATGATCGGCAATAATGATATATAGATAGCTAGAAGCAATCAACTTCATCAATTTGATGTAAAATAATTTAAAAATACTGTATTTTTACAAAATATGGAATATTTTGAATATGTACACCATAATTTCATCATTATAAACCGTCAACAAATTTAATTTTGAAATAAATTTGGGGAAAGCCGTTCGTAAACTCCTTGTCTAGTTTTATATTTTTAACGTAATTATTAAATGTTAATGTATATTCTTCTTCTTCTTCTTCTTCTTCTTCTTCTTCAGAATACTAGCTAGGGCTCTTCAAAGGGCATTAACACGTATACAAAGAAAGAGTTGTATCAAAATAATTTAATGCGACTGAAAAACATTGAATGCGATCATAACTTGCTATTGAGGTCGCATTATAACGTAACTTTGTTATAAATCAAGCCGCATTCCTAGCTACTATTATGCAACATCAATAGATCGAGGTCAGTTCTTATGATCGAGGTCAGTTCATCGAGGTCAACTGCATTACTGAATGAATCTTTAAATTCTTACGCGTGAGACAAAATGTGCATTCCTGAATTAACAGGTCAAACTGTATTTGGTGTAGGTTTGCATCTCTTAAGGTAAATGAATTGAAATAAAACTGATTAAATTGTTATATAAATACTACACCAAAGCTTCAAGTTTTTATAAGAACTACTTATGCAAGCGGAATGTGCGCGCACGTGGACGCATTTGCCGGATGCCTCATGTGGACACAACAGTGATCAGCCGAAGCCGATCTCAAAAAAGTATTTCGAGTTGCAATAATATATTGCATATTAAACAAGCTGTCAAAAGCCGAAAAGTTCATAATATTAGGTCGCTGGCGCGGACTATCATGTCAACAATTATAAGGAATCATTCTTTGAATATTATGAGGTGATTAAATACGGTCAATATGATGAAATTTATTATAAAGCACGATGGGCTTGATCACCCCATCGTATACGTATTTACTAGTACTCAATTCATCATACTCAGAGAATGATTTCTAATTTCTAACCCATATATAAGAAGGTGAGTTTCCTAGACTTTTGAGATTGCACAAACATTTCTTGTATAGGAAGAAGGCATTATCAACGATGGCAGCCATTCTAGGTTCATACTTTACAAGTTTTAATTTGTTATTCACAGCCATACTGCATGTATACTCAATTACTGTAACTTCTGGATTTAAAATGCGTTGTTTGCATCAATGAAAACATTTCGTCCAAGGTTGCTTCGTGCATTGTTTGTCCTGGGCGAGAGAAATAGGGGCAGGAGTTGTGTAGTTGTGAATGCATGATTTGGCTTTTGTATAAAAAATGTTTAATAATTCAGCATATTAGAAAAAAAGATCGTCATAAGTCATGAATCTTAACAGTTCGATGAAAAAAAAAAATGAATTTGGTCCAATGATTGTCTTCAAAATGTTAATTTACGAGATCTCGCAATTATGCTCAAGCATTTGTATCAAAATCAGGGACATCGGGAATAATTCTAGAGAAAAGTAGAAATTTTGAATATTGCTTTTCTATAACTTCATGTACACTGCATTTCAGAAATGTGTTAAGACAACAGGCACTTTGAAGTTCTTTTAACAGTTCAGGTGGCAATATACGTAGACACTTTTCATATTTCTTTGTTAAATTTAATGAGTGTTGACAAAACATTTTAAACTTACAGTTTTTCATCAAAATGAATAGTTACATTTTGTGTGCCATCATTATGGTAATAAAAACAAAAATTGACTGTAACATGCTCCCCTAAAATTTAAGGTAGCTCTATACACCACTTTTTGATGACGCAGTATACAAAAAAGTACTGGCTGGTTTAAACTGGGGAAAATTGTTTGGAAACCGCTCTTTTGAAAAAAAGAGGACAGAAATGGTATTATGCAGGGGTGTTAAGTAAGCAGATGAAATCTGAGTTACATGTAATTCTTTGAAACCACAAATCTTACTTGTTATGTACATATTCAAATATTTAAGCAAGAAAACGAAGGCAAATCTATACTACTATATTAAAAAATAGACAGATGTTTGGGGCTTTTATACCGAGAAATCGGAAGAGTATTGTCTTATGTTGTATATATTATACACATCATTGGTACTTGAAGATTCCCAATTTGTATTTATTTTTTCTCAAACAAGCTTCGCCAATTAATAACAACGAAAACACCTTTAAAAATCCGGAAATCATCTGGATTTCTTGGATTTTTACAATCTTCCATATGCGCATCACATTCATGCTAAATCACGGAAGCTCTTAAGTTTATGTTTCCACACTATCAAATTTGCACATTTGGATAAACTCAGAAACCACATTACAAGTACGTTCAAATTTTCATTGAAAATTTTCTAATATTCTGTTCATCAAAGGAATAACTATAACTCGGTGCATTTAATGTGAAGTAGGGACCTATCCCAAGAGTTCCGAATGTCAACCTGGTGTGTAAATTCTAAGTGAGTAAAAAACGTTGGTGAAAAAGTGTTGAATTCTTCATTAAAATGAATTAAAGTTTTAGATCGAAAGTTGACTGTTATTTTCAATGCAGCCTTATTAATTTTATCTAAAATCAGTTTGGAGCGATTCTGATTTGATTTTTTTTGCTATTTTACGGGTATATGGGAGGTATTTTAACTGTAGTGAAGGCCTGTTCCGATACACAGTTAGATTCTTCAAACTAAGCAGAGTGTATTGAAATTAAAAGCATAATTGTTTTCTTAAAGCTTGGTTATGTAAATGTCAACAATACGGTGTGTCGATGTACCTACTTCGTAAATGTCTGATTTCATATGCAATGTCAACCCGTGCACGCACGGGTCAAAGTCTAGTAACAAATAAAAGATACTGAGGACAATTTTTTTACAAATAAGATTTTATTACATGTCCGTGGATTTTCACATTGATGACGCCATGACTGAAAGTTGAATGTCATGTAAATTAGATCGGAGAGCATTGTAAACAGATTCAAAATATAAGTAATCTAAGGACTCTTATAAAGTATATGGTGTAATTTATTAAGAATTAAACAGAATTGAATCCTGGGAGAGATGTTAGTTTTATCAATCATTCGCTATTTAAAAGCTATGAAAATGTGGTTTTATTTCTCGGCCAGGCTTTCCTCTGTCGTTGTTTACGATATAAACATTCGACTAAAACAACACCACCCCGTATATATTGAACTTCAAATTTTACACTTATCGATAGTTAGAGCATTGCATAAGGTGGTAAAAAGCTACTAGAATCCTAGGTTTTATGTTGTTTGATGCACCATATCGTTTTCTGTGCAAGCTGTATACAATTTGGAAAGGTTTTTTTAAGAACCGGATGAATTATTATTTGATTAAGAAGAACATAGGATTCTAACACCGGTTTTGATCAAACTGAGATTTCTGTCTTCAAACTGTATGCTTATAATTATATTTTGGAAACCGCGGGGTAGTGTTGTTCTATCTCATTTTATATTAAGGAATATACTTAAGCTATTTATAGTTGTCAAGAGATATTGCACCAACGTGGAAGTAATTATATTGTGGTTTCCTATTGAAAATTGGAATAAACTGTGGATGTGTAGAGCCACCTTAAAAGTTGTACCGATGCATCGGTAGTTTGAACCCCTTTACCTATATGAAGCAGATATCCGCGGAGCCACTACGTCAAGCATATATGAAGGCAGATTTCTTGTACGAACAAAACTATCCGGATAATGTAGAGTTATAGAACATGGCCCAGGGTCTGAGATCATTAAATGCATTTGCTATCGTGGTAACATGTCGTTAGGATATCGTTGAAACATACATAGTCCAAAACGCAGCACGGCGATCAGGTACTTGTTTTAACGTAGGAATTTAAACAATTTATTGAATCTTTGTCATTAAAAAACGTCTCTTATTTACGGTTCACATGCACAGCAATATGAGTTTTTTCTTATATATCCTTTTCCAGTAAAACACTTGCTTCTAGGCTATGTAAACTTATTTTTATTGTAAATGAATCTGTTGGTTGAAGTGATTACCGAATTTGCAAAATGTCACTTTCCGGCTATCTTTTGAAATCAAAATGTGAATCCCAAAATCAGATTTTGAAGGGGCATGGTCACGATTTTGGTCAATAATTATTTTTCCGATTTTAATACTTACATTGCTTTAGAAAGGCATTTTTAATAAGCAACTGAAATTTGAGTGTCATTTGTTTAGTTATATGCGAGTAACAGAGCTTGAAAGTCTTGGCTATGCAAAGCCCCTTTCACAATTGGCGCGCGATCAAAGGAGACAAAATATTCGTGCGACCGAAAAAATTAGATATGAATCGGAAACTGTTGCCGAAATAATCGCATTTGAAAATGTATTCGTACGAAATTCGCACGATCTAAGCGAGCGTTGTGCGATGTAAACGCAATAAACCTTGCGATACATCTTGCGTCTATATGCGACTGTTGTGCAATGCAAGCGACTGTTGAAAGATAATGCGATAGGATCGCGCGAGAGACCAGGTGATCGGACGATTGAACGTGCGCCAATGCGATTGGACGTGCGATCATGCGTTCCACGGTACGAATGCTCGTGCGAATCAGAGGGGGTATATACCGCCCGTTTCCGATGCTCTTCAGTAAACATAGTTCAAAGCGAGAGATCATGCCGCCCAAGAAGAAACAGAGACGCAGCATCTTTTATTATTATACCTCAAAATGATTATTCTATTATATCTGATTGGTCTAGAAAGTCACGTGACAGGGCGATTTCATAGGAATGAAACAGCCGACATGAGCATACGATGCAGACAAAAATGATTAAATCAAAAATATTTAGTCATTATGATTCTCTATATATCACAAAACCAACTTAACTATGATTCGAAATTATGAAAGAAAAGTGAGACAGTAACATAGGAAATCAAACAATCACGACGTTATTGCTGTTGAAAAGTCAGACAATTTTTAGACATCAACGTATTTTGTTCCCTAGTAATTATATGTTGTTCGATATAATAAACGTTTATTGCATACATGTTCATATGGCGAAGCCTTCGGTAAATATGATTTTTCTTGGAAAAATAAATCTTCATATTTCCCCCACCATCATTCAATGAATGTATATTGTCAATTGTGGTCTGAAACAGAGATGCTTATACAGGGTATATACCGTACACACTGTACTAGTGGCATATTGAGGCTGATAAGTCATGCAATGATTGTAAAACGTTGCAAGATCACATAAGACATGTTGAGCAACAGTCTCAAGGTCGTAAAACACACGTATTTACAGCAGCAATTCATCTTACGACCTTTAAAAATCGTGCATCAGTCTTGCGAGTTCACAAAATGCTGTAAAACGTTCGTACTAATGTTCGTGCGTTGCACTGCGATAATTTGGATCGTGTTGGGTCGCGTCTGAATAGTGTCCATGTCCACTATTCAGAGGAGACTTGATGCGACCAGTTAAACGGTTGCAACGAATGCGAGGGCTCGTGCAACGTATGCGAGAGCTCGTGCGACGTATGCGAGAGCTCGTGCGAAGCTCAAAAATTTCGATTGCAAAGTGGTTTAAAGTGGTCGTGCGCCAATTGGGAAAGGGGCTTTAACAAGGCGTTTGTTTACATTTTAAAGGTTAAAGTAAAAATTTCAGTTTTAACCTAAAACGAATGTTTAAAACGTTAGGAAATGTTCATCTATGCTTAGAATAAATAAAAATGTGGACAAAAAAGCTTGAAAAAGATTTTTTACTGATATTTTGAACCTATGTGAACAAAAACAGGGCACGAGCCTTGTTTACGTGACAAATAATTGTGAGGCTTGAATCTTGCTTATTACTCCACAATTGACTCTCTAATTTTATTTGATCATTAGAAAGGCATTTCTAAATAAAAAAAAATGAAAATAAATTTATACCAAAATCGTGACCATGACCCTTCAAACCTTCAGTCTTTTTTATCTGTCACTCGAAGATCGACACGCCGTGACTTCTTCTTTTAATGACAGTAGATACGTACACCATGGCGATTTAATGCACTGTGAAACAGTTTAAATTGCCAAAGTGTGGTGTCTATTTCTGTGGCGGAATGGGTGTAGCTAACTTTAAGACATTTTTTCTTCCATTTTCAATTCGAACACATGCTAGATATCTATATTCTTGAGTATTTTAGAAGAATGAGCTTTCACACAGAACTTTTCCAAGATGTGTGAAAAACCCTTAATTAATCGTTTGGGTTTTAAAGTGATTTTCATAGTGCAGTCAAAAATCGAATGCATGCTATTATTTAGACAAAATACGATATACTGTGGAATCATAAGATTTCGTGCGCAGTACAGTTAAGGCGGCCAATAAAAATATCGGCAAATTTTTGTGATGAAAACGCATATACTTTAGTTCAACCGGCATGTCCTTTTTAAAACGATTAACACTCACTCAAATAATATATATTTCTAAAATATATATATATATATATATATATATATATATATATATATATATATATATATATATATATATATATATATATATATATATATATATAGTACAATATTTTATGTCCATAGTGGTCACGTGATATGACAGTCGCATGGTACAAGCAGATGTATTTGTAGTTTTGAGGTCATTTAAAAAATTCAATATTGCAAAGGCATAGTCATGTCAAAATTCACAACTGAATTATAAAATAACTTAATGTTATACCGTAGATTTTCAAAAACGCTCCGAACTTTGTGAGATAAGATTATTTGTTATTGTTTTCCCTTGGACTGAAATGTCACATTTTCATTGGTTTAAACATAGCACGTGATTGCCTCATATATCTCTATATTTGTTCTGTGAGAAATAATATTAGGCAATATGGCCGTCATTGGTCGACGCTTAGCTTACTCATTTCGACATTTCATAGTATTTTATACATAAACTGCATGCTGTAAGTTCTTAAAGTATTTGGAGTTGTTGCCCTTTGAAATTCTTTAAAATTAGAGTAGTTGCCCTTAGAATATTGACGTCACATTGTTTTGTCTGGAGCAGAACAAAATGGCAGCGACGAAATTTGCTCAAATCTCTGCAGAGGAAAGGGAGAAAACATTTGAAATTAAATAGGAACAAAACATTGTAAGTAAACATGGGGAAAGCAAAGATTTTGAAAGAGTATTTGAAAGGTGAGATGGAAATGTTGAAGAGTTTAAATGAGTTAAATTGGACGAGATGTAAGGCATCTTGTACATGGCTTTGCGTAGATCATCGCTATTTGTGAATAAATATGTCGCTTGATAGTCCTCGAGAAAACAAAACACTTATTAGGTTAGTTACTGACTCACTACGGAAATATATTGGGTTGATCAATCTCATAGATGGCGAGGCGAGAGTTACTGACTCACTACGGAAATATATTGGGTTGATCAATCTCATAGAAGGCTCGGCTTCGCCTCGCCATCTATGAGATTGATCAACCCAATATATTTCCGTAGTGAGTCAGTAACTAACCTAATAAGTAATAGTAGTAACCGTATTTTATAATGGATTTGTTGAATAATGTTGAAGGTCACAAGGTTAATTTCATTAAAAAATAATTAATTTGTAAGATTTTACAAGGATCGTAGAAGTTTTTAAGTTACATAGCATATTTCAAATTCACATGTAAAAGTTTGTCAGGATCAGTTAAGCGTTTGCCCTTGCAATTAAGTGATTTATTTAGGTACTCATCTTTAAGATATACGGTATTTTACACAAAACAGAGGTTGCCTCTTTATACGATGTATACTTATAACAAAATGAAAATATGACTATATAGGTAGCATTCTACTAATAATATTGTTAAACAAAATATTCATTTATAATTTTCCGTTAATCTATGACATTTAATTTTCTTCGCTAAAAACTGCATGATAGCCTTCAATGACTTAACTTAAGGTAGCTCGCGGGTTTACCTGCTTGTGAGAAAACCTACCTTGAAAATTTGTCAACGTGATCCATAGGTTTCAGAGTTTTATTTCGAAAATTTATTTGAGATTCGTCTGCGCGGTAAAAATGTTATCGTGTTTCAAATACAGTGTCATTGATAAAATCAAGCAACGCCATTTCAATGAAATATATAGTAAAATGCACATCTTACTCGACAAACGCATTACAAAACCATACTCCAAACTTTTAAACGATTCAGACGAAATTAATTATACTCAACACAACAACAGAGGAGATAATTTTGAATCGATTCATAAAAAATAATCAGTATGTGTTCTCGGCCAATTTTTTGCAAAACAACTTTAAAGATTTAAAAGATTTCTCAAAACCTTATATTTTCATTACGACGTTAGCCCAACGTCATCATTTCCTTACGTCTGAGAACCCAAATATTGAAATGCATTTATTGACAAAACTAGCTGATTAACACATTTTAGAACTTGTAAATACTAATTAGACATTATTGTGAATGTTATCAAATGCCCAAATGCAATTAATGTAAGGCTGTAAAGATACAGAAAATTGCTATTATTTTTATGAAATTCTGAGTCAATCAATGCCAAAACAAAAATGCCAGGCAACTACTGACATAATAAGTTTGTAATCGTATAAGCCTAAAGAATTTTGAAAAAATTGATCGGTAGTTAAAACTACGGAAGTCATAATTGTAAAAAAAAAAACCAAAAACCCCGATTTTAATGCATACGGTTCAATTAATTTACTTGTCTATTTTAAAACATGATTTTAAATGGAAGAGTTCCAACGCACACTCTTACTTTATAGAACAAAATGTGAAAAAGTATGTGACATCTTTAAATTTTCAGCACTTGATATTATAAATGTTTGTATTAACAGTAATAAACTGCATTTAAGCTTTTTGAAATATTTCCTTTTAAGCTTCTATATATCTCATTTGTCATTTTAAAAAAAGCATGTATGAGTTTACTATGATGGTCGACTCTTTACGTCGATTCCTATTGTGACGTCAGCAAACCCGCGAGCTACGTTAATGCGTCATTTTGGAGCATATGACGTCATATTTTGTAGTACAGCGAGAACGACATCTCGCTTATATTTCAGTGTGTAGGATATAACGGACCTCAAAAATGTAAGTAATAGCATTTGTTGTTTTCAATTAAAAGGTTAGCATAAATTAATTTTGCTAATAAATTAATGAATAAGTAGTTTTGAGATTTTTAATATACTGTGATGTCATTATGCACATTTCCCGAACTTTTTGTCTCAACGGAATTTATTGACAGCCTTAACTGTGCTGCGTGGTGGCTCAATTTTTGTGGAATTCGTGGGTACCTTTCATCCACGAATTAACATCCTCCACGAATTAATAAATTAGGGTTATAAAGTCATATTTCCTTTGTAAGTTTAAGAGAATACACAAAATTACGTCCCCACGAACCTGAAAATGTTTAGCAATCCACGAAAATTGGCCCCCACGAAAATTAATGATTCCACAGTATATGCGCAATGCATATATTGAAATATCTCTCTCTCTCTCTCTCTCTCTCTCTCTCTCTCTCTCTCTCTCTCTCTCTCTCAAATATAAACTAATATCTTGATATCCTAAAAAACGCTGCAATACAACTGCGTCCCAAAACCAATTTTGTTTTTACGGCCATTGCAATATTATAAACATTTAGCAGACAAAAATGAGATACAAGCCAGTTTCGCATTTAAGATCGAGTTATATGACGTCATCTTTTTACCTCCTCTTCTGATAATTTCGGTCAGTTTCACAGAATGCCAGGTTGGTTTTTTTTAGTTTCTTGGAGCGGAAATACTGTTACAATTAGCTGTCGTTTCTTAGGAAGTGTTTATTTATTTTTTTTATGGATTCTGCCAAACAGTGCCTTTCATTATCGTAGTTATTGAGGGTCACACGTTTGCAAGTTGAAATATCATCAAAGTAAGTTGCTTTTGTTAATATTTAAAGCATTATTCCATTCAATCAAATTCGCAATAGATTTAGTAAAGTTAGAAACTTTTAATACAGTGTAAGTGGTTGATTGCCACCAGATTTAATTCTTTTTTTTCTAATTTAGTATACTTTTTCATCATTCATTTTAAACATGAATAAAAAGTTCCTAACATTTAGCACATTATTTTTAAGGTCTAAATCTGTTTTGAAATGTTACTAAAAAGCTTTGTTTACATAGCAAAGAATTGTAACCAATGTAATTCGCTTTTTAACTCAACGAATGATACTCAAATTTTGGTTTCCTATTTAAAAAGCCTTACCGAAGCAATGTAAACATTGATATCAGAAAAATAATTTTTGTCCAAAACCGTGATCATGCTTCTATAAGTTTTGACTCTTTATTTTCTTAATTTCATAACTTTTAATTCTTTTATTAAACAAATCAAATCATAATGCTATATTTTCCCTATAATGCACAGAAAATGAAATTATCAAATTCTAAGTTTTCAGGTCTTCTCGTTCGTTCCTTTCTGACATGTTAGAAAAGATTTTAGATTGATAAAAAAATACGATAGTACATTCCAAATTCTCCAGAACCGTGATGTAAACAATAATTCTTGGGGTATCAATTGCATTAAGGCATTAAATAACATTTTTCTTTTCATTTCTTGGAATGTGTAGAATCTTGAAAAGACTTTTCAATGGGGCAAGGTGAGATGGCACTTACAATACATAAATCCTGATGAACATCAGCATCCTACTTGTAAAAAAGGAAATGGATGCAGAAATATGTGTGTCAGTGTGTAAGGTTTTAACTATGTAGTTGTTATAAGCCATTGTTAAATGTAAATTGTGTATGTATATATATATATATATATATATATTGTATGATGATACATAATTACACGTAGCATTGTTATTGTTTAAAAATGTCATCTATGTGACACATAATTTATTGTTGCACGTTTATTTGAAACATTTTTAAGTTGATAATTAAATTTACAAATATCTAATTACTTGTGAAATATCACATCAATTATGTTGTTTAAATTCTGATTTGCAGGGTCCATTAAATATTGTAGTTTGCTTACATTTAGATTTTTAAGCGCAGTAGACGCTGTAAAATTCGCCCGCAGGGTAAAAATTAACAGATCTGAAATTGGCGTGAGTTGTACTGTTAAATTCTTCCCATAGTGTAAATCCAGACGAAGCTGTTTATCTTCCTAAAAGACAGATCCGCGACATGCATCAAGCCTAAAAGTGTCAGATCAGCAATTCAACAGACGCTGTTTAATGAATTAAAAACTGCTTAAACAAGGAATCAGACAGAACATTTGAATTTTGGTAAATCATTCAAAATGCACAAGTAAATCAAAGTATTCATTTACTTAAAAAAATAAAATATACAGCTCAAATCGTGTCTTGGTCCCTTTAATGTAATTTGCACATATACTAAAATGACCTAGCTTGCATTAAACCTTCCCATTTGTTGACATCAGGTCACGTCTACACACAACCGCTAACGTATACAATTAATAAGTTATGTAACCAACACTTGCATTAGATTTATCTAAAAAAAAAAATTGTACTCGTAGTTTCTTTTTTTCAATAAAATGTCGTTCAGCATAACTTTAATTTGATATAAATTTCAAATAACATTCCATACATGCTTACTTAATTTCAAAACATTATTATCATTTTTTTTTTTATTTAGCTTATTTTATGTGTAATCCTTAAAGTTCGTTGAATGCAATGTTCGAAAGTCTTCAACTGTTGAATGTTTTATACATGTATATATATTTACATAATCGTACCATAAAGTATGTTTTGGATTCCCTGGTATGCATTAACTCGCGGGTGAGGGATATGCACAAACTCCACGACAGTTTAGCCCCGTGAAATTAAAAAAAATGTTAGTGCATATTATACATGTATACTGTATTTTCCACACACTTGTATTGTCAATACGGAATTCTATAGAATTTGGTTTCCAGTAACACCTTGGCTTGGGCATTCGCCAGGGTTGGACATGTTGGAATTTAGATATCGAGGATCTTATTGATAAATATCATAAATCTTCATATGACAGAGAATAAAGTCGTTATCATAAATATAATTAACTAGACTTTGACCCGGCGTGCACGAGTTGACATTGTATATGATATCTGACATTTACGAAATAGATACATCGACAAACCGTATTGTTGCCATTTACGTAATAAAGCTTTAAGCCTACAATAATGCTAAACTGTATCTCGGGACAGGCCTATACCACAGTTAACCCATACCTGTAATGTAGCCAAAAATTGCAAAATCGCTCTGAGAAAATTAATGAAGCTGCATTGAAAATAACCGTCAAATTATTCATAATAAACCTTTTGAGGCTGTAAATACCTTTCATCAAAACATTTCATTCATACATGCATTATTGAAAAATTCAACACTTTCTCCAGCACCGTTTTTTACTCCCTTCAAGTTGATATTCGGAACTATCGGGATTTTTCATATTAAACGCACTGAGTAAGAGATATCTCCTGTATTTTCTTTGATGAACAGAAAATATATTAGAGACATTCAAATTATCAATGAAAATGTACATATGTTTGTAATATCGTTTCCGAGTTTATCCATGCAAATTTGATAATACGGAAACAAAAACTGAAGAGCCTTCCGTGATTTAGCGTGAATGTAATGCGCATGCGCAAGATTGTAAAATCGGAAATATCCATATTATTTCCGGATTTTTTAAAGGAATTTTCGTTGATTATTAATTAGCGAAGCTTGAGTAAGAAAAAATAAAAACAAATTGGTAAACTTCAAGAGTCAATAATGTTTAAAATATATAAAACAAATGACAGTACTCTTTCCATTTCTCGGTATTGACGCCCAAAAATTCGAGTCTATTCTTTTGATATAGGAGAATAGATTGAGAGATGAAACCTTTCGATGAAGTTAATATCTTTAAAACTTCGATCGAGTAATGCAGAACTTTATCATGCTAACTCCTACTGTATCAGGCGCCTTGGTTTGGCTGATTGATTTAAACCTTCGACGCGAGGGTCAAACTTTGTTCCAGGGGCGCTAATTGCGAACATAATTTCATAAAAATATTACAAAAACAATGTGAATGTGCAATTCACAAGACCTTTACTGTTAATTTAGCCAATCTACTCTAAAGCATTACTATTAGGTCTGGCAGGTCATTACATTCATAGCAATTGCAAAAAATAAGGTAATTTGATCTTTCACGGAGGCCATATTTAACTTATAAAAGGGTATATTTACATTATCCACTGTCTTTGCCTGTGATAACACTGCGTATCGATTTTGTACTATATAACTCATTATACAAACGACGCCAAATCGAGGCGCCAGCGGGGTTTGTTTATTTATATCTAAATATTTAATCGTACGATGGCCTAAGATTATATAAATATAAGGAATAAGAAATCATTCTTTGAATATTATTAGGTGATAATTTCGGTCGGGGCGTGATCAAATCTATCATAAAACCCTTTGGGCTTTATTGGATTTGATCACGCCCCGACCAAAATTATCACCTCATAATACTCAAAGAATGATTCCTTATTCCTTATATAGAACTTTAGCTTGATCGGAGTTAAAAGTTATTTGTTCGTTTGATAATTAATTAATATATTTAGCAAGTATTAACTTAACAAACTACTTAAGCTTTCTTATAAGAATTAAAATTAAGATTGTCGAATCGATATCAAAACGACCAATATTACATAATGTAGTAGCTGCCAAAAATGCACCGGTTATACATGTGTATTCTAGACGAGCATCGTTATATACATTTTACTTTTTCAAAGCATGAAAACAAATGAATGCGTATACATGATACTAATTAGAATACATCAAATATTTAGCAACATTAATTGATAATTTGAAAGAAGTCAATTACATACATTTAGAACATTCACATCCAACTAGTATGCAATCATTTGATTAGTTAGTTTATCTCATATATAAAGTGAACTATTAAACCAAAGAATTCCCCATTTGGGGTTTACGATATAAAGACAAATGTCCGATTTGTGGTATGGAATTAGATAGTATTATTAGCCTGTGTATCTATTTGTCAGCTAAGTTTATTTGCATTCTTAATTGCATTTTCCTTGGTCTGTTTTTTCCCTTGCTATGAGATAACCTGGATGTTCTAGTTGAATTTATGTAAAATAATTTTTGCACGTGTTAAACAATGTGGACAATATTAATGTGGACAGGATAATTAAAGTTAGTTATAAGAAAACATATATGTATTACTTTATTCGTTCGTTGCTAGTCCACGATTTCTTGAATCACGTATGTGTATACTAAAAATATATGTACAACACTATTGACCACAAAAGGTCGTTTATTTCTCAGATGATTTTGATCAAACTTACTTTGATATTTTGCTGTTTTAGAATTTATTAAATTTGTTCCCCATTGTAATCGACTGAAATTTTAAAGGATACTTGCTAAAAAGGTATGCATTTGTTCTTTAAGAATTTTCACTGATAAAAACTGAAAAAGTTGCATACATTTTCTTAAATTATGATAAAGAATAACTAAAAAACCCATCTACTTAAGAAGATAGAATTACATTTAATTTAAATAAATTGGTTAAGGAGGATGCGTAGTCAACAAACTAATATTCAGATCTACTTTGCATTTTCAGAAATGATGTTATAAGCCATAGACTTTTATTGTGTAAGAAAAAGAAATTATATGTATTCATTTTAAAGGGGCATGGTCATGATTTTGGTCAAAAATTATTTTTCCGATTTCCATATTTACAATGCTTCAAAAAGACATTTTTAATAGGAAACCGAAATTTTAGTTTTATTTGATGAGTAATAAGCGAGTTACAGAGCTTGGAATTCTTCGCTATGTAAACAAAGCGTTTGTTTACATTGTGAACGTTGATTGTCGTTGAAGTAAAAATTTCGAATGTGTTATACGTAAGGAATTGTAGCTCTATGCTTAAAATAAATAAAAAGATAGACAAATGAGCTGAAAAAAGATTTTTTACTGGTATATGAAACCTATGTAAACAAAAACAGGACACGAGCCTTGTTTACATGACAAAGAATTGT
The DNA here is from genome assembly GCF_963853765.1 of Magallana gigas. NCBI lineage: Eukaryota > Metazoa > Mollusca > Bivalvia > Ostreida > Ostreidae > Magallana > Magallana gigas. The sequence continues at coordinate 38,404,380 of NC_088860.1, forward strand.
GAGCCATGTATCTTGCTTATAACTCTACGAATGACTCTCAAATTTGATTTGATCATTAAAAATGCATTTCGAAAGCATTGTAAATAATAAAAACATAAAATTAAATTCGACCAAAATCGTGACCAATCTAGAGCTCTTCCTCTTATGAAAATAAACAAAGTCTAAAAATGGTCAAGACCATCTAGACAACTTAAGTTTATGTATTGTCGATTATTTGTTCATGTGACCGAGTTTGTGGTATGCATGTTATGTTAAAAGAACTAAGTTAGATGTAGTAAAAGTTAGATGGTACCTGATCCTACCTCTATCCTTTTAGAGGTCCGTGTTGCTCTGCTTTGAATTTGTTTTTCGTTTTGAGATGGTTAACAGTTTGCTATTGTTATTTTTCATGTATACTTAAGACATTTGATATTTGCTATAGATAAATACCATCAAATACCTCCATCATAAATATAGTTTTGTTGTATCATCGTACTTTTAAGTTCATCCATTTTCACCAAACTATTAGACTTTTTCACATTAACTGCAGAACTACTCTTTTGTAAGAAAAATATTTATATGTAAAAAGTTTGATAAGATATGACGTCAATTTCTTACTCTATGTCATTACATTATCAATCAAACCTTGTCAAAATGTATACCCTGTAAGAGAGCAGTTTTTTGTTTGGTTATCGTGAAAGGGTCTACGGTATTAGTCCCCTCTTAATATGTCAAAAAATTGTAAATCAAAAGATAACTTTTCATATACCACATATGTCCAGGATTAATGTTTTGCAATGTTGACTCACGTACATGTAGCGCCTATCTCATCTACTTTTTTCAATGATTTTATTATGCATGTAATGCTAATCCTTTGTTAGAAGGATTAGGGGTATGCATGCTTTAAATTTGCAATGAAAAGAACGTCGTACAAATTCAGATGAACATTATGAATGCAATCAATAATTACAGTAGTTTATTATTTAAGGCCGTGCGCCGTGTTTATTAAAGTCTGATCAGGTTGCAGTTTCCAAACGTTTTTGTTGTGTGTGTGTTTTTTTTAATGAATACACACACCTATAAGTGAAAATTGAATATTAAATATTAAGAAAATATTGAAATTAATATATTGCAAAAATTCTCAAGATTCTCAAGATTTCTTCTTTTTTAAATTATTTTGGTTGTGTATTGAGACCTGAAATGTTAGAGAGGGCGTTTTCAAAAACAGACAAACTGTAATTTTTCATTCTAGTGGATGCATTTAGCTTGAGATCAAAGTATTTATGATTGTCAAAATAATAAGCAAAAAGTGGTTGAAGCAAAAACCTTCTTTTTTTTTACAGCCAATCAAGACAATCCTTTGAAATCCATTAGATTTTATGCAATCGTTCTAAAACGCTTATAACTTTGAGCTGTTCCTATCTAATCAATTGCGACTCGCAAATGAAAGGAAACCACTACATGCGTAAGGAACAGTTTTACTTCCGTTTAATTTTGTTCCCATCACGTAAGAATCATAAACTGTTTCCGAGTCAGTTGGAAATACCACATACAGTGGCCAATCCAACGGGGAAAAATAAATGTCCTTTGCAGTTAAATCATTATTTCAAAAGAAAAATGAGGACCACTGGTCTGGTAGGATTTATATTATATATTACCTACTGTATTACATGTAACTGGTCGTGAGAACGATAACAAGTTAATTGTCCACCGAGACAGCAACTATTTTCTGAGGCTTCGCCTCGAAAAAGACATGTGGACAATAAACTTGCTATCGTATTCAGAGCCAACAAGTAGTATTTTGTTACATCGAACAAAACATAGAAAATATTCACAGACTGAGTTATGCTTAAAAAAAAGTAGAGTTTGTTTCTTTAACTTTTTAGTTCTTAGATGCGTGCACTGTATTGTAAAATGTTTTTACATAGAAGTATTTTTGAAAAAAATAAACATGATCATTTTCTCTCGGTTTTCCTTTTACGTTCAAGAAGGTCTAAGACATATCTTGATGCGTCGTTGATGTTTCTGTCAAAGTGTTTCCTCTGTGGTCTTCCTTGATGCACAAGAATGCATTCACAGACACAACAAGGAAAGTCGCCCGGAACTGCACACAAGGCATTTTGATTTCGTATGGCCTTTCTACATTTCTGTGCACTTATACTTTTATTTTCGCCTTCCTGTAGCTTTTTCATTACCTGTATGACTAATAAAAGAATTTGAAGATTTTTTAATGTTTATTTTTCACAAATATATTATTCTTGTCAAATTAATATTTTTAAACGAATCTTAAAGCTTTTAAGTGCAATAGCTATACACTCGTGTGTAAACACGCCGACAAAGTTCGTACAACTTTTCTTCCAAGTGGAAAAAAAACCCAAATCTTTTGGCCAGATCAACAAATATAACCTACAGTCCTACGCCTATACTTTTATTTGCGCCTTCCTGTAGACGTGGTTATTTTTATTACATGCATGATCCTTAAAAGAATTTGAAAATGCTTACATTGTATTAATGGAATATTAATTTTTACAAATATGTTATTTTTGGTCAGATATCTTCATAATACCCCATTTCTTTCAAATTCTAAGGTTGAAGGCTGCTATGTTTGGCCAGGACAGCATATAAAACGTGCACATTGTAGACATACTTGACCTATATGTTATCTTAATCTAACCTGTTTTTCTTTGATTTTCCAGCTACTACCCCTTCAAATATATAATGGAATGGCAGATGATTTCTTTTTAAATTAGGAATGATAATGTTTTATCATGCCTGTGTTCGTTTGGCCTAAACTGTATTTTAGCTAATCATCTTCGACATGTATCATACCGTTCTGTTACTTCTTTAATACATTTTACATATAATTAATATACTATGTGTCGGCGTATTATTGATCGAAGATCGATTCCAATCAACCACGCACACAAAAATATAAATATATTGAAAATCTAATAAGATAGCTTGCGGCAGCTGACAAACTAATTGTGAAAGCATTAAACAAACGTTAATTTCATTTATGTGCATTTTCATGATAAAATGATTTTCGATAAAACAAATAAGGCCATGTTGACGCATGTGCATATCGCGGCCAGCTGTTTCCTCAGTTCTTTGTCGCCCACCTTATCTTCTTTTTCCTGACACACCTGGTGTATCTACTATAAAGTATTTTTCACCAAGATCTTTTCAAAAACAGTGTTACACCTGAACTTTCATCGGTGTGTGTGTATGGGTGAGAGAAAACACCGGGGTAGTAGTAATTGTTTAGGAAAAATAAAATGTTCAAAAACGAATCTCAGTATACTGATAGATGCTTGGCGACGCATTTGAATGTCAAGGTACTTAGCTTTATAAACAGTTACTGTAAAAACAAAAGATTTTTAAATTACATAGTATGGCTGCATCAAAATGGTTTATTAATCAATAGGGCATCTTAGTTTAAAGCAAAATCGACTCTTAAAAACTTTATACATATAATCCCAAAATAAACGAATACGCGTTTTGTGCACTGGATACATCCAGTATCTGTGCTTTTAAATGCATGAATACATACAGTATTTGCATTATTGATTTATCGATTCTGATATACAACACACTAAAACGATCAAATAGTCTTACCGTCTCTTCATGTAATGTAAATTAATTTCAACAAATTCTTGGTTGTTTTTATTAATATTCAGCATTTCAATCAGAAATAGTTGTTTATTTCAATTAATAATAGAATTTAGCAGCATAGTTTAAAACATCAAAGCATCTTTCCCCAGGAACCGTTGTACAAATCATGACTCCTTGTTTACTACGAGGAAGTAAGCCTGAGATTAAAGCACCTGCTTTTCTCTACATGTATAATTATAATTAAATTAAAATCCTTTGAGAAGAGATCTTTGATTTAAAGACGAGAATATTAACCTATAAAGTTTGACTTTGAATTTATTTGACCACAAGTGACATCCTTTATTATAACATCATAGTAAAAAACACAGTTGATGAACAATGACATTGTATGAATGAAAGAAAAGCTGAAGATGGATAACACATCTATCAACTGAGGAACAACAGACAGAGAATAAATACATAATTAAGCATGCAGTGGTTTAATTGAATTATAGATCAGAAGCCGACATAAGCCAACGCAATAAATATCAAACACGTGTAGAGCATGTCATACAATCATGCCCTAATGACCTGAATTGGTAAGTATATTGCTTAATTAAGGAGGTTTGGTGGTTGTAGCTACATGGATTTCAAAGTATATACCTACCTAAAACATGGAGGAAATTTCTACAATATGCGGTGTTAAAATATACGTATATCAACAATTCACGACTTTTTATAAATTATATTTTCATTTTCAAACTTTGAGGTACATTTCACAATATGTGGTGTGAAAATCATAACATTATAAAAACATAGAATTAAGTCATTTTAAAGTACATACCTCCATAGTTCACATAGAAATTTCCACACATGCGAAAATATATCAATCAATTAAAAAATTAAAAAATAAACATCATTGATTGCAGACTTCTTTCCTGTCAATATTATTATGCCAACTGTGATTAGAAAAGTAAATATACTAAGTTTGAAGATGTTTGCATACACGAGTACTAAACCAGCATCCTACTTAACAACCTGAGACAGTAGTGGTGTTATATCACAGAAAATTAATATGTAGATACATACTACATACTGGCCATAGATGACCAGGGATATACAGTACAAATATTGTGTTAGATAGATAAAATCGAACTAATGAAGAAAAAAGACAAGGAGACACAGCTATGTATATAAAGAGGGGGACAGGTTGCAAATTTAGACAGACATTGAAGTTTTTTAATTTGATTCCAATTTATCATGATTATGATATACAAATATAGTATAAAATTGATCTAAGAAACGATATTGTTTGGTTATTTAAAATAAAAACTAAATAAATGTAAACACATGTACGGAGACAAAAAATGAGTATATAGACAAAAAGAGTAAAGTAATGCAAGTTCAAAATGATATTTAAGTTTAATTTTTGAAAGTTAAAATCTATGCAATAAATACATACATGCAAAAAACATGGTTCCATGAAAAAATATAATAATGAGTGACTAAAAATCCTATGAAAATGAATTGAATATCTATATAAACATACTAAACTATATACATATGAGTAAATAAATTGCAAATACTTCGACCATTCAATTCTGAAAAAATATGTTCAATCAAAATAACATTTGCTATAGTAAATTTACTACAACATAGGGTTGCATGTCATGATTACTACTATATATAATCCTTCCGTATATCATGGTTCCATCATTGAACATATTGAGGATCAACATCTCTTAAGTATTATAATCAGTACCAGTCAATTCAAAATTAGCAATTCTACAATCTACCATATGTACAAGGTAAACGTCTTGAACAGATATAAGGCACAATCTCATAAAGAAACTTAATTATCATACAGAGCTTTTCGTCAAAGAATGAAGATACCAGACAAGCATGAAAAATGCTTCCTTTTGCATGGGTATATCTTAAAATACAACTACAGATGTTTTGATACTGAGGATCAAAGTGCTGGAAACGCACACCAATGTATCTGGATCCGCCCCATTACGCATTACATTGGAGCTCTCCAATTGGCTATTTCAGTGATCCCTTTCCTCTGGTGGACGGTAGGGTACCCCGAGATGTCGAAAAACCGATTCCTCTGTGGGGGTGGGTAGGGGGGTTCCCTCAAAGACTTTCTCGTTTCCCTGAAAAAGTGAAAAAAGCAAAACATCATCAAAGTCCAGTGCAAATGAGTAGTCAATAAGATTGGAAATGAGAGTTTTTGGGAATTCCCCTCCTAAATTAGCACCTTGCAAAACAAACCTATAAAAGAAACCTAAGAAGTCATGGTGAAGTAGATTTTTTGCGCCGATAGCAATATTTCATATTTGGTTTGCGGTAACTGGGAATGGTTAAACAAAAGAAAAACGCAATTTCCTCAGCAAACGTTCTCATCAGTTTCAATAATTACTGAGTATAGCAGGCTTCTGGTCTCTTGTGTCTGTAATTTTGGAGAAAAATATTGGACAGTTCTACTGAAATCACCTAGCTTATTCGGAAGAAAAAATCCGTTTCAATTTTTCATTACACTATTGTATGAGTCGAGAAGGAAAAATGACACGTCTTTAAAAGATCTATTCAAAACGAGTTCTAAATTAAAGAACGTGGGATACTATTGATTAGTTGTAGTTCGTTTAACATACACTTGTACGGAGGTTTCAGCAGTATTCTGGTCAAGGTTTCAAAATTTCTTATAGTTCTTGAATTTAGCACGCACATGCCGCTACAAATAAAATCAATGACCTTAGCTTAATATGGTCAAGTTTTATCCAAAAGACTGTCCTCCTTATCCCCAAGCCAGAGAATTTCCCCCATTCGAAGATTTATGTCGCAAATCAAGTCGTCAACAGAGTGCCTAAAAAGGGGGAACTTTTATTGACATTTCGTCATGAGCATAAAAGATCTCGGATTCACCTTCAGTATTCAAAGAATGAATTCCTTAGCTTTCCTTATTCTTTTTCAATCGTGATCCAAGAATTCTTGCAACCTGTTAGTGCATAACTGAAAGATGACCTTCACCTTATAACCGTAGCTCAGTGTGTGGTATCGCATGAGAATCGTGTGATGCTGAGCAATAATATTATATATCTGCAGCTTAGTACAGCGATATGGTGTACAGAGAGGGGAAGTAAATTGCCAAAGTGCGTCAAACGCCGATTTCAACGCGCAGCATCTCCGCGGGAAAAGGATTGAGTATTGGCACGTGACCATTGCAGCCTTGTAATTGACACAGCTTGTCGAACAATTAAAGACGTTTAAAATTACTAAAAAAACTGTCTAGGTTTCCCCTTTAAATGATAGTATATATTGGTAAGATTGGAAGAAGTTTTCTGAACGTTTTTTGTATGCAGGGGTTGTCGATATGTAGAGATATTGCAAATAATTGCAATCAATATATGTGTAAGAGTAGAATTGCTTGAATGGATTCCAATACTTGCTAATTGTCAATGATCTTATCGAGCAAAGCTAATCTTATTGAAACGTCTGCACTTTTAAGAGTTCCCTATGTTTTCACTGCAATAGTACAGCAGGTATGACGCCCCTTGAACAGAGGGTGTATAAGTGTACGCTTCGCTTCATTTTCACAGATCTAATATACATGTATATTCCCGGTGAACTCCAAACATCTCACCTTGAACTTCTGTGATAGAATGACAGCCGTTGATTAGAAATCAAATAACCTGTCTCACCTCGTCATAAAGTCAGTCCTAGCTGTCTGATGTTTCTGTGGGTCTGGTGTTTTCGCGATAAATTAATGACGCCGTCAACCAATGCAAGTGAATATTGAAGGTAGAAAAGACAAATTGCAGAGAGAGAGAGAGAGAGAGAGAGAGAGAGAGAGAATATCTCGCACAAAAATATATAGTTGCAGTTTATCAAGATGCAAAATATACACACAGTTAATTATAGCTAAATTGTTTTAAAAATAGTTAAAATACACGTACTATATATGGTTGTCTTTAAAGCTGCAAAGCGAATTGCGAATTTATGTTAAGATAGTACCCTTCATTTGCATAATATCGTATTCATGTAAAGAATCCCAGTTTTGACTTTTAACTCATAATGCATTTTCTAATGAACACTTCCCTTATCTTACTTTAGAATAGATTAATCAAATATTACATTTTTAAAGAGAACCAACAGATTCTATAGCTCTAAATTGCAAATAATAAACAATTTATGTTATCTTATCAACTTAATTGAATGGCGCAAGTAAGTGGTGCTACGTCTCAAGGCCCCAGCCATTTACGCGTCTAAATACGCAATTGCTACGCTTATTTTAATAAAATAAGAAAAATATTAAAAGCTTACAATTAAACACCATAGCATGCGCCATATTGGTAAATGAGAAATCAGTTTTTATTCTTAGAAATTCAATTATCAAAAAGAAAAAGCAAACTACGTGCGATGCACAGTGTAATTGGCAATACTAGTTTAATCTTCCTTGGATCTGCAGCATACCGACTAGATTTGTTAATGCCTCTAAAATCCATAACTTGATAAATCATAGAGAAAAAATGAATTGGACTAGGATAGACGTGCTCTTGCAAAGGTTGAACCTGTCTGTTTTCTAGGGGATTGTACTTGGTGTTCACACCTCCCTGACAGGTAGAGCTTTCAATTGCACATTTTTTCTCAACGATGCCTCTACCTATAGGTCGTTTAATGTCTCTACTTACGACCATCTAATCTATCAGAGAATATTCTTCTCATTTATGGAATTATCATCTTGTCATTTTTTAAACTATTCATTTGTGTTGACAACTTGATATCTTTCAGTAGACATTTACGGGTTAATTTTGTTGAAGTGTAAAAAGACAGTCCTAATTACACACCTGCAAACAACTTACATTATACACTTAAAAACAAACATTGTAATTGCAATTTCCAAAGAATCTTCTTATATAAGTACAACAATAAATAGTTAAGGTGCATCACACTGCACTCGTTTTGATTACGTATACTCTGAATGCAATTAAGTGCCCTGTACAAATAATTTTTGAAAGTGGTCGTTTTTCACGAACAAAAATACGCTTCATGTAGATATTGCCAGTCAGTTTGTTGCAAACAAAATCATTAGTCAACAGTGATTGTCTGCGACTACTGCTGGAAAGGTTAATGCCGATATTAAGGTCATCTGCAATTAGTGTAACCTTTCTCTAGACAAGTAATTAAGGTCAGCAGTCGTTACCTTTCTGATCACCCCGGTATTTAGTGAGTGCTCTGACAGGGACATCCCTGACTTCTTGGCCAATAACCTCAAAGATCGGTTTAGATGGACTGATCCGGTAAAGTAAACCAACGCGCATGCGTACTCGTCATATGGCACCACAATGATATCAATTCTGCGATACTGCAAAGAAAGTAACAAACACGACTAACAATTATAATTACTTTGATTTTCTCTGTTTCTGTGGCTTTTTTTTTTACAGATCAAAATTAAAGATATTAAAGTTATGTTTTGTAAAAACATCCGGGGTTTAAGCTCGAACTTGGTGCCAGAACAATCACCTAGAAAAACGTGCAATGCTGTGAGAGGATAGCACGTGTATAGGTCCTGATGCTACAATATATTTAGATTAGATTATCCTAATTTCATTTTCATCTTTGCAAAACATCTAGAGAAGAGGAAAATTTAAAAAAAATCAATAATGATTTCAATTAAGAAATTTTCTATAAAACTCCCCACTGATTTGGCCGCGGGGGGTGGGGCGCCGCGAACCAGGAAGACAATGACTAATATTTACACACAGAGTAATCGAAGTGCACGCATGTGTCGAATATTGAACAGGTCTAGAAGTGAATAGTAATTAGATCGTCCATAATTTATGAGGTACAATGCACGACTTTTCAATCAAATTTCCCAGGAGGTAAAACCTAGACACTCGTCAAATCTGGCCCGTCAAACCAGTTTTTACGCTTTTTTTTCTTTTCTATTGCTTTTTACGATGAAACTTTCACAGTAAAAAACCGGGTCTTTTTTTTATCTAGAAAACTGCAATGCATCCAGCTCGTTTACAAAATATCCATAAATACATGTAACTGAAAGTACTATTAGCAAGCTCATTAATGAACCCCCCCCCCGGGCCCTAAGAAAATTTAATAACTCAAGTATTTCTCTTTTAGACAGTAATCGTGTACATAACTTTTTCTTTCTTGCCAAAATGCAAATGAACGTGCGTCAAAATAATGACACCCATAGGTCATACATTGTAAGCTATCTTTGTGAAGTAAGAACTTTCCGTCATAAACGGAAAAGGTAATTCTCATAAGCCCCCTTCAAACTTTGTTTGCAATGTATAATGAAATATTTCAATAAAAATTAAAGTTACGTCTATTTGAGCTGATGAATAAAGAGGGAACGTATTTGCAACGTAATTGTCAATATAAAAGACACACTACAATTTAACAGCGTGAGCTGCAAGACAAAACGTTTGAACTGTTAGGGAATTTACATGTTTTATTAACAATGCTGTTTTAAGAGGTATTTAAATTTATCTCTGGTGCCATTTTAATTTTTAAAAACCAAGAAAACCTAATCTTGAATCCGCGGGATTTCTAACCTTTTGGTTCTCTCCCGGAAGTCTACAGACTCCCAAATATTTCTTCTGATTTCCGTTGTCCTCTGCTGTTACTAGGTCGTCCGTCAGAAAACCTGTCAACGAGAGGAGCTCAACTTAAAATCATTGCACATATGGAAATAAAAGCAAAATGTTCATATACCAGAGGAAAATCGTGTATATGTAAATATAGTGAAAATCATCGTTCCCGAAAAAATGTCCAAATAACTTAAAATAAGAAAAAAGCAAATGCAAAAAGTTTGCAATCGGACCTACATTCATATTAATTGTTTCAATATTAAAAGATGCAGTAAGTAAAGGGCCGATACATGTATGACGGAAATGTTAAATATAACATTTATACATTTTTAAATGCATGTAGGCATTTCCAATACATGTAGAACTTTGACCACAGAGTAGAAGTTATAACCACAGGCACACGACGTAATATATTTCTCTCATAATAAAATTAAATACCCTACATTTAATAATACATATGTGCTTAATACGGGCTTAACACAATGTACAATACAGAATTTTGCACAAAATGTACACCACCATGATTCGATTTGCAATCAAACAACTTTGCAATTGGCATACCGCTTTTTGCATATAACGAACGTAAGCATTTTGCGAAGACATACGAAAAACACGTTGAAATAAATGTGGTTATGATTTTTCGACAATGTGTAAACAGATACAAACATTTATCACACGTTTAGCACGGTATGCGGTTGATATCGCTTATTAAATAAATTGTTGATATCACAATAAATATTCTTCTTCGCATTTACGTTGCTCTAACAATAAAGTCGAAAAATTGACGTAAATTGAAAAAGTATCAAAATATTATACATGTAGCTGAAAAGTCAAGAGTAATATAGTGTGAAGTATGCTTTTTAATAAATTTTCTTTCATAAGTTGATCAGAAATTGTTAAAAAATGAAATGTTTGCTTGTAAAGCTTGATTCGTTTATTTTTTTTTTTGGCTCTAGTTCTTGATCTTGTAGTAAATGCGTTGTGCGGCTCACCACTATGATGTTAACAGAAAAGGTCGAATTCGTAGTTTGACAAAAGACGTGGTAAAAACATATGATAATAAGAAGATAGATGATTTGCAATGGTATATGATTTTTCCAACTCGTTGTTTTTCTGTCACCTCCCCGAAGCTCAAGGATAGAAAACACACACCGAGTTGGATGAAATCAGAAACCGTCGCGAATCATGAGAGATCCTACATATACTATATAGATATTTCGAAAACCGTTGACGGGTGCACTTTAGACAGGTGCAAAAATGCTACCTTGGCAAAGGTATAAACGAAGGTTTTACAAATCCATAAAGCCATCGTGTTCAATAATCATTGCATGTATATATCTTAATGATAGTATGTAATCATTCCATGATTTTTGAATTTTTTATACATTTTTACAAATCACCATAAGACAGATTGTATCTTGAAAGTATTTTGATCGTTTATTGCTTGCTATCCTAGATATATGTTTTATCAATGGTGATCGTGAAGACGACCTTGTTTTAAGTTCACGCTAGGTTCACTTTCCTGCAGGGCGTTTACGAGCGAGACGAACCCTGGGGTTAATCAATGGTAATGACTTGTGGTAAGATCCGTTCACTTCGATAATTACCTGTGAATATTAATGACAGATTATCCATCACCCTTAGCTGACAACTTGAAGTCAATGTGATCACCGTCCTTCCGTCAAATTGATGCGGCTGATGAATGACAATTGTTTGTGACCCAATACTTCACAGAATCAACCGTTAAACAGTTGATATCAAATCAATGACACCTACTATTGCGATGCCATGTAAAGTTACCAAAACCCTTTTTCACAATATAGCATTCGTTATACATAAAGTTCGGTTGATTTTTTTAACAAGAACTGCGAGGAAATAATACGAGGAGGAGGAAAAGATGAAGACAAACGTATCCAATGCGAGAAAACAATAGAGAAAACTTTGCTTAAAATGTGCTTTTTATTGAATGCAAACTTTTACTATCTTTGAACATAACAGACTCGGTTTCCAGACTGTTAGAAATCAACTCTCAAGAATGTTTAATTTATTTTTCTAAATAGTGCTCATAAAAGCATTCCTTACATTAAGAAACGCATTTCTTACCAAATGCACATGTATATAACAACACATCTATGCATTTAACTGTTACATCAGCACCTTGATATAATTTTCTCTTGTATAGATAGGTTTATTTTCGATGTCTTTTGCAACGAAAACTACATGATAAACATAACTCTTACGTATGTGTCTGTCTGTTTTGTGGTTAAACGTGTAATTATGTTGTTTTTGCTTTTTTTTAAAAAAATTGATACACATAAAATTTTATAAATATACACAAAATAACAACAATTTAAAGTAAATTACTTATGCAAATCACATTCCACTTCCCGTTTAAGTTTATTTACGTTGCATCACTCTTGGTTTCGTCGCTTTACTGGCATCACCGTTCACCTTGGAGCACAGGTGGACCAACCAACGATAAGAAGAGAGCATCAATTTCTCACCGCCAGAGTGTTGGGATTTTGTGAACGTGAGAGAGAGAAACAAATTAAAAGAGTGTGCCGTTACCGTAGATGAGTCACCAATCAGAATGAACAAGCAGTCCTAACCACTAATCCTTTCTCGCTGGGTCCTCATACATCAGGCGAGGGCATGCAGGTAATTACTTAAGAATGCGTGTGTGGAATGTTTAATTATCTAGCGAGAACTGCAGACTGTGACATTTGTAGAGACGTGCTTCTAGATTACCTACTGTAGAATGGATGGCCTCTTTCTCCTTCTATGAATGATCAAGATTTTTTTTAATTAAAAGAGATACGAAGAATAAGAGTCATCACTTTTTGGGTGTTATACAGAGGGCATCTACACACGCACTTTCATGTACATGCATATGCGCAAATTATGATGTACTTAAAGACAAATGCTGTTCATATTGAATACAATAGTCGCTCCTTTATTAGTCCCCTAGCGGTTTATACCGGAGGGGACTATAGCTTTCCTCTGCGTCCGTCAGTCCGTCTGTCTGTCCAACTTCAGTTTTCCACACTTTTTTTCTTTATGCGTTTGAGGAATAATACGAAATTTGCTGAACAGCTTCAAAAAGTCAATCTACAGATCAAGTTTACACTTTTGTAACGTCTGGTTGACATATAATCGAGAAAATTAATTTTTTATATTCCATTTTTTTAATGTTCGGGTTCGATATTCTGCATAACAGTGCATTGTTTTCACAATTTCCACAAACCGGTAGGGGACGTTTATTGCTTATGCAATACTCTCAGAATGCTTGTTTTGGTATGTTTTCTACGTGAACATGGTGATTTTTTTGATTGATATTATAGTTTAAATATATTTTAACTAACATGTATTTGCTCGTGGTCATTTTTGACCTGTTTCTTTAGTATGAACAGTTCGACAGAAACTACTTTTTAAAACTAAAGTGAAAATGAGACCAATATAGGAATTTAATGACAAAAATATGTATCGCTCATAAAAATACAACGACTTTTTTATACAGTAACCGTCGAGACTCTACAATCAATGAAGTGAATGCAGGGTGTTCAATACACACTCTGTCCTGTGAAAGTAACAGTACGCTTACATCTATACAGTGAACAGATCGACACTATAAGGGAGATCCATCGTTAAGCCAAGGTCCCGGATGTCCCTTGTTAAACTATGAATCATAATAATCTCCCAGATATTGTGTATCAGTCTGAACCAGGCGTCAGAAATAAATCGCCTCATTCTGTGGCCAGTCCTGCATTAACTGAATGATCACCTATCGCAATCCACATTTAACAGTCCATGTAGCTCAATTTTCAATAGACCACGAAGCTAATTCAACATATTACGTTTAACATATATCACACAGCTACTTTAACACTTCCCGCAGCTAATTCAACAAAACACACAGCTCCTTCAATATATCACGCAGTTTATTCAACATGTCACACAGCTCTTTCCACATATCACGCAGCTATTTCAACATAACACACAGCTCCTTCAATATATCACGCAGCTAGCTCATTCAACATATCACATATCACGAAGCTCTCTTAACATATCACGCAGTTCATTCAACACATCACACAGCTGATTCAACATATCACGCGACTCAACATTAAACAGACCATGCAGTTCAATATTCAATGAATCATGTTTCTGCTTTGCAGCGATACTAAACGTCCGTAAATTCACACTTTTTTGAAACCAATCCTGATCTGAACTTTTTTCCTAGTCAGTCCATATCGGTCATTTACGAAAGAGTATCGAGAGTATGTTTTATAATATCTCTGAATAAATTTATTAAAAAATAATTATACTGAAGTAAAAACTTTCTCTGAATTATCAATCGAGATAAGTATTTGTTAAAGATAAAATCCTTTCCCCGTCTTTGTTATTTTCAAAACAAGAAAACTTTTATGGAAAAAAATCAAACTCAATTTGAATAATCTAATAAATAACAGTGATAGACGTCATCTGTTCTTTAAAAAAAATTTTAAAGACAATTTTGTCAACAAGATATCACAATCATGGTACTGAACTATAAATGAAATGTATGCGACAAATGTTTGCTGTTGGATAAAGCATGGATACTATATTAAAATGTTGCAAATCAGAATAGGTGGTTGGATGTCAACTCGTGTCCGCCAATGATGATGAACAAAGGAATATGGACTTGGATTTACTGTATAACCGGGGTTTTATTGTCTTCTTTGCGAAAAGCCAAAGTTTCTTAATTGATACAAATATAAATCGTCCGTTTTTACGTCTGCTGAAGTAACGGCCATTATAATCAAGGGCAACAAATATGATATTAATTTTCTGACATCGCTGCATCACGTTCGATAGGTACTATAAGATACATGTATGTTTGATTTTACATATTAAATTAATCAAAAACACGGACAATTATTGAGCTGATAGGTAACAACTTACATAAACTTATGGTAAAGAGTATGAATGAAGCCAATAGGCGTTGTGTCTTGATAATTAATGATTAACCATTATACATCTTAAGGGACATACATGTAACTTTGATCGTGGTGTTTAAAGATCAAGGGGATTTTTTCAAAGTTCGTGACCTAGATAAAAAATGATAATTACAAAAATTGTTTTTTTTTTCTCTTTGATCTTCATCAAAAAGCATCGATCATCAATAAAGCATTTATCTTGTCCTAAAAAGGGATTAATTTTTCTCTTTTATATTTTGACATGTAAAGACACTAAATAAACATATCCGTTTACTGACTTTTATTCCCTTCATAATTAAATTTCATCACACGTACACTGTATTCTTTAATTTTTCTTTTTTCTGGATGAAAAACTGCGACAAACATTCTACAAAGGATATGACAGACAATTTTCTCCGAATAGTGTAATTAGCTTTCAATTGGATCTTACTTAATACAATGAGACTCTGAATCTGAATGTTATATATAATATAACAAAGTCGGTCAACTTAATTAATACAAGACTGTGTGTCTCGGAAACTAGGCTAATTAACAGTCTACCACTTAACACCTAATTGTATATTAAAAACGTATTAGAATTAACAACCAAAATGCATCGAATTTCCTTAATATTCCAAAAATGCCTGTGGTATGCACAATGACTGCAATTCATGCAATTCATGCAATTCATGCATTTCTTGAAAACGACATTTAATTAAATGCCCAGTACACAGCAAACCTAAACAATGAAACATTAATAAGACACTGTAATACAAGAGTTGAATTGTGTAATCAATCTTGCAAAACATTCAATACATGCATTCTTTTGTCTGGGCGGCCAAGGACTAGATGAATTCCTTAAAATTCTTTCACGGAATTGGTCATGTCCCAAGAATGTCAACAGTGCCCACCTCTAAAATCAGGATAAACTCACTAAGGGCTAAGCTTCTCGAGCGCTAGCAACTACGTTAGTCTTTTTCACTGGAATACGCATGCTCGACTCCATAGTAGGGGATTCTGGGAATACTGACTACTTCTGTAGTCAAACTGTACCATTTGAATTTCGTTTTATCATCTTCACATGAACTTTTGTGTTTATTGTAAATGTCAAAAAAGTAACAGTAGCTTAGGTCATATAATGCAAAGTTATTCTTAATATTATAACAAATAGCTAGCTTTGTCTTAAATTTCCGGCAGGCTCGGAAAGCAACCTCGGATATATGTTTTCCGAGATTGCCGGAAAGGCCTTGAGAAGATACGCTTGCTACAAAACAGTACCAATGGTTCTTGAAAATTGTCACTTTGAAATTGAAATTACAGTAGAAACATAATGATTAAGGCACAGTAAATGATCTATGCCATTGCCGATGCGAAGCCCACTCTAGATTCACAACCCCACTATAGCCCGGCACAATTCCAATACACCACTGTGCCCCCCTGTTGTTAATTAATCGATTCAGAAATTTAAACCAATGTTTTAGAAATCTGCTTCTGTGTTTTATGACGGCTACAGCGCCAGTTCACCAATCTTTTTAAAAGATAAGCGGTTAATGGCACTCATTAATGGTGTCAGTCTCACTTTTACTGAGATATACATAAAATACATGTATATATAAAGGAAAATTGAGACTGAGATTTAAAAAAAATGAGCTCATGTAAGCTTCACACGGTTCCTACGCCGGGTCGTCTAGATTACAAAGTAGAATTCTGTGTTACAAGAGACATCAAATTTCATTAAGAAATTAATATTTTATTATAATCAATCCAATGTATCTATATATGAAATAAATTGACGTACCTAAAAGCAGTTATGCAAATTTATTAATTCACGTTATCTATGCATTTATTAATAGTTAATGTTTATAAACCACCCTTAAACCCATCACAAAATCTAATGTATAAAAGTTGTATTATCTAAAAGCTCACTCATATCTCTTAGGTTTTAAGCATAATAACCATATCACACTGATTATTGTGCAAACAACGAAGCCTACTTTCAGTTTCTGACGATACAGATACCCACCCACCCCCCCAAAAAAAAAATAAGAAGAAACCGACAACAACAACAAAAACAACGTGCTTTATCTATACACAAGCTTCTATTGATATATGTTTTCTAATTTTCAGCTACGAACGAACGACCTTCATAAATATATAATAGAAGCACACGTCATAGCCACTGAATTTTCCCTCCGATTTCACAAAGCTTTGATATATCATGGCCAATTTTCTGATATCGAAGTTCTGATGGAACTGCGTTTTGCGTAACTTGGGGAGTGTTGAATGATGCATTCCTGAAACAAGTCTATAAATTTCAGTGTGCAAGCCTTTGCAAGGCATGCAAAACAAACATTTCAACTGTCTATCATTCATAAGATTAAAAGAATCATAGAAAATCATTATTTTTGCAATTCGAAGTAGTGTTTGAAATCTTAAGCTTGCAGAAATGTTGTTATTTGACAAAACAAGGTGCAAGTTCTAATACTGCTTGTCGATCTACCAGCATTTTGTTCATTTCAGTAATTGTATACAATTATGTATAATCTTAATAATGCAACAATTTTATTTTTTTTTTTCTTGGCGTGCCGCAAATCTTCCTGATTAAGCAAATCAATTTTTCTTACTTTGTTTTCATTATTTCGAAACAGTTTCAAGTTTCATATAATGACCGCTGTATGATTGTCGTGAAATGCCAACATTCTGTAGACGACACGGAACAAAGGGCTGCGTCTCTGCTGACGTCCTACTCATTTCTTTTCATACGTAATGTTTGGATAATACCGTCACTTGGTGGCGAGGCATGAAGTCGGTGACACAAGACGAGAAGAACACGTGGTGCTGTGTAGAACCAACAGATACTCGGTCACTCGATCGGAGAATGGCCTTACATTCCTTGTATCCCTGACTAACATGAATCTATATTTCTCTCTCAATACTAATACTTTCTTTTAAGTGAATGAATCTCTCTCTCTCTCTCTCAACGATTAACTTTAATTCTTAGTATCCCTGACTAACATGAATCTATTTTTCTCTCTCAATCCTAAGAATTTTTAATGAATCTCTCTCTCTCTCTCTCTGAGAGAAAAAAGAGTTTTGATGGATAGTGCTTTGAGTTTGCGCGCACAAAAATAACAGAATGAGTGAGGTTTCAGTACCTTTGCAACAGGTAGAGTAGCTAGAGTTTGACAATATAGATAAAATCATAGACTGTTTTTATTTTACTTTCACTCGGTGCTAGCTAGTTTGTGCGAAATAACAGGACCGATGACCCGTGCTATAGAAGTCTATCAACTTGTCGATTACCTGGAGGAACGTCAAGTAAAGACCAAGAAAACTCATTGATGACGACACAACGAACATGTTATCATTACTTTCTGATGATATGTGGCTGTCAATAATATTGAAAAGACGCACCCCATGCCTTGATCTCCAAACACACTAATTTTAACTTTCAATACTTTTGTTGTCATATACTACAGTTTTTAATAACAATAATGTTTATCATTCCAAGTACTTTTCGTCATTTTTTATCGCCATTTTAATAAATGCTCAGTTTAAAACTAACCAGAAATAAGGAAATCATAATCAATGAATACTATAAATATACAGTCAAATATGAAAATAATATAAAAATTCTATATAATATGTAACTTCGTTAAATCCTATTGTTGTTGAAAAAACATTTAGAGCACCAAGATTTGAGATAAGTAATGTTTTGGAAGCGGCGAGAATTTCACTTTCAAGAGGACTCTTTGTAATTTCAAAAAGCATTGCTTAATCGTAAGCACGGCATTGTTTTTCAAATCGCTTGTACTTGAACAAAAAACCAACAAACCAATAATGATATCTAATTGCATGTGCATCTATACGCACGGGTTAAGCAGTAATTCGGTAAACAAAGTACATATATACGAAAACAAGAGAAGAAATGGAGAGAGCACAATGACTTCTTACATAAACACCTACTGGTTTTTTTATAAGGCAATTCTGTTGAGCAGACGATCGACTTAACATACCACGGTGACATTGCAGACGTCTGATTTGAAATTGAGTTTTTCAGTGGTGACATACATTTACATGTACTAATACGTATACAATAAAAGAACGTTTCACCGAAATTATAGACTTAAGTAGGCCTCTTGGTTATTATATATCCTGATGCAATCATACACTGTCGGATTTGTTTACAAACTGAGCTGGGTTTTTCCTTTACGTAAAGGTTCATAGAAATACCTGGAGAATTCTACTTAATACCGCGTATATATAAAATCATGTAACAGGAAGTTAGAGTATTTCACTGACGGGGGAAAACCCGGATGTTTTTCTTTTTATTTCAATGATTTTATTCTAGGTCAAAATGATTTCACATGGGGAAAAAAAATAACTTTATTTTTACCTTTATAACATTCTAGAATTTCCTATTATAATTTATTCCGCGTGTACTTAGCTGAACATTTTCATACCAGATCTTAAATACAATATATATTTTTTTTTAAATGAAAAAATCTTTCGACAGGTAAATACAATATACATGTACATGTGAAGGCGTTGCCTTTCATTATAAAAACAAGAGGCATTTCAAAAATATACTAGTATGCAAAGGCACTCAAAACTACGTCAACATGCAAACGTTAATATATTTTAATAGAGACCAGGCCCCAGAGCCATAAAACTTAGACAAGCTCACTTTTGATCTCAGTCTCACTTTTCCAAAAGGAATATATTAGAAGTGAGACTGAGATCTAAAGTTAGCTCGTCTAGGTTTTATGGCCCCGGGGCCTGGGTTGTTAGATGATACATTTTGCGTTTATGCCAAAACATATGGTCAAATTGGAATCAAATTATGTACGTACACATCTTCTCAAAACTCGTTATCACAATGAGGTTGTATTATTCATTGCATTTTGAGTGTGCGATGCATGCGCAGTATATCAAGGACGCTAACGCTATTTGATGTATGTAAAGTCTTGTACTTCCCTCTTCTGAAAGCTTATCTTCAGCACAACAAAACGCCTTGACATCAAACGTTATCATGATCCCAAAAAATTCTTTGCATATTTGATCAGCTTCGTCTGTTTTGTGTGTGTATGCAGCATGGGAGTTCCTTTAAATCTTGCTTTGGATTTCAGAATCATATTACAATGTATACATGTATGTATATTTCACTGTGTAAAAGGAACGTCTGATATGGGAAAAAGATGAGTAAAAATTTATTTCATACAGCATTATCTTTCGGCGGGCAAATAGACCACTCTACACTTTACATAAGTTTTGTCCCCTTGGTCGCCATCTTTAGAGAATACACCAGATTTCTCACAAGAGCTTTGTTGTTAAGAGGTTTGTAACGTTGTCATCTTATATCCAAATTCCGTTTCCGTTGTATATTTTGATTGCCCAACAATGGGGAAATATAAACATTGAATAAAAAAATTAAATTTCATCACAGGGCGCACAAATTCATGTACATGTATTTTGTACATGTGGCTCAAAATGGGAATCCGTTTGACGTATGGGTTGACCCAATCAACCCACTTTCTGCATCTTTGAAGATGTTGAATATGTTGAGCTTCACCGATAGAGTTCAATGACACAATCTGAACCCCCCCCCCCCCCTTCAAATAAAAGAACGTCTTAGGTAATATCAGTAATATGCTGTCTCGTTAAATAGAGAGAACATCAATTTAAAAAAATATCGGAATTACGAAGAAACATAGAATGCATCATGTGTCTCAATTGAAAACTCGATCAAAATGTGAATGTTTCGTTTCTAAACACGGTCAATGCATTATGAGTCACTTCATCCAAGTTTTGTTCACTTTTGATTGTCCACCTAGTTTTGTCATTGGCCAACTGGACAAAGACCCACAAAGAGGGAAATATTACATAGAATGTTAAATCAATAAGTCTTATTATACAGATGTAATCATATATATAATTCATATATACATACTGTTCATGTATATATCCCATTTTATTTGCATAATATAATTGATATAGCGGGAAATATTTTATAACAATGAAGTATAGATGTACAGAATTTATAAAAGATTTTAAGAAATTGGGAGAGGGAATGGGGTTTCACAAAGGATCAAGAAAGATATCAAGCAAAAGTTCTAGCTACCGAAGAAGTACATGTACGTGTATTACCTCAATAAGTGCCATAAACTGTAATTTCTTGAATTCGAAAAGATATTTTTATTTACCAAGAAAATGCTATGTTCAAACAAATGCTTTATTAAAGTTGTGTAAATTGTTGACAAAATATCAATTCCGTATTTGTTTGAAAATTCCGTACATTGTGTAGTTATCATGACAACTTTTTTTAAGACAATATTTTTTTTTATAAATTGTCTGTTCTCAACAGAGAACTCGTTCGGACTGATTATGGAATATGTACATATAATATGACTTGCATCTGTTATGTATTTTTAAGGTATTTGAGTGAACGGATGGCTTAAAAAATTGCACTGAATTAATTGCTCTCTTGCATCGGTTACAGCCGAGATTTGTTGGGCCGGCGACACACGGATTTACAAGTTTAATTTTAATAAGACATTTTATCTATATGATTTTTTACAAAACAACGTTATTATTGTATTATTATATTAGTATTTATCAAAAAAAAAAATTTAATCTTTGAAAAAATAACCTTGTTACCTAAGTGCTTAAAGAACAAAATTGCAAACACGGGTCTAAACTTTAATCGGATATTACGACACAAGTTCTAAGAAAAGCAGCCTGAGCCTATAAGACATAATCATCTTTTTATATGTTTCATTAATTAAGGTCTGTCCCACTATTTGTATCAGGCTTTGAACGATTTGCTTCGTTTGAAAAAAAATATGGTTACAAAATGTCATTAAAAGAGGATTTTTTAATACACAGAAACCACGAGTAAAGGCATGAAACTTCATACCGAGTTTTTGTTTCTTTATTGCTAGCAAACACTGATTAATTATTTTTGGGCCGGATATTATGATCAAATTGTGACGTCATGTCATTTTTTTTTCAAAGGCATAAGCTAACAGTGTATCTTTTATGATGATATTTTCTTTATATTTTATAGCTTTAATTTTCAATTCAGACAAACATTTTTTTTCTCGTATTTGCTTACCCGAAGTCTTACATTTTCTAGATGCTTAAAAATTAAAAACAATACGATAAAGCAGGATGCGATTACTGCCTACGTTTTAATTCCTAAAGTCTGGACATTGTAACTTTTTTAATCATATAGTAGACGGGTGGAAAGATTGTTAAATGCCAAACATCAGAGAGAGAGAGAGAGAGAGAGAGATTTAACTTTGTAACTTTAATGCTGTCGTCATAATTAGTAATACACGTAGATGTAAAATTGTTAAAAAGACAATTCAAGCACACAAGATACACAATAAAACGGATAGAAGGTGAGATACGGATGCAGTGAGAACACAATGGACCCCCTGTGAGATAAATAAATTTAATTATTCATAATGGTGAGGCCATGGGTACGGCAGAATGCGATTAGAATTGTTGACTACCCGATGAACTATTAATGTGATGAAATCAACTTACCTCGGAAGCAGTAGATGCATGATTAAAAACATCAAGTGGTTTTTTTTTACGTTTATAATACATGTACATGTAAAAACTCGTGGTAAATTTTTTATCGCAGGTAAGTTATTAATGCCATTTAAATAATGAAAACTCCCGCTAAGAGGGAAAACGCAAGAAATGTCATGTTTTCGAACTTCTTCTGTTCGTATATTTAATACATATACATAAGTGACATTTAACTACATGTAGAAGTATAAAATATCTGCTATTATGCGGTATGAAACGCACGTGTTCCATTATTTTCTTATTAGCGCCAATTAACTGTCTATACTAACGTGGGTTTTTTTTTTTTAATTTCACTTGTTAGAAAAATTTTAAAGCAAAGTAAATATGTTCGCTACAGTGCTTAAAAAGATGAGTAGGTGTACATTGGCAGACTAAATAAAGTACAGTGCCTTTGACTTGGTCTGATCTCTAGATTACTTATGTAAAACATACATTATTTCTACCTTTTTGAACACCGAAAAGAGGGCGGTTGGGGGGGGGGGCAAATTAATGAATTCATTTTAAACTGAATGAACATTAAGGTCTGTAATAAAATCCCACAGAAACCCTATGATCAACATGTTACATAATTACATACTGTACACGTACATCTACATGTACATGTACTGTACATGTACATTTTTCATCTAAAGCAAAACATTTTACTAGTTTGCAAGATAAACAAAAATTATTTTGGATTTTAAACTGTGAAGAATTAGATATATCAAACTCTCTTGGTAAATTTTTACAAAAGGCATTGCCTTAACTTGCATTTCCTAGTCAAATATTGGTTTTAAACTTTTCAATCATATGATAAACTATTTCAGATTTGTATGTACATTTGTATTTTGACATATTTATGTATGGGGTTTAACATAATAAAATATACAGAAGACATTGTATTGAGTGTATAGAAACATACATATATATACTAATTATAAATGTTCATGTCTGTCCTAGCTCTTTCAATCATCCAACTCTTTCCCTCTTGTACATGTTTATTGAATGTTTTATGTACATTGGATGCTGTATGTACAATCTTCATGTTGCCCCTTGAGGGCCCTTAATTGGTAAATAACGAAATTGAAATTGTATTTACAAGTACGAATGATACATGTATATAAAAAATAAACTTTCTATAAAATTAAATATTTTATTGCGCAATAAAAAAAAAATCAAATGTGGGCGAGCGCATTTTGTCAAACGTCAAACTTAACTATAAGCTATAATTACGCTTTTGTCAAGTTTTGTAAATCGTACATTTAATTCAATACGGCGAGTTTATAAACGATTATCTGCTTCTTCATTGTGACAATATTTTCCGTAAAACTTTGTCCAACATCACCATATCTGACCACTATCTACCCCCCTGAGGCCTGTTACTTCTGTCGTAGGGCGTGTGTGGATGAGTCTTCGATCTAATTAACCGTACAAGCTTGTAGCCTTGTATGTCTGTAGATTTTATCGTGATGTAAATAAACAAGCACAGCTTTTCTCTATTGGTTTTGTGGTTTTTATCCGTGCTTAGTGATCGAGAAAAACGCTTAAACCACCCCACCCCCGCTTCATGCAAAAATTTCAGTGACGCCTTGCGAAATGTCGATTTCTTTTTACAGATGTTAACACATTTTTCGATAATATGTACCTTTGGTAAGCTTAAAGCAACATACAAGTCGTTTTTTTACATTGTTGATTTTAAACAAAAACATGGATTATTCTTAAATGAGAAAAAAAATCAGTGAGGGTCTTAACGATAAGCAAGTTATTTTAAACAGAAAAAGTATTTTTTTTTTTTGCTAAAGCTGATCGAACCGATTGTTTATTCTACTATGCATATTTTAAATTAAAAGAAAATTTAATAAGAACTTGAAAGAAAAAATTTCAAAAGACTGTTTTGATATACTAACAGTCAAAAACGTAAAATATGTCTGACATTTGTGGGGTTTAAAGTTGTCATGAAACTATTGACATATTTGATAACAATCAGTATGTGTGACAAAAAAAAAACAACAACAAAAATCAAACACCAACCGATTATGTAATTAATAACAATCTACATGAACATGTTAACCAAAGGGGTTTCCCCATATAACTGACTCAATATTAGGTGTAAAATTACGAGGACCAATTTTCCGACCCATGAATTATCAGGTCACCAGAACAAACGGCTATGACGTCAAGCGGGCACTGGGGTGAATCTTCGCGTGTGGAATGTTAGTACATGAAATATCGCCGTCTAATTGGGATCTCGTGTTTTCTTAATACGAATAAAAAAAGATAAAAAATGTTTTCCTTATAGATAGGGTTTGAAGGAAGTTTAAAACTTCGTACAAATGTAGCAATGAAATTTCAGACTCGCCTAGCTTTCAATGCGATATATACCCACAGGGCCCCTAACACTCACATTTTAATCACATTTTCCCTGGGACTCCCGGCTTTCGTCTCTGCGTCACTCATCGCAAGGGTCACTTGGTCAGAGCTTCCGATTTACATACTTCAACTCTTGAATTAAGCAACCACATACACACGTGTTGTTAATGGTCGAGACAATGGAAGAGTACATTTATCTTTCTCTCTCTCTTTCTCTCTCTCTCTCTCTCCCTCCATCTCTAATGTTATTCAACCTAACGGTACATTACTCTCTCTCTCTCTCTCTCTCTCTCTCTCTCTCTCCTCTCTCTCTTTATCAATCAATCATGTTATTTCAACCTTACGGTACTCTTTCTCTCTCTCTCTCTCTCTCTCTCTCTCTCTCTCTCTCTCTCTCTCTCTCTCTCTCATGAAATCACAAAAGACAAGTTCAAGAAAAACTTGCACGTACATGTATACTGCTCAGTACAAGAAAACAATTCATGTACAACACAATACGGCTTAGTATCATTGTTGTTTCTTTATAATTGAAAGATTTTTAACAAACAAACAAAAAACCCCAGATATTACAACGATAAATCCCGACTAAACCTTTATAATCCTTCAAAATTCCCTGACAATTTTACGTTTCTTGAGTCCTCTTGGGAAATTAAAGCACACCTGACATATAGATAAAGGATTTGATATCGGTCGTATATCGTCATCAATGATTTATTTCTTTATACGCTCCTCGACACTTACACAGAATACCAATCCGTTATTTTACCGTATGCATTATTCACCACAAACTTACATCACCAAAAAATTTATGCATTGCATGGGATTGTTAATGTGTTAACATTATCAACACATGATGTTTTGTTTATATCTATATGACGCCAAAAACAACGCTGAAATTATATTCTCCGGTAACAAACCAAATCAAAACAAAACAAACAAATAAGAAATATCAATCCTAATAATTAACTCGATAGCCCTGTGTTGGTCAGTCACAGAAGCATTACTTCAAGGCGGAGACCAATCAGAAGTTTGTGTTCGAGTCACCGGGGTCTAATCAATTTATAGGGTATCGGGTTACACCGCGCTGACGCAGTGTTGATGAACGCAACATGAATGTGTGTTGTTGTTTAGGGAGGGGAAAACGGTATAACAAAATATTGATCCGTCTGTGTATCTTGAGATTTTTACATATCCAAAACAACGAACACTCACACTATTACTCAGTGTTATATGCACTGTTCTACTAAAGTATTTAGACTGCCAAAAAGTTTTCTAGCTTATGCTTATAAATTATGCATTATTAAATAGTCTTCCCTTAGACCTATTGCTAGTATTTCCTCGACTGCATTAATATATTTTCCTTGCATTTTTGATTAATGCATTTGTGGACAGTTCGATCCTTCTTTAAATACAGATTTAGCAGAACAAAAGGAATCATATTTTATATATTTTATTTTTCACATAATAGGCATTATATTCAACAAATATATAAAAAAGGAAATAAAAACATGAGCAATACAAAAATTATTCGTAGCAATCTTCTGTGAAAATTGGCTACCAACCATACATGTATAACATACGTGTAAATAAATAACAATGGATTAGCATTAAGTTTGATTGTTAGCGGTTTAACCGTGAAACGTTTATCATCGAAGAAACGAACACAGATGATATTCTTAATACGACACAAAGTACACTGACAGTACATACCATCACAATAAGCGATTAGTCAAAGGAAAAATAGTTCAGAACACCTTTCCTTTGTTTGTTTTCCTTACACGATTCATTCAAACACATTCAACCAATCTCACAACCGTAATGATTTTAGTCTGTTGGAAATCACGTACTTTTGATGATTTTATTGTCTGTTTTTTTTCCTCCGAGAGTTTTAGTAACACAGCACGCTATTAGGTGACCCAAAACTTGAAAAATAAATGTTCCGTAAATATTTTTTCTCGAAACTTTGCAGTTTTTCTGAAATGTCTGGAACACCATTTCTTCTCGCGTGTAAACAGAATCCATTGAACTTTAACATCTCGTTTTCCGACACCATCGAAAATGACCGCCTGATTTTCACCGTCACTTTGGGTGCAGATTTGTCTGGACAAACTAATTTTTCTGATTTGTAGAACTTCACGACTTCTGGAGACAGACGTTTTAAAAGTTCGGGATTGACGCCTTCGTAAATATCCCCGACTGCATGTCGTCTGCGGGACACGTATTTCTCATCTTCTTCTGTAACTATAACAATGTCGTCATCACTCTCAATGTCTTCTGACAACACGAATTTTGGTCGTCTGCATTGACAATTCAACTTTTCCAAAATGTCCATCCCTGCCGTTTGCTCCAGCCGCTTTTGCAGAGCAGGGTCTATTCCATCGAAAATGTCTGCGAGGGCATCCCTCCGCTGTGAATTGTACTTGTCAAACATCCCACCTCCTTGCACAGTCATCGCTTGGCTAAAAGTGAACACAAAGTATGAACAAAGTCGCTCAACGATTTTTTTTCTAACACTGACGTTCGGCAATAGCTCTCTGTAGTGAGACTAATGACTCGCTATTCACCGCGCGCTTATATACTGGCTGAATATTTTAACGCATGATCTCAGCATTGTAAAAGGTAGAGGCTTCCTGTTCTGACGTCACACGGCGATCGTTCATATAATCTGATTCACCTGACTAGAGATGGCAGGCGCCGATTAACCTTTGTATCAATACGATCTCTAACATAGCTATGGAGAACACAAAAGGGGTCATTAAATGACCATAATTGATAAAAAAAAAATATATAATGATAATGGTGCGCGTGTTCATAAACGCATATCATATATCTGAACGTATATACAAACAAGCATTTTATTAAGGTTGTAAACGTTGCTACATGTATATCTATAACATGAAACAAAAGAGATAAAATGCAAACAAAAGAGGGACATGGTTTGTAACCTCATTTCAAGTGGTTGTTCTTCATAACAAAGACCAAAAATATATTTCATGATTTTATTTTCAATAAAATTAAATAGAATAGAAATCATTTGATAAGAAATATTAAAATAAAGGAAAAACTCAAGATTAAATGAAATTAAAAAAATGCCATCCTATATCTAGCCACAAACAGTGACTACCAGAACCAAGCCCAAGATATAAACAAAACATCTGTTTCATGAAAAATATATTTCATTTTGATTTTTTGAAATATGTGTGTAAACGTTGTGTATTTTCCACTTCTTGTCTGGCAAGAGAATTTATTTCACTCCCCCGCTTCTGGATTACTAACGGAAGGGCGCTCTCTTCTTGATATTAATCAAATACTGCGTAGATATACACACACCTTTACGTGCACATATCTCTTGAATTTAAATAGAAAATGGGGATTTCCAGCGTGTGTTGATACGGTTGCTACTAAATATAAAACCAGCTGGGTTCCTCATAGCAATATCCAAACAACGCATATATAGCTCATGAATGGTTTCAGAATGACTATGTACATGTATCTTGCCGTATCAAGTAACTGTACAAAAGTGTCAAGATTTTAAAATTTACGTATCAAATAATGTTTGTTGATGGTGACTTTAAAGACAAACGCAACGTTCTTCAGTTTTACATGTAGATCATTTTCCTTGATATATTATTTCTTCTTTTATTTGCATTCAAGCTTGTTCATGACCAAATTATCAGGATTCATTACCAGGCTAATTTTTAAGTTTGAACATTTTGATTTTTTTTTCTTTTAATAGCACGTAAAATGCACTACAATGATTATCAATAAAGTCATATTATATATTTTCAATTGAAATTATACATGTATATCTAAAATTAAATAGAAAAATACACTGCATTATCATATATAACGTGAAAATATGTTGAAATAACGTAGTGAAAATCTTTATATTGCGGAAATTGGGAAATTAGAAAAAATGGAAGATAGGTCGTGTCTGACCTTAAGAACACTTTTATGTAATTCACCCGTAAGCGAACAATCAAGGAATGCGTTCGATAAGCCCGACCGGTCAGAACTGAATGATGTGGGTCTACCACCCTATTTGTTTGAATTGGAAAATATAACCCTCTTTCTGCTTCCATGACTTAAAGAATAATTCCATACCCAGGCACGTATCAAACATGTTTCTTAAATTTACAGATTTAAAATTGAATAAAGATGAAGTTGAGAAGGGAAAATAAAGAAATTAACAGTGAACATTGAATAGAACGCTAATCATAAATAACACCCCCACCCACCCACATGTTAGAATTTCCATGATTTTCGAGAAGTTATAAATTCCCCTTATTTGCTTGTCAAGATTCTTTGGATTAGACTGTGCCACCCCACCCACTTTCAAAAAACGATGCTACTTGCCTGATACCCCACCCTTTGTTGCAAAACCACTAGAACTGTCACACTCAAACACTGAATTTGCTTTCGACGTTTTTGAAATCAGTTGATCTTTATTGTTAAAATTAACCATTATATTACTACTTCCCTTAGCAAATTGCCTCTACGATACAGACATATATACATATAGTCAGTGGGTTACATGTAAATGAGAAACTGTCTATACCCACAGGCACCTGACATTATCAATTATTCTCATAATAAAAAAAACGTATAATATATTAGGTATCTTTAATACTTTTTCAGTGATTTTAAGATAAGACATAAAGTGTCAGGTTTCTGTGTTACACCTTCATTGTGTAATGTTCACGCAACTTGCGTTGGAAAAACCTTAACATTATACTTTTTTCTACATTTATTTACCATAATTTGTGGTTTAAGCATCAGCTTGTGATATGCACATCTGAATTTTACAATCCTTTATTTTGAAAATTTAAATAGAAAAAAACCACTTCATTTTTAAACATTGTAAATTGTAAATCAAGAAAATAATACATGTATATTTATGGTACATTTGTATGCGTACCCATGATGTAACATTTCAATGTGTCCTATTTCACTTGAATTTACATGTAACTGAAGTAATAAATACATACATGTATGAGTATTGTACATTCTTCGATTCAAACCAGCAGCGGGCATTTTTATAAAGACATATATCTTGACACAAACCACGTTGTCTGATATATTTTTATGCAAAGAATTTCATCAAGAATTGAGAACAACAATATTTTAGCAAAACTATAAAGGAAAGGAATTAAGGGGAAAAAAGCATGTTAATTTAACTTTAATTTTACGTGTGATTGTGTGTGTGTTTGTTTCCACGGGTCTTCAATGCCTACAACTTTGAATAAAACAAAATTCAAATGCTCACTTATAGAAAAGTCAATATATTTACATGTAACTGATTCAATGTTAATGTATCAAAACAATTACCACATGTATATTTTTGTTCGCTATAATAGACAATCTGTATTGTATAGTTTTTACAGATATTTTAAAATCTATAAAGATAATTATATTGAAATATTTTAATCCATGCATCGTTAATTACGTCACAAATGTTGACATCCCAAAAACAGCCTTGGTCCAGTTAGCATTGTTAACGTAATTAGCATTGATTTCCAAGTATTCTTACAGACGTCATCTTTACAAGTCAGAACTGCACGTATACACTGTCATCAGCAACTGCTGTCTCTTAAGCACCAATTAAAAGAGGGATCAATTTTTGTCGTCTTAATATTATAAACACTGGCTTCCTGATGTTAACAATGCAACATTTCCATGTAAACAACGTGTTTGCTGCATCATTGAGGAAACCCCGGGAGTCCTCAATGAATTCGGTCAAAATCAGTCTAAAAAGCTACTTTTAACAAGGGTTTACGTTAGAATGATATCTACAGCATATTGTACATTTTCCCAACCTATGTACACATATTCTCCATTTCTGGTATTAATATCATAAAAATTCGTAAAATAAAAAAAACCACACACACACAAAAAATCAAAGCTACCAATTCAAAAAAGGGTTCATTTCCCTCACCTCGATCACCCCCCCCCCCCCCCCCCCCATTACACGGCTAACGCCTCGGCTTTTATATTTCAAAACAACATTTATCAACCTCGGAGGTTATTCTGCAACATTCACGATAACTCATACTTTATTTCTTAAATAAGAATATTGCTGTTAATACATGTGAGATTATTGTTACCAGATATCACGATTTTAAACAGAAAGAAACTAAATGTGCAAAATAAGATTTTAAAATTACTAACAACTATGTCTACTATTTCTACACGCAAAACTGCTTTTGACATTGGCGCAGATCTCAAATCGGTGGACGGGGTATCAGGGGAGTTCAGAAACCTTCTTTGAATATTTAGACCTATTAAATTCACATTGTCAAATAGTTGTTGCTAAAAACAGACGGATATTTCTCCATTGAGACTAGCTGGTTGTTTTGTGGTTTTATCAGTTTTCGTTTAACACTGATTTCCATGTATTTCGAGGTTAAGCTGATCCTTTCTATCAACTCTCGTCAAAGGAAAAAACCTTGAACCATTGTTCATTTGAGAGACTATTTTTTGGGAGTTGATTTTAATCATCTCTCCTATGCAATTGCTCTGGTGAAACGGAAGTGAAACGGTGTTTTGGACTTGAACACTACTGTGGTTTTATTAATATTCAAGGGTATCAATTTTCGTGGATAAAGTTAAAATCACGGTTTCAAGGATACTTAAATTCGTGGCCAATGATCCTTTCAATACAAATTATTAGTAGAAATTGCACTTCAAAGAACACTTAATTTCATGGATAAACTTAACAACGAAATCCACGAAAATTGGTATTTAACGAAAATTGATGAAACCACAGTATTTTATTCTAAACGATTATAACATTAGTTTATGACCAAAAAAATATCATACTCAAAATTGTTAAGTTAGATCTGATGGGTAATTTGCTGACTACCCAGCGTCCTTAAAGATCAAAGCATAGAGATCAGAGAGTGTAGATCTCCGTTTAATTATTATCGTGTCCTTTTGCGTCTGACAACTGATCATCTGTAACTGATGTTTACCAAGAAACATTGACCAGTTACTGCAGTGTTCACGACGTGTTTTGTCACCGTCAGGTTCAGAAAGGTGAGGAATCGGTTTTTATCTCTCTCAGAATTTTGATCAAATTGTAAACATGTCCAGCATAAAGGTGATCTTCTTTGATGCGCTAATATGCTAGTAGTATTTAATCAGAATGACTTAAATTTTAATGATATAATGGTATACAAAATTAATGCAAAAAGAGAAGTTACACTTTTCTATTCTGTTCTATTATGCTGATATGGCAAATCTAAATTCATTTTTAGACTTCATGTAATAAGTAATAAGAATGTCAGAGTATAATATCAGCGACACTTTTTCCTTCTTTTTAAATCCAAGGTCAATAATATTTAAAGGCCATGGTCATAATTTTACAAACAATATACATATGACGCATGTTTATTGTTTGTTTTAGAAAAAAACTTCCTCAAATCAAGTCACCTGAAAACACTCAAGGAAATTAAGAGTAAAAATACCTGGTATTCACTTATTTTTACAATTTCTAGATTAACCTAGAATATCTTGACACTAAATCACCTATAAATCTAAAGCAGACATACAACTTTAAAGAAAAAATTGTTTGCTGCATTATGAAAAAGTGGATTTTGGACAAGTGGAAGGACGGACAGACTGACCATTCACTATGTGTCATCTGCAAAAAAAAGGCTTCAAGAGAATCTGACTAAAATTTGCTGGTCACATTTCTGGCAGTGAATGCTTTAGAGAGATAAAATGGGGACACGTGATTTACAATATACTGTACTTTCAGTTGTCTGTATTCATTTGGTACTTAGAGCGTCAAGATCTAATTGTTACTTGAGAACTCCACGAGATGACTTCTTGTTTTTTAGTGCTTCTCTCCACAAAACACAGCAACAGTTGTTTATGAACACCCGATGACCCTCAGCATGGGATGATAGTAAGAAGAAACCTGACTCTTGGTTCAATTCGACTTCCAATTTTAATATACAGTATAGTCAAGCATATATATACAGATAAATCAATAGGCCACAGAGTATTAACTAGTTGTTGCAATAATGTACGTGGCTTCTATTTCTTTTCAAATCTGAAGTTTACGCCATCTTCCATCACTATATATCAGCTAAGCTTTTAAAGTCAGAGAGTAGGTAATAAGTACGAATCAAATACTGTTTTTAGGGTAATATTCGCCCCTCTCGTCCTAGTGGTCAGCGGGCAATTTTAAGACTGGGCAAATTTCAATGTCTCAAATTATCTCTCTTTTAACACAATTGTGCCTGGGTGAATTCAATACTGTGCAAAGTTAATGTAATACCTTCCATTTGCAAGTGTAGAAGGGCGAAATTTGCAAAAGTATGTGGGCGAACATTCCACGGGGCGAAAATTACCCTGTATACACTCCGTTAATTTTTTTATATCACCATCATCTTTTTTTGAGAAACTGGCTCTCCAAATTTATGATCAAATTTTAAACATCTGTAAAGGCGGCATCAGTCTTAAAATTGAAAAAGACAGGAAGATATGCTTTTACATGTACAGAATGACCACTTAATTTTCTCTCCCTTCCAGCCTGACAAAGAGTTGGCAGAATTTAAAGGGCTGGATGGGCAAGTGGCCATTTTGTGACTAAACAAATCTCCTTCAAAAGAAGAATTCTGTATAAAGTAGATCTGATGGCTATTTGTTGACCATCCAGCCTGCTTTAGAGTTGGTCACCAAACAAACAGACAGATTAACAGACAGTATGAACACTTACCACTTTCTTTCAGTTTGGCCAAGAGTTTAGAGAAGAGCCCTTTGTGAGATTTGCCATCAGGGTGGGTCACCAGAACATCCACATCCCCACAGGTTGGCTTACCCCGGCGGTAGGACCCACAGCACTGGGCGATGACCCCGGGGGCTAGGAACTCAGCAACTTCTCTCACCTGGAACAGGTAATGAAAAGAGAAAGCTTATCATTTTGAATAACGATGGATGAGTTTTTAATTGATAAAACCTTCAATTAGTGATTTAAATTACTATATTAAATGATTAACTATTACTTTGAGCAAGTAATTTTGCAAAAAAAGCCATCATTTTGTTGTTTATTCCACAAAAAAACAACTGATACCAAGTATATAAGGGCTGGGTTTCAGTTAAAAAAAAAACAAATTGCAGGCTCTCATAATTCGAACCTCATGAACTTCTCTCTTACAAGAACAGCTTTTGGTAAGCAAGTTTTCCTATAAGCCTATAGTTTGTAAGTTTGATCCCCAAGAAGATTTGGATGTATTGTGGGATTAATCTCTGTTATAGTACAGTTACAGGAACAATTATTCACCAAAAGTTGATAATATTTCATCTATTCTAATACCGATTTACCATATTTTCAGCAAAATAAACATTCTATTTTTGCAAATACTCCCACTCTAATATGAACTTATTTCTGAACTGAGTGTGCTTAAAGTTCAAGCACCTGCCAACAGTAGTTGCTAAGAAACTGCAATGGAAATTTGGTATGGACAGATGCACAAATAAACAGAAAGTTCATGTTAGATTCCCATATACAAATTTGTACAAAAATAAATGCCATCATATTGGCATGCTAAAAAAAAGAGCTTGCTAAAATTTTGTAGTTGCTGAGAAAACTGCGACGTAATATTTTTACAAAAGACTCACAAAGGTTAAACAGACTTTACAGTAAAACCCCTTCTCCCTCAGAACCGGAGTATAATTTTATCTATGATTTGAAATGACATATAGTATGCTAAACTTCTAGAGCAAATAAAAGAGTATGTACTGATACATTGGATAAGTGTACCTATAACCATTTGCTTTTTCATTACTAATTAAGTAAAACACAGCATACATGTAAAAATATCTAAGATTTTCAAATGTTACATGTATCATGATCATACTCTTTTACCCATCACCTAGCTATGCATAGAGGCCCAATCCCACAGTTCTAGTGTAAATACATCATAGATGAACTTTTGCAATAATGTAGCTCCTTATTTTCTTTTAAAAGATGCAATGAAATATATAAACTCATTTATTCTTTTATTCTACATGTACATGAAGTACATGTACATAGTAGATGAATGACAACTTGTACTGGGAAGTTCATGACACACTCTCGCCATTTATGTATGTAATATACCCACCGACTGGTTTTTAATTTTTTTGGTGTAAATGGTAAAATAACAATGTAACACAGCTGCTGTCAATGGTTTATGATGGAACCTACCACTTGTTCTATGGCGGCCGCCTCCGTTCTCGGCATCCGATCCAAAATGTCCTCATAATGCTTCAACCCAATCTTTTGCTGATGTGTTAGCTTGGCTTTTGTATGAAGGTCATCTAGTGTTCTGAATCCCTGAAATCAATAAGCTCTGAAGATTGAAGCTTTCTCTCTCAATAAGTCTACCAAATTAAATGCCACATTCTCAGATTACTTTATTATATATGAGTCTACCAAATTGAATGCTACATTCTCAGATTACTGCATTATATAAACATTTTTGACCAACTTTGTTCATTGTCTATTGTATAGGTGATAGCTGTATTAATGAGTGCTGTGTATACACCTATTCTACGTATGGATACAGAAATTCATTTTGATGATATGCTGTATTCACAAATTAACACTAGTTTTTTTTTTCAAATACTGATCAGGACACTAATTATGCAAGCTTAATGTGACAAAGTGAGAATTTTTTTGCCACAAGAGTACAATATACTTGTACTATAACCATTACATGTACTACTAGTATTACATTACATGTATCAATATCTAAAATCCAACCCACAATAATAAAGTGGCTTGAGATTAAAATTGGATGTTTAACAAAAAAATAATTAACATTATTCTTGCTATTTTTAAGTGTAAAAGTATTTGCCAAGTTTAAATTTTCAAATTTTATATTGCCGGTAAAAATTTGCAAGAAATACTTTTAACATTGTTAGTGAACAGAACGGCTATCATCATACATCTAGTACATGTATGATGATTTTACTAAAATTGTTTCACAAAATAAAACTTTAATTATTTGCTCAAAATTAGCCCCTTGAACCCCTTAAATTCTCATCGAGTTCCCTGACTAACACTGCAATATGAAATTCCCTAAAACAATTTGTTTTTTTAGACTGTACAATAAATTTCTAAAAGTTTCATTCCATAGTAAAAATATTTATCCACCTAATATCCACTTAAATACAGTATACATTAAATCACATTCTAAAAATTTCAATTTTTATTATTACCAGTATTTGGGGTTTTTTTTACGTCAGTATGCTAGCTGTTTTGCTGAAATATTTGTCACTGCTCAAATCATCGAATTAATACAATAGGGTGGCTCCATTTGGGTTCATTTACTTTCAGTCATTTTAATTCCACAGTGTTCAAATTTCACGATTTCTAATTTAGTACCAATCGCGATGATTTTAATTTCACGCTGCTAGAAAATCCATTGATCAGAACATAAGCATTAAAACTTTATTAGAAACTAATGGTAGTATTCATGATGGGTTTAATTTTGCAGGAAAATGATGAATCGCGAACATAGTGAAATTAAAACCATCGTGATTATTTGCCAATCTACAGTACTGTGGTTTCATCAATATTCGTTGAATACCAATTTTCGTGGATTTCGTTATTAAGTTTATCCACGAAATTAGATGTTCATTGAAGTGCAATTTCTATTAACATTTTGTATTGATTGTATTCACCACGAATTAACGTATCCTTGAAATTTTGTTTTTTACCGGTACGTTATCCATGAAAATTGATACCCTTGAATATTAATGAAACCACA
The DNA here is from genome assembly GCF_963853765.1 of Magallana gigas. Classification (NCBI taxonomy): domain Eukaryota; kingdom Metazoa; phylum Mollusca; class Bivalvia; order Ostreida; family Ostreidae; genus Magallana; species Magallana gigas. The sequence continues at coordinate 38,441,226 of NC_088860.1, forward strand.
GTATATTTATTTACATGTACATTGTTTACATACCTGCTGAAACCACTGCCTGGCGGTATGGGCCCCAGCTCCCCATACGTTGGTGAACAACTCAATCACCTTGATATCTTCGTCCGCATTAAATTCGTTGAGTTTCCGAAGCTCTCCACTTTCTGCAATTTCCCATATCTTGTCTGCCAGTCTGGTCCCGACTCCTGGCAATGCCCGGGCCTCCTGTATGTATAATTGAATGCATTAAAAAAAAATTACAAAATTCAAAAATTCTATAATGTTTATCTACAGAACTCGGAGAAAGTCTGCTGGTGGATTGCAAAGAGTAGAAAAAGTGTTGACGTTCCTGACTGACAGAAATTATAGAGAGAAAAAACTGAACTTTGCTAAAAATAGAAAAAAGTCAAAAGTTGTTCTTCACCTCCCATGAAGATATCTGTGTAGGGTGTTTTCGAAGCACCTGGATTGCTTTCTGATATCCAAATGCTCTCCATTGATCACTTGTAGACTTGTACTTTTTCACCATTTCCTAAATTAGATGAAAAAGCAAAATCTTTTATCAAATATGTCAATATTGAAGAACACTGGGAGGGACTCATTTTGCTGAATGATATAAGTATATGTACCGGTACTATAGCTTCTATTAAATACTTAAAATCTACTATTCAATCCTCATTGTGTTTTATCTGTTAATGATTTCTGATTCAGAAAAAATGGTAAATATTAATAATACAGTCAAACTTCGTTACTAGATGGGGCTGTTGAAAAACTTTGAGATATCCGAATATTCCAGATATCGAGAGTTATAAATACTTTAAAAATAGGTGGTTGGGACTTAAAAATACTTCGACATATCCATTGTATTCGAGATATCGGTGTTCAAGATATCGAAGTTTAAATGTACTATGCTGCAAACAATACATATTTAAATCAAATGTTAAGACTAAACCATTGGATTTTTTCTATTAAGCAATTAGTTAATGTGGCTGTAAAAATAATTCATATTGAATTTTTTTTTCTTTTTAGGTTTTTCATCTATTAGTAATGAACCAGGAAAGGATAAAATGTTATAGGCAAGCTAATTTAAATTCTGCTCTATTTAGAAAGAAAACACATCATAAATTGAGGTTTACCATAAAGCTGAAATGGAGGGGCATATTTACAGTCAATGTGGTTTTAATTACATGTAAAAACTGTGGTAGTTTAAAATCAGTAGAACATTAATTAAGACTATGACTTTTTCTGTAAAAATTATTTATCAATGTGCAAACCAATGTAAATGTATCTAAAACGTGGATATGTGCAAAAATGGGGTTGCATATATGCCAGTATATATAAATCTGTGCATATTCTATCACAAGACCTTCTATAAAACCAAGGCTTCTGTTTTATTAAACACAGATAAATGAAATGTTCAGAGCATACATCACATCCAGATAGTGGACTGTCCGCTAGCTTTGACAGGCTTGTTTTTTCTTCAGGTGTCCTTGAAAAATTGTGCATTGTCTATTTGTTATGCATAGTTAATGAAAAACCCAGACCAAAAAGTATTCTAGTGTATATTGGATACAACAACAACAGAAGGTTTGATGTAACTGTTAGAATAGGTTAAGCAAAGAACTTGGTTCAGTAACCACCAAAAATGGCCCTGTGACCAAAATTGTTCAACTCATACTTAAAAAGTGTTAATAAGGTTACCTTTCTCAAGATTTTAAAATTTTTCAATTATCTCAATTTTTTGGTGTCCAGGAGGTTTCTAAAAATAGCTCACCATTTTGCTAAATTAGAGCCGCATTATTGCAATGAAGGCATATAAACTACTGGCATATTATTTCCGGGTATTCAGATGCAAATTGTGAGCATGCAGCTCGGAACAAACTTTGGCATATATATTGTTTGTACTTGATGCATTAATAAGATACATGGAGTATACCCATTTGCCAATCTATTCAAGGATAGTGAACAGATAATAAATGATCTTTGACATAATATGAGAACCAACAGGGGCTTCATACATGTGTATCCATATTAGACTCAAATAGAGAAAAATTGACAAATTTTATTAACTTATGATAAAACTTTTGTTTGTGTGTAACTAAAATAATCGACTTTAAATGTGTTGAACAGATACAAGTCATAAGTTAATTGACTAGTTGACTAAACAGACTACCGGTACATACACACTGTTTTTTGATAGCTATATATGTACATTTCCACTCTAAAGAATATTCTTAAACTTATTTTTCCAACTTTGATGTTGAGCTGAATCATGAATCCTCCCCATACCTCAATACATTATGTACAAATAGATCTGCATGTAAATCTATTGAAATACTTCTAGGATTATAATATTTCATGAATACATGCCTCAAGTTTGCAGGTGATGTGCTCATTCAGGTTTTCTGACATCATTTTTGAAGACTGGGTGCATACCCATTGTCCTTTCTGAAAATTAAAAAAAAAATGTCTAAATAATAACATTTTTAAAATCATATTAATAGCATTTTTGAAATCATATTTATGCTGACTAAAAACCTTTAATTAACTCAAAAATTAATAATCTAAATTAAAGGAAGTTAGCCTAATGTCTCTTAAATATAAATACAGAGTAATTTTTTGACATGTAATATGTAAAATGATCATGCTTTTCATTTTTTTTAAATCATTTTTCCTAAAACTGTTAATTCTTGAAAGCATCCGTATTCTATTTCATTGATATTTCAGTCACTGAATACCTAGTTTTGTAAATTTTGTTTCGGGGACGATCAACAGTTCAGACCTCTTATCTGAATTAATTGCGTTTTATCCAATGACGGATTGTAAAATGTAAAAATATACATGCTCTTCATTTTTTTATCAGTCATTGAACACCTAGTTTTGTAAATTTTGTTGTCAAGTCAATAAATAATTCAGTCCCCTTATCTGAATTACTCACATTTCATCCAATGATGGATTGTCTACCAACTCACACATGTTAAAATTTAATAATTGGATTGTCGGTGTATACTTTATAGTTAAACAGAAATCTCTGATCAAAGGAAAGATAACTCTCATAAGATTTACTACAATTTTCTACCATGCAAGGTGTGATGGAATTTAATGGTGTACATCATGAAATAAAGATTTCCTTTTAAAAAATAATTTGAAACTACAAAAAGTTAATTTTCAATTGTCAAGGTGCATCAACCTATATAAATACATTAAATTTTACAGATAGATATTCAACTTTATATCAATTTGTTAGTCTAGAGTCAGTTAAGGTGGCTCTATACACCACTTTTTGATGATGTTGTTTGCAAAAAAGTAAATCTGGAAGCGTGTAATTCCGGTAATCACCAATTTAAACTGAGGCAAATGGTATGGGGACCGCTCTTTTAAAAAATTTGTAAAATGAAAAGATTTAATTAGATAATAGGAACATTCATTATTTACATGTAATGTGGAAGGGACACCTTCATGTTTTGTTGTATTATTTATCGAACTAAACAATAAAATCAAGTAAAATTTTATAAATAGTTTCCTTCCCAGTAGTGATATCTGACAGCGTAGCGCAGTGGGTTAGAGAGTTCTCTACATACCTGTATATATCACAAGTTCAAATCTCGCTGGATTTGTAAAATATTTAACCTTTCCAAAATTTTCTTAAACATATTTTTTGGTTAAATATTGTGAAAGGAAATTCTAAACTGGTGAAAGTATTTCGATTACCGGTATAATGTACTTTAATCCACATTAACATTGACATATGTTCCATACACCTTAATTAAGGGGATGGGAGGTGACTTCGAATTTTTCTCCGGTTGGAATACATAAATCCTATAAGTTAATTTTTCAATTTATCTATTTGACATATAGTTTAACATAAAGGGATTATGTTTACTTATATAGGCCTACAATGAAATATGTATGTATTTATCATTCCAACACAATATTTAGGAAATTTTCTTTAACTCAGAAATTGAAAAGTCCACAAAGTGTTTGGGCCTTGGGATTTAGGAACGATAACTCTTACATGCATATGTACTTGAGGAACTTTCATACCAAATAAAATTTTAAATTTTTGTGTATTTATTTGCAATGATTTTTATTCCATTTTTGGGGGTCGATTTTTAATCAACTCTCCTATGCAGTTACTCTGGCAAACCGAAAGTGAAACACTGTTTGGACTTAAGCACAAATCATCACCGCTGACAAGACTAAGTTGACTGTTCTTGAAAATAATAGAAAAAAACTCGATGTAATGTATGCTGAAGCATTGTTTTTCAATTTTTAATTGTCAAGGTGCATCAACCTTTATAAATACATTAAATTTTACAGATAGATATTCAACTTTATATCAATTTGTTAGTCTAGAGTCAGTTAAGGTGGCTCTATAGACCACTTTTTGATGATGTTGTTTGCAAAAAAGTAAATCTGGAAGCGTGTAATTCCGGTAATCACCGATTTAAACTGAGGCAAATGGTATGGGGACCGCTCTTTTGAAAACTTTTTAAAGTGAATAGATAATTTGATAATAGGAAAATTTATTATTTACATGTAATATAGTGGAAGTGATACCTTCATGTTTTGTCGTATTATTTATCGAAATAAACAATAAAATCAAGTAAAATTTTATAAATAGTTTCTTTCCCGGAAGTGATATCTGACAGCATAGCGCAGTGGGTTAGAGGGCTCTCTACCGACCTGTATGTCACGAGTTCGAATCTCGCTGGATTTGTAAAATTTTTAACCTTTCCAAAATTTTCTAAAACATATTTTTGGGTTAAATATTGTGAAAGGAAATTCTAAACTGGTCAAAGTAATGTACTTTAATCCACATTAACATTGACATATGTTCCATACACCTTAATTAAGGGGATGGGAGGGTGACTTCGAATTTTTCTCCGGTTGGAATACATAAATCCTATAAGTTAATTTTTCAATTTATCTATTTGACATAGTTTTGCATAAAGGGATTATGTTTACTTATATAGGCCTATAATGAAATATGTATGTATTTATCATTCCAACACAATATTTAGGAAATTTTCTTTAACTCAGAAATTGAAAAGTCCACAAAGTGTTTGGGCCTTGGGATTTAGGAACGATAACTCTTACATGCATATGTACTTGAGGAACTTTCATACCAAATAAAATTTTAAATTTTTGTGTATTTATTTGCAATGATTTTTATTCCATTTTTGGGGGTCGATTTTTAATCAACTCTACTATGCAGTTACTCTGGCAAACCGAAAGTGAAACACTGTTTGGACTTAAGCACAAATCATCACCGCTGACAAGACTAAGTTGACTGTTCTTGAAAATAATAGAAAAAAACTCGATGTAATGTATGCTGAAGCATTGTTTTTCAAGGAAACTTATCTATAAACACTTTGAAAATAGTGACAGTCAAATTTTATATACTACGAACAATTTAAAAATTTTTGTAGTCTCATGTATTCCTACACCAGAGTTAATTTAGTCTTGTTCAACCAGACGCTCGGCTGTCCCCGTAAATCTGCCACAAGCAGAGAGGGGGCTCTCTTGCTTGTCGGATATTAACAGACACATCCGAGCGTCTAGTTTAAAAACGAGACTAGAGTTCGATATCAATAGTGCTTGGATCCATACAATTTTTAGAATTGTTTCGATAACTAATACATACTAGTAGTTGAAATCTATCTTTGAATATTACATATTAACATGATTCTCGAAATTCTTGTCAGAAAAGTCTAAAAATTCATATTATAAAAAAGTGTGTAATTAAAATACAAACTAATTAAAAATAAATTGATTTTAAAATAAATTATAATCGATAAAATCAACCCCGTCAGTACAAATTCAGTACTTTGATTTAAATAAATGTCACATTCATTGAAATACATTTTTATAACATCAAGCAGCTTTTTTCAGATGATTTTTCAACAGAGTAAGAAGATATGAAAAATTATGTTTTAGGGAAATTTACATTTAAAATTTTTTTTAATTTTTAATGTTACGAAATGTTTTTTTTTTTCCTATGTGTCTCAAGGAGTTGTCAATCATATGACAATATAATTACGCTCAATTTGTTAATAGTTAACTTTTTAAAAAGTATTTTATAAAAGCATGCATCAAACATTAAAAAAATCTTTAAAAATACCTATAGTATCACTATCATCATTTTTTAATATTTGATAAGTAAATGTTTTGTGTTGTTTCATTGAAAATTGGAATAAACTGTGGGTGTATAGAGCCATGCACCTTATTAAAGGAACCAAATTAGTTTTAACATGAAAAGTCAACTTACAGCAATTAACTTCTCTGGTGATGTTGATGATGTAGCGCTGACGCTAGGTCCCTGTACTTCATCTGGTCCCTCCCCATCACTGGGGGCGTAATCACTGTCTGGATCCTCTCCCTCAATTTCTTGGGTCTTGGGTTTCTTGTAACTATGCCACATTGTGGCCGGCTTAACTTCCTTCTTTTCCTCTGAAACTTTACCCTCTTCACTCTCTGTATCACTTTTATTTTCATGTTTTCTCTTTCGACTTAACCCAGATACATCTAATTCATAGGCGACAATGTCTACCAGTTGCTTTTGTTTTATGCATGCGCTTAACCAAGATGATTTTACAGTCTTCACATATGGAGGAGGGTGATCTATTTTCAGAAGCCTACACATTCTGTCTGCTTCCATTTTGTCATCGACGACAACATAGCCCGATCCTGCATCATCTGCCCCTAAATCTTCTATCCCAGACACGAGTGTGCCACCAAATCTCTCCGTCTGTCTCCGAAATATATCACAGCGAGCTTTTTCGATTCCAGCATTTAAAATAAATATGTTAACATTTGTAAAGAACTTCTGCGACTTATCAATCACGTCGCTGAAAGTTTGAGGTAGTTTTCGCGATTTTTTCGCCATTTTAACAGGAAGTAAATAAACGCAAGCTAAATGTAGAAACAAATGTGAACAGAAATGATTCCCGGAGAATTTATTTCTGTTGACTACTTGCGCGGATCCAAATTTTATTTAGGAGAGAGGCTCGGGATAAATACCAGCCCGAGGCATGCTAAGTGGGGGGGGGGGGATACAAAGTTCTACTTTAAAAAAACAGCCCTAGGATTTTAATATCATTGTTTTGCATATTAAACAAAAACAATTTAACGAAAAAATATTCAGCATAGGTCTGCGGACCTCAAAATGAAGGGGTTGAAAAATGCAGCAATATTCATGGTATATTTAAAACTTTTTTGTCAGTTTTTTTAAAGTAGTTTCTGAAAGCTTTGGAGGAGAAGGTTTTTTGCATCAGCATGCAGCAAAGACGTACCAAGTCGATAGCGTCCAGCAACATCTTACTTTAACACTAGGTGATAATAATAGGACAAGGGTCAGCAAATGCCGTCAGCCACCAACATATCGAGACGTGTATTTAAGTTTTCCTTCTTCCCAAGAACCATTAGGGACTTGAACAGTCTTTAAGATCAGGACTCAAAGAAGACAGTACCATTGAAGGTTTCAAGAAGCAGCTGGCTAAATAACACCACGGCTGCCTCCTATCACCCTAACCTGCATCCAGGACATTAGTTTTTTAACCGGTTTTTAAGTTGTAAATTAGACGCTTTTTAGCTGTATATTCGACGTGCTACTTACACTTGAGATGCTGAGGTCAGCACTTGATAGAAAGATTTCCATTTATCAATTTAGTTATATAGTTTGTTTCAAATTTTTCTTTGTATACGTAGTCTATGTATATCAAAGAACTGTATAAATTATATGTAAATAAAGTGTATGAAGTACATCTTACATACTGTGTGTAGATGAAAAATGACAATAACAAACCGTCAACCATCTCAAAAATCCATAAGGTCTTTCGATTGTCGCATGACATCCTTGTGGGCTTTCCGGAATATTTTACCGTTATCGGTTATAATATTAGTGGTATGTGATGCATGGTTTTGCCAATATTTCTTGATTGCATTTGTGTTTAACAAATTTTAAGCTATGTAAAATGAAATGGCACTAATGTTTAACAATTAATAAAGAGTAGTTGGAGTTGAAATGCTGAATTCAATGAAAAACTGATAAAACGGTACATAGGAAAAGTTGACAGAGACTACAATTCATAATTTTTTAACCTGGCAAGGTAAACATTTCTTTGCAGATTTCGATAGGATATATAATGAATTACAAATGTACCAATTTTCAGTGAGTTTGAACCATTATTTCAAAAGTTATAGACGTTTAATGTTGCTAAACTGTACTTATTCAGGGTTGAAAAATTGTATCGAAATGTACTATAAATGTGATAGCATTCATACTAGCAATTTAAATGGCCTTAAAATGTTAAAGTACATAAAATAAAGGATTGCAATTAATTTCTTTAAAAAATTGTTTTATATTATACAGAAACCAGCAAAAAAATGTTATGTTTGAGAGCAGCCGCCGCTATAATTGCCCTGATAGTGTACCTGTGTTAGCTTCTACAGCATGAACAAAGTGTTTACAACATATCCATATTTAAGTTCAATTTGAATGTTTACATATTAATCTTCAAATTTAAACAAATATTACACGGATTTAACCATAAAAACATCAAGGGTGGAGAAACCTTAAATGATCCGACCAGTGTCGTATAATTTAAGCTCCGCCCTATAAAACGGTCCGGGGCGGACCATTAGTGTTACATTGTAACATTTAAGGTCCGGCCCGTATAAGAAAAGGTCCGTCTTACATAAAATGTCCGAGGTATATTTTTAATTTGTATTTTTTTTTCTCAGTTAGGAGTATTTTGTTTGAAAATAAGTGGTATTATTTTGTAATTCTTTAAAAGAAGTACTTACCCGAAGTGAGTTCGTATAAACATCCATTACAAAGTGTAAATGAAAATACATACATGTAATTTTACATGTAGTTAGGACATAAATAAAGAGTTTAAAACTGTTTCTGCATTTGTGCATGTTAACATATGAAAAATAAAACATTTCTTACGGAAATTAGTAATGAAAATTAATTATAATTATAGAAATAAAAGATCGAAGAACTGAACAATTTATTATAATTAGCTTTACTTCAATTCAATTCTTTATTTCTTTAAGCTTTACAGCTTATCAGTATAACATATGTATAACATGAGGTGGTAGTGTATTTACAGGAGAACTTGTGCACGTACAGATAATAACATTTAATGTTACATATACAGGTTGAGAAAACAAAAGACTACAATTATGTAATACAGTTGTCCCTTAATAACATACTTTTTAAGATGAATTTGCCAAGATTACAGAGATCTTTAACATTGTCAGTATTAAAAAGTTGAATTAATTTAAACATACAAGGTTTTTTATAATAATTTTCTTTCATGTATAATCTGCGCAATGTTCTGTATAGAGGACAAACAAATAAAAAATGGAATTCATCTTCAACACTAGATTTTCAATGTGGACAAAATCTATTTTCTCTATTTGTGTTATTATATCTACCAGTTTCAATAGCCAGGCGATGTGACGATAGTCGTAATTTAGTTATATATTTCTGTAATTTAATGGGAATAGATTTTCTTAAATAGTATTGAAGATGTATACCATCGATAAGATATTTGTAAAAAGAACATTTTTTTGAATTTTCAACATTTGCAAAAATATCTTGTTTTGCCTGATCAAAAATTCTTTGTTTTACAAGTTGTAAAATACCATTGTTTATTTTTTGGTTAGACCATATATCAAAAAAACCGAGGTCAATGAGAATTTTCTTTACATCGAAAACCCAGTTTTTATAACCGTGTTCTTCACAATTAATATACACAACTTCGTAGCAATGTCTAATTATACAATTGTCACTAATTAAGACATTTTTCCAAAACTTAATAATGTTAAACATTCTATAATGTACAAGGGGCACACGGCCTAATTCAGCATATAAGTAAGCAGTATTTGTACTTTTCTTCACTCCGAGAATTTGTTTACAGAAGTCTGTATGAAGTTTCTCGATATTGCAACCTATATTATTTCCCCATATTTCTGAACAGTAATTTAAAACAATTCCACCAATAAAACAATCAAAAAGCGACAATAAAGTTTCTATATTAAATGACATTCCCCGTATATTCTTTCTAAGCGCAAACAATGCTTTTCTACCTTGTTCAGATAATTGTTTTTCAGCTTTGGTAAATTTGTTGTTAAAGTTGAAAAGTATTCCTAAGTAAGTGAATTGTTGTACAATTTCTAAAACATCATTACCAATATGCCAACACTCACTATCTTTAACTCTGCCATTGTTTCTAAAAACCACAATTTTTGACTTTTCCGCATTAACATGCATTTTCCAAGTATTACAATAGCTATGTAGTTCATTCAAAGGACATTGTAAACCTTCCACAGATTCAGAGAACAGGACCATATCATCAGAACAGATTTAGGGAAGATAACTCGTAAGATAAACAACCGGCATTTAAAAAGCTAATTTCGAAATCGTTTACATATAAATTGAATAAAATAGGTGATAACACTTCGCCCTGCATTAATCCTAGGTTATTACAAAAATATTCACATAAAAATCCATCAACACCAATACAGGATTTCACATGACTATATAACGCTTTAATAACTGACAATAATTTTCCTTCAATGCCAACCTTTGAAAGTTTAAGCCACAAAAGTCGTCTATCAATAGAATCAAACGCTTTTTTAAAATCGATGAATGCACAATATAACCTCTTCTTTTTACATAGACTGTTACTAATAATAGAATGTAAAGCAAAAATAGCATCACGTGTTCCACAGCTTGTAAGCATGTGCCCTAGTGCATAATAGCAATAATCGTACCGCTTGCAGGTATCGCTATAACTTATAATTACATGTAAATGTTTTTAAGCGTGTATCATCCTACGTAACAACTATAACAAATTCATTGTTTACTTTATTAAGGTCTTCCGTTTCCAACGGAAGACCTTATTGTTTTCGTACTGTTTCTTATTATTATTAAGGTCTTCCGTTTCCAACGGAAGACCTTATTGTTTTCGTACTGTTTCTTATTATTATTTTTTTCCACAAATTTTGTGCACGCGATTTCTCAAAAACTATTCAGCCGATTTGGACCATTTTTTCACAGATGATTGCCAGAGGTCATAATTCTAGACGTTTTTTGAAATTTTGAAATCGTCACTTCCGGTACCGAGTTAAGGCGGATTTTCTATCTTTTTACGACCTATTTTGTGCAGAGCTGATCTCAGAAACTATTAAAGATATGAATACGAAATTTTCAGGATAGGTAGTCTATAGTTTGAAGTTGTGCCCTATTATATTGTTTTATGCCAGTGGCGCCATTTCATGGAGCTCGCCTAGGCACAAAAATTGGGTACGAATTTTCATTCAAAATTGTCATACGTTTTGATCTGTGTCTTTTTATCAGTTGACATTTTGTTAAATAATATATAACAAAAGTGGTAGATAATCAAAAGTTCTTTCCAATAAAATCAAGAAAAAGGGGCTGGTCCCTTTAATTAGGGACCAAGAGACTCGTAAAGTCTATTACGAATAACTTAAAAACGATAAATATTTTGTTATGCATTATAGAATCAAAGTTGTTGAACACTACATTATCGGTTTGAAAAAAAATCATCGTCAGGCCCTTGTTTGACGTTATTAGAGATTTTTATCCAATATTTTAATTAATTTTTTTTTTGGTGGGGTGGGGGGGGTGTTAAATATGAAATTGTATCAATATTTCATGGTATCATTTAAAATAACAAAAAAAAAAATCGGACGGAAGACCTACTCGTTACTCGTAACGAGGTCGTATCTAGTTATTAAGGTCTTCCGTTTCCAACGGAAGACCTTATTGTTTTCGTACTGTTTCTTATTATTATTATTATTATTTATTATTATTATTATTTTTTTCCAAATTTTGTGCACGCGATTTCTCGGAATCTATTCGACCGATCTCATCTATTTTTTCACAGATGTTAGGGCGTGATCTAAACTTAATACATTTTTCTTAATTTTTTCGTAGTCACTTCCGGTACCGAATTGTCGGCCATTTTGTAATTTTTGACGACCCATTTTGTGCAGCTATAAACTCGGAAACCATAAGAGATATGAATATGAAATTTTCAGGATAGGTAGACGATAGTTTGAAGTTGTGCAGCATGTAGTTGTTTAATGCCTGTTGCGCCATTTCTTGGAGCTCGCCTGGGCACGAAAATTGGGTACGAATTTTCATTCAAAATTTTCACACGTTTTGATTTATATCTTTTTATCAGTTGATATTTTGTTAAGACATATATAACAAAAGAGGTAGAGAATCAATAGTTCTTTCCAACAAAATCAAGAAAAAGGGGCTGGCCCCTTTATTTAGGGGCCAAGGCACTCGTAAACTCTATTACAAATAACTTAAAAACGATAAAGATTTTGTAATGCTTTATAGAAGCAAAGTTGTTGATCGTACCAATATCTATTAGAAAAAATTATTACCACGCCCATTTATTACGTAATTAGGGATTTTTAGGGGCCAAAATACTTAAACTTTGACGCAATATAACTAGAGAAGTAGAAATATTTTGTAAGACATCATAGAAGAAAAAATGTTTGAATTAATGATTTAAATTGAGTCCACTTATCAAAACACGAATTTCTGTCCCCATTAAGGATCTAGAGGGCTGGCCCCTAAAATATTCAAACATTTGTATCTAAAAAATGATCAACAATTTTAAATACGTGTAAGAACAAAAATTGTTAGTATTCTTAAGACCTTTTCAAAGAAATCAAGAAAAAGGGGCTGGCCCCTTTAATCAGGGGCCAGGGCACTCTTAAACTCTATTACAAATAACTTAAAAACAATAAAGATTTTGTAATGCTTTATAGAAGCAAAGTTGTTGATCGTACCAATATCAGTTTGTAAAACTCATAGCCACACCCATTGATGACGTAATTAGGAATTTTTAGGGGATTAAAAAATTAAATCTTTAATGTGCTGTATTTGAAATGTGAGTGGAAATTCTGAAATTGCATTGATATTTTAATGGTATCGTTTGAAAAATTGAACGGAAGACCTCCTCGTTACTCGTAACGAGATCGTATCTAGTTATTATTATTATTTTTTTCCACAAATTTTGTGCACGCGATATCTCGAAAACTATTCGGCCGATTTCGACCATTTTTTCACAGATGATTGCCAGTGGTCATAATTCTAGAAGTTTTTTGAAATTTTGAAATCGTCACTTCCGGTTCCGATTTACGGCCGATTTTGTCCGTTTTTACGACCAATTTTGTGCAGACATAAACTCAGGGACTATCAGAGATATAAATATGAAATTTTCAGGATAGGTAGACCATAATATGAAGATGTGCAGAACGTAGTTTTTTGGCACCAGTGGCGCCATATCTTTGAGCTCGCCTAGGCTCGAAAATTGAATACGAATTTTGCATTAAAATTTTCACACGTTTTGATCTGTATCTTTTTATCAGTTGATATTTTGTTAAGACATATATAACAAAAGTGGTAGAGAATCAAAAGTTCTTTCCAACGAAATCAAGAAAAAGGGGCTGGCCCCTTTATTTAGGGGCCAAGGCACTCGTAAACTCTATTACAAATAACTTAAAAACGATAAAGATTTTGTAATGCATTATAGAAGCAAAGTTGTTGATCGTACCAATATATATTAGAAAAAATTATTGCCACGCCCATTTATAACGTAATTAGGGATTTTTAGGGGCCAAAGTACTGAAACTTTGACGCAATATAACTAGAGAAGTAGACATATTTTGTTAGACATCATAGAAGAGAAAATGTTTGAATTAATGATTTCAATTGAATCCCTTTATCAAAACACGAATTTCTGTCCCCATTAAGGATCTAGAGGGCTGGCCCCTAAAATATTCAATCATTTGTATCTCAAAATGATCGACAATTCTAGATGGGTGTAAGAACAAAAAATGTTAGTATTCTTAAGACCTTTTCAACGAAATCAAGAAAAAGGGGCTGGCTCTTTAAATTAAGGGCCAAGATACATGTAAACTCTATTACAAATAACTTAAAAACAATAAAGATTTTGTAATGCATTATAGAAGCAAAGTTGTTGATCGTAACACAATCTATCAGAAAAAATTATTGCCACGCCCATGTATTACGTAATTAGGGATTTTTAGGGGCCAAAGTACTTAAACTAGGACGCAATATATCTAGAGAAGGAAACATATTTTGTTAGGCATTGTAGAATAGAAAATGATTGCATTGATGATTCTAATCGATTCCATTAATCAAAAAACCAATGTATGTCCCCATTAAGGATCTAGAAGGCTGGCCCCTAAAATATTCAATCATTTGTATCTCAAAAATGATCAACAATTTTAGATACGTGTAAGAACAAAAAATGTTACAATTTGTGAGGCCTTTCGACTGAATTCAAGAAAAAGGGGTTGGCCCCTTAAATTAGGGGCCAAGACACTCGTAAACTCTATAACGAATAACTAAAAAATGATAAAAATTTTGAAATGCATTATAGAAGCAAAGTTGTTGATCCTAACAATATCTATCAGGAAAGATCATGGCCACGCCCATTTATTACGTAATTAGGGATTTTTAGGGGCCAAAGTACTGAAACTTTGACGCAATATATCTAGGAAAGGAGACATATTTTGTTTAGCTTTGTAGAAGAGAAAATGCTTGCGTTGATGATTCTAATCGATTCCTTTAATCAAAACACCAATGTCTGTTACCATTAAGGCCCCCAAAAATCCCTAATTACGTTATAAATGGGCGTGACACTGATTTTTTCTGATACATATTGTAACGATCAAAAACTTTTCTTCTATAGTGCATTGCAAAACCTGTATTGTTTTTAAATTATCTGTAATAGAGTTTCCGAGAGTATTGGTCCCTTAATAAAGGGGCCAGCCCCTTTTCATGGGTTCATTCCAAATTTCTCACGAATAATGACATTTTTGGTTCTTACACTTATCTAGAAATCTTGTTAATTTTTTTTAGATACAAATGATTGAATATTTTAGGGGCCAGTCCTCTAGATCCTTAATAGGGACAGACAATGGTGTTTTGATTAGTAGGATCCATTAAAATTATCAATACAATAATTTTCTCTTCTACAATGCTTAACAAAATATGTCTTCTTCCCTAGATATATTGCGTCAAAGTTTCGCCGCTTTTTATCTACATGTTGGAGAAATCTCACGGTTTGGTGATGTGATGAGCTGAAAAATGTAGATATTTGTTAATAAATCAGCATGCTCATTGATTGATTGTATTTATTTTATATTTAACAAAATTCTTTTCAGATTATGCGAGAAAGAAAAAAAGCGATCGATCGATACAATCCAATCCCAAATTGATATCATTCTTTACTTTTATTTTTTTTTTATTTTTTTTTTTACAAAAAACGACATGCCCGTATCCAGAATTTTTTACCAGGCATATTGTTGGCATTAATTTATAATATGAATTTAAAGAAATTTAGAAATTTGAGCTCCCCCCCCCCCCACCACCACCACCACCAATAAATCCGCGGATAAAGAAAAAGCGAAATTCAAAAGGGATCGAAAAAATTACGTCGCAGCACAAACAAAGATAATTTCTCATTGGTCAATTTGGCTTGAGTTTATCATAACAGATAATATTCCAGCAAAGAAACAACATTCATGCGGGGAAATTTCAGAAATCTAACCAATTCATCACAAAGATCTGCTGGGTACAGCGCTGGATCATAATTTATTTATAATTTAATTTTTTTATTGGATAAATTTGTATTCATCAAGATAAAAGTGTTTGGCTGATTTTCGTTATTTCTTAATGTGACTCGATTTGAGTTTAGCACTTTTACAATATTGTACGAAAACTATAAGTACAGTTTTGAAAGTATAAATGTTTGCAATCTCGAAAATTCCGAGATCAAATTCACCTACGTTGACGTAATCCGACCCCCCCCCCCCCCCCCTCCCCATACACTTTTTGGATGGATGTCAAAATTATTAAACAAAATAGCATTGGATATAGAAATTTAATATTCCCCATCCCCCATTTTAAATAAAAGACGATGTTAGGCCTATAAACAAACTGATAAAAAAAATGTTTGTTTAGGATAACACTGATGACATTTTTTAATTTTATCATATTTTTTTGTGCGTGAATCCTAAGAATGTTTGCTTGTGTCATATTTAAAAATGAGTTTTTAATAGAAATAATATAAGAATCACAATCGGATAAAAACAGACATCTAAATATGGTAGGATCGGGGCATTTTCGTAGGTTAGGTCGGTGTTAGATAATGTATTTAGTGCCACCCTGTATATTGTGCACAAGTAGTGCTTACGTCATTAGTTGTTGAGTTTTGAATAAACACATAAAACCTAACATGGTGTCAGAAGCTGGCGTATTCGAAGCCACAATTTCCACAAACAGAAGCAAGACAACACCAATCGAGTGATTATTTCGTCGAAAGAGCTTCATATCTACATCAGGCGCAAGTGGTAACGTTGCATATTTACCCAACGACACTGAAATTTCGCTTTAAAGTTTGTCACGCTGGTGAGCACGTTTTCTACGGCGGCCATTTGCAATCAGATTTGAACTTATTTATTTATCAGAAAAGTCTGAGAGTTTGACAACATTTTATGTTAGTGTGCATCAGAAATACAATATCAACTGCATAATAGTGTATTGACAGCAGTATTTGCATTTTTATACCGAACGATCGATTCTGGGGAAAAACTACGGTGTGCAGTTTGTGACATTTCAAAATGTCTGTAGTGCGAAGTGAATTACCGATTCCTTTACCTATGAATGTGAAGGGAGACCTCAAAGGGAACTGGAAATTCTTTAAATCACAATGGATGAATTATGAAATAGCCACAGGCCTGGACAAGAAACATGATGCAATCAGGATAGCAACATTATTAACAGTCATTGGCAAAGATTGTTATCATATTTATGAGAACTTAAACCTCACGGAAGAAGAGAGACAGGATATAGCAGCAGTTATAGAAGCACTTCAAAAACACTTTACACCAAAGACAAATGTTATCTATGAAAGATATATCTTCAATACAAGTGATCAACTGCCCAATGAAACACTAAATGACTACATCTGCAGGCTGAGAGAACTCGCGAAGTCGTGCGAATTTCGAAACATGACTGATGATATGATACGTGATCGTCTAGTGTTAGGGACCAAAGACACAGCATCAAGAGGCAGAATGTTAAGAGAAGCCGACTTAACACTGGACAAAGCTATAACAATGTGTTTGACAAGCGAAAGAACTTCATCACAGCTGCAGAAGTTAGAACACAACACCAGTCATACAGCCAATTCAGAACAAGCAGAAGTGAAATACGTCAGTTCAAAAGGAGACAAAGCCTATAAACCCAGAGGAAAACATCCATTCAAAGGTCAAGGGAAGAAACAGCAGAAGACTGTACAGCCAAAGAACAGTGCAATGGTTATTAAGTGCAAGTACTGTGGAGGCACACATCCACGAGACAGAGACAAATGCCCAGCTTTCGGACATACATGCTGGAAATGTAAGAAGAAGAATCACTTTCCAAAAGTTTGTAAACAGACTACTGTGAACAGTATCCAAGATGAAGACACAAGTGACTCAGACTCTGATTCTCTATATGCTGTGAATTCTTCGTCTGGAAAACAGTGGTTCGTAAAAATCCACATGAGTGCTAGTGGAAACAGTTCTAATGTTACCTGTCAATTGGATAGTGGGTCTACCTGCAACGTAATAAACTTTAGGCAGTACGCTCAAATCATGCAAACAGGCGACCCCCCACTGAAACCTACCGAGAAGACACTAAAGCTCTACGGAGGGAAATCGAAACTCATTCCACTTGGCATTGCAACCTTGAAATGCCGGGTGATCCAGTCTGGAAAAACAGAAAATCTTGACTTTTATGTAGTCGAGATGGACCAGACACCTATCCTTTCAGCAGAAGCTTGTGAAAAACTTGGATTACTGACTGTCAATGTAGTTCACAAGCTGACAGCTACGTCATCACAATTTAAGCCAATGTCCAAGGAACAAATTCTTAGTGAGTTCAAGGATGTATTTGAGGGACTCGGTGAGTTTGAAGGCGAGTACCACATTGAACTTGACCCAACAGTGAAGCCAGTACAGAGACAGCCAAGAAGGGTACCACAAGCTCTTAAGGGAGAAATTAAGGAAAAAATTGAATCTCTAGTCAAAAGAGGTGTTCTCAAGAAAGTGTCATCACCCACAGATTGGATTAGTAACATGGTTGCTGTCAAAAAGCCTGGTAAACTGAGACTGTGCATCGACCCCAAAGACTTAAACTCTGCTATTAAAAGACCACATTACCAAATGCCAACTGTAGATGATATTCTACCTAAGATATCAAAGGCCAAAGTGTTCACTGTGATGGATGCTAAAGAAGGTTTCTGGCACGTGAAGCTGGACAAGGAATCCAGTCTACTCACCACATTCTGGACTCCATTTGGAAGATACCACTGGACACGTTTACCATTTGGACTCTCATCAGCACCAGAAGAGTTCCAACGAAAGCAGCATGAAGTATTAGAGGGCCTTCAACATACAGAGGTCATTATGGATGATATCTTGGTCTATGGATCTGGTGAGACTATGGACGATGCAATTAGGGATCATGATTTTCACCTACAAGCGCTTCTTCAAAGAGCACGTGAAGTAGGTCTGAAACTCAACAAGGAGAAGTTAAAGCTGCGACTCACTTCTGTCAAGTATATGGGTCAGATACTTACCTCTGAAGGAATGTGCCCTGATCCAGATAAGGTGAAAGCTGTTGTCGAGATGCCACGACCCAAGAATGTTAAAGATGTTCAGAGACTTATTGGACTTGTGACTTACCTATCCAAATACTTACCACACTTATCTGAAACTTGTGAACCTCTACGCAGACTTACCGTTAAAGATACCTTATGGCACTGGGAGTCACAACAAGAAAATGCATTTAAAGCAATAAAGCAACTAGTCAGCACTGAACCAGTGTTAAAGTACTATGACGTGAATGAGGAAGTGACTATTCAATGTGATGCATCTGAAGTTGGTTTAGGTGCAACTCTAATGCAGCAAGGGCAACCAGTTGCGTATGCGTCCAAAGCGTTATCTCAGACAGAACAACGCTATGCCCAAATTGAGAAAGAATGTTTGGCAATAGTGTTTGCATGTGAGCATTTCGATCAGTACATCTATGGCAGAGACCTTGTGACAGTCCAGTCTGATCACAAGCCCTTGGAGACAATTTTCAAGAAATCCTTATTAGCAGCTCCAAAACGTCTTCAAAGGATGCTACTTCGTCTCCAGAAGTACAATCTACGAGTAACATACACCAAGGGAAGCGAACTTTACATAGCAGACACTCTGTCAAGAGCCTTTGTGACGGATACCGAATACATTTTCAACGCATTTTCGCAAGAAATCTCACAGATTAATCAAAGTGAATGGATTCCAAAGATCAGCCATTCAAGATTTCAGCAGATCAGAGAGATGACTAACAGTGATCCAGTACTACAAACACTCAAGACTGTCATACTTACCGGCTGGAATGACCGTCAAGAAGATGTCCCAGTAGCAGTCAGAGACTATTGGAACATACGTGACGAGTTAACGGCTCAGGATGGATTGATCTATAAGAGCAACAGAGTCGTGATACCAAAAGTTCTTCGCCCTGAGATGCTCAGTAGAATTCATTCAAGTCACCTTGGAACTGAATCATGTTTAAGGAAGGCAAGAGATGCAGTTTTTTGGCCTAATATGTCAGCTGAGCTACGCGACTTCATATCAAAGTGCAGCACTTGCAACAAAATGCAGGACCAACAATCAAACCAGCCTCTTATCACACATGATGTACCAAAAATACCATGGACAAAGTTAGGAGTTGATATCTTCACTTACCAAAACCAAGACTATCTAGTTACTGTGGACTATTTTAGTGATTTCTTTGAGCTAGATATCCTAACAGACACATCAGCAATGACCGTAATAGATTGTCTCAAGCAACAGTTTGCTCGCCATGGGATTCCGGATACCGTTATTTCTGATAATGGACCTCAGTTTAAATCTGCAGACTTTCACACCTTTGCTTGTGATTGGGAATTTGAACATTCTACTTCATCACCGTATCACAGCCAATCTAATGGCAAGGCGGAATCTGCTGTGAAAATTGCAAAGAAATTAGTGAAGAAGTGTATTTCTAGCAAGACTGATATCTGGAAAGCAATTCTAGATTGGCGAAACACTCCTACAAAGGATATGAATTGTAGTCCCGTCCAAAGACTGATGTCTAGGAGGACAAGACATTCCTTACCAACAGCCGCTGCTCTACTTGAACCAAATATCAGCACAAATACCCATGAAAAGATCATGCGCAAGAGACAACTTTCAAAACAGCAGTATGACAAACATACTAAGGACCTTCCAGAACTACAGATTGGACAAAACGTTCGAATGAAGAAACACCCGAATGATAAATACTGGCAGTTTGGAACATGTACCCAGTCTCTCGGGAACAGGTCATACCTCATCGACTTAAATGGAAAGGCATACCGTAGAAACAGAAGAGAGATGCGCCCAACCAAGGAGGCTCATGATGCAGAAAGAACAGATCCTTTACCCTACAAGCCGGAGGATGATCCACTCATGATTACAAATGAACCTCCCCAGTACGAGAGTGTGAAGCAGCCTATTGCTCCAAAACCACAAACCGCATTTGGATCTTCAAGAGAGACTATCACATCTCCCACAAGTGACAATAATTGTGCAGTGAATGCTTCAACTAAATTGCGTGGCAGCTCAAGAATTGCCAGATTACCATCAAAGTTCAATGACTTCATTATGAATTAAGATACATACAAACAGTATGAACTTTTAATTGAAATGTGCATTTTTTTTTCTTTCGTTTTAAAGAAAGGGGGATGTTAGATAATGTATTTAGTGCCACCCTGTATATTGTGCACAAGTAGTGCTTACGTCATTAGTTGTTGAGTTTTGAATAAACACATAAAACCTAACAGTCGGGTTACCCTAAACACACAACTTTTTTTTTTAGGCCTTACGGGCCTGATAGTGTACTTTTTATTTTCCACCGTCTTTTGTGATAATGTACAGATGGTAGACGGACATCTCGATCCAACGACACCTCGGCCAAGGGCGTTTGACACCCCGGCCCAGACGGGTCGGCCCAAATTTATAGACACGCCAGCCCATGTAAAAGACACCTCGGCCCAATGAAACTTTCGGTTCTACTAAAAATAAATATTAAAAAAAAGGGGCAGCTAAATACTTTATATATTCATTGATCCCCCAAGTATAATTATTTACAAAATAATTTTGTAATGTAATTCATTTTCAATTATTCATATGGTTTGGGATACTAATCCATTTGAATCGCTATTTGGGTCCATTTGGGTAAATAGACGCACCGAAAATAAGCCAATCGGCATCAATTGGATTTGTTGACAAAGAAGAAAGGGGTCAAAAGTTCTGAGCTGCTTGAGCATTTATATTAAAATCGTTGCTTATCAAAGTGATCGAAGTTTAAAGTTTTAAAGAAATACATTCATCTAGCTTCAAAGAGCGTGGCTGCACCACAACAATTGTAAGTATATGGGGTATATGCAAAACAGTACACAGATTTTACTTATATAACTTATGCAGCGCCATTTTGAAATACAGTACGGTTACAGCAGAGACGCCTGACATGAGTGGGTCAGTTTTCATAAAAATAAAAGTACGGAATCAAAATTGAAAATAAGAATCGCTGAGTTATTTGTTGTTTTATTTTCTTGTATATGTTTGTGTTCGGTCCTAACAAAAAAAATAACAGGTTTTACAAGTGAGGGGCGTCGAAGGGGATAAGTGCACTATATAAGTTGTTGTAGAGCCGTGTTACCCTAGAACATCGAATGATTAATGATGTTGATAATTGTCTAATATATATACGAATTATGAACGTTTATGTCTTGCCTCAAGATGTTTAGGCACCAGCAAAGATGCAGTATTCACTACAATTTTTTATCATAAAGTGATGGAAGCAATAACCCATCATTTTTACCCAGCCCATTCCAATTTTTACATGCCCAACTCAAAATTCTTATATTTACCGGTACATGTTAACATGTATGGTGCAACCAAAATGAATAAATAAATAAAGGTTTGATATTAATTTTATTGTATTAGGGACAATGTTTCAAATTTTTTACACCATGCACAAGACATCATGCAGATTGTTTTCTGAGTCATACACCAGCCATGGCTTGTCTTTCTGCCATTGGTGCTGAAACTTTCTGACATGTTTTTGTTCATAATTCAATTTAGAGTCACTTTCTGGTCGTTTGACTGGTTTAGCTTATTTCAAAAATGGTATCATGACAGCCCAATCATGACTACACGTGGCATCGGTGTACGTCTCGTAATTTAGCAAACATATATACAATAGGTTTAACTAAACACTTCAATGATTACGATTGACGCTTATTTGACAAATCGTACCTAGAATGTAGACTGCACAAAGCAATTAAGTTACACAAAAAAACTTGGGTACGATGGAAGAAATGGCAAGTAAACTTATTGTACGTTGACAGAAAATTTAATCCGAGCATGTAATTTGGCAATTTTTACATGCCCGCCTGAAAATTTACCAGGCCCTGGGGATCGGACTCCCAGGTTATTTTGAAGACTGAAGATGTTTAAGCCCCAAGATGTTAAGGCACTGTTTTGGTATGATATCCTTGTGTGCCCATATTTCGACAGTCTTAATCTATAGGTCCTCTTTTCAGATAAAATGAGCAATTATTTTGAAAGCTAAGACATTTATCATGAATATCAATCAGCTTGCTGTGTTAACATAATTTGATAAACATTTTTGTATTTTATTATTTCAACATACAAAGTATATAATATAGATATATGAATAAATTCATCAACAAAAATACGGGGGCTGCCATTACTGGGTCCTAAATTCAACGATTGTACTACATTTTCTTGTCAGTAAAATTTATCCTCACAACATTACTTGTTTTTCATTAATGAATCTTCGGTCCTTGCAGACGACACACCATGTATTT
Source organism: Magallana gigas (assembly GCF_963853765.1). Lineage (NCBI taxonomy): Eukaryota > Metazoa > Mollusca > Bivalvia > Ostreida > Ostreidae > Magallana > Magallana gigas. The sequence goes on from NC_088860.1 coordinate 38,464,250, forward strand.
CGTCATAGTGTTTATATTTTTGTGTTACGATGATTTAAATTCAGGATAATGGTGGATTAACAAAATTTCCTGGTTTTTTGTGAGGAAAAATTCATATATTATTTTCTTACTTGTTTGAAGTGCATTTTAATAGATACTAGGCCAGTTGATTCTAGTCTATCATAGTATCATATGCATACAAAATTTCTCTAATTCCTGCAAATGAGCGAGATGTAAACAAAAGATAAACAGTGTCGAAATTTGGACCCTGTTGATTTTAGGACCTTCGACCATATATCATATACCGTGCATTGATAGTTGAAACATCACAATCACAGCTCTTGAGCAGTCTTTAGCAAAAAAGTGCATTTTTGTTAAATTTGCATAAAATAATTAATTAAACATGGTTATGTCAGAGCTGCCATACTGAGATTCATGTCCTAAGTTATTGCTTCCATCACTTTTTGATGACTTTTTAATATAAATGCACATACCTGTTAAAGAAGTACAGTTGAAATCGATGAAATGGAAAATATACAAGATATCTTCATTGACAAATTGACCCTTTTCACTCATAAAAGTTTACTGGAACAAAAACAAATTTCTTATGGACTAGAGAATTATAATGGGAAATGTTTACATCTTTTCTCAGTTCGGAAGTACTCAGGACACCTTGCACAAATTTTCAATTTTATCATCTTGACTTATTATTGGCTGATGTAATGCAAAATCTTTGTACTTTCAATTTTGGGATGTGTATTGAAATCTGAAGAGGTAAAGGGGGCATTTCAAAACAGATAATCTAGACATTTTTCATATTAGTAAATGAACGTAGTTTGAGCACAAATGTATTTATTATTATCGCAGGAATGGGCACTATTGAGAGCAGAAGGTTCCAACTGCAAGAGGTGGGTTGCTCACCATGCGGTTATAAAGTGTTCACCTTGGGCTTGGCATTCACTTATCATTCAGTGAGATTATATTACATACATATGCTGGTAACAATACATACATACATGTAGTTTATTTGTTATTTTTTTTCCTGTTTACGAGGGGAATACCAACAAAACACAATGAAAGGAAGACTTCTGAGGCATTCAAATAAATTGTTCACCTTGCGTTCACATTGCATTCACATATCGTTCAGGGTTCTGTTTGCACTCTGCATTTGCTCACCATTCAGCGTTCAAAGGTACTCACCAAATTTCGTTCAGCGTTTGCTTACGGTCCAAATGTGAAACGTTTTTGGGATTGTGTGTAACATCATGTATCAGCCTAAGGTTACTTTAGATCAGCCCGAGAGCTGTCAGGCCCAAGGGCGGACATACAAGGACAGATGGCCAATATATAGGGATGCAATATAAATCAAAGTACTGAAGAACTGGCGGGAGTTGATTTTTTCGATGTTTATTTGTTTTAAAATCAATGATATGATATTTTGCATGACAAGTACATGTATACGTAGTTTCTAATTTGAATTACGCATATTTTTATAATATGAATTTTTAACCGGGTTCCCCAACGGAAAAATCCGGTTATTAATATGGTGAAAATGGCGGGAAGGCGGGCGGCTGCCAAAAGGGCACCCTCATTGTACGGATAACTCCTCCTACAGTTTTCAAGATAGGAAGTTGTTCTTTTGCAGATCAATTGTACATATATCAGAGGTGTGCATATTGCAAGGATTTTGATTTCTGATAATTTATCGAAAAAATACCACCTTTTGAACTTTGTCATTTTTTGGCAAAATTTTGCATATAGGGTACCCTCATTGTACGGATAACCCCTCCTACAGTTCTCAAGATAAGAAGTTGTTCTTTTGCAGATCAATTGTACATATATCAGAGGTGTACATATGGCTAGGATTTTGATTTCTGATAATTTATGAAAAAAATACTAGCTTTTGAACTTGGTAATTTTTTTGCAAAATGTTGCATATAGGGTACTCCATTTCACTGGATACGTGTTGACGTGGATTATGGATACAGTTCACATAAAAGAAAACACGGTTTCCTGTCACATTGACAGCTTTTCTCTTGTTGAACTTTTTCAATCAGGATGTCGAGAAACCTCCATATGAATCATGTTACATAATATTTAAAGATGAAATTAATTCAATCAAACTATGTATCAGTGCTAGAAATATTTCTTGAAAATTGTATGGATCTAAGCAATTTTGAACTCTAGTCTCGTTCAACCAAACGCTCGGCTGACACCGTAAATCTCCGACAAGGATTTACGGAGACAGCCGAGCGTCGAGTTGAATGAGACTATATTGAACTCTGGCGTAGGAATACATACGACTATAAAAATATTTAAATTGTTTCTACCATTTAAAATCTGACTATTTTTAAGGTATTTGTAAATAAGTTTCCTTGAAAAACAATGCTTTAGCATACATTACATCGAATTCATCAATTATTTTCAAGAACTAATTCTTGTCAGGAGCAATGATTTGTGCTGAGGTCCAAACACTGTTTCACTTTCGGTTTGTCCGAGTGACTGCATAGGAGAGTTCATTAAAAATCAACTCCCAAAAATGGCATGTCATGAATTTTATATCATATACTTGTAGAAAATATTAAAGAAAACAGTATATAAGGCCACATAAAATTAATTTTTAGATTCTCATCGCTGATCGCCTCTCTCAAAATGGCCCGCCCTGAAGCATTTTATTTTAGTTTGATAGAAAAATTGTGTAGGAAAAAATAGGGGTCGGTATACAAAAAAATCAAAACATTTTAAAGGCTGCCTAAGCATGTGGACCACTGATTGCAGTCATGTTTGTTATCATAAGGATACAAATGTCTTCATGCATTAACAGCTAAGTTGAATTAAAATGGAAATAAAAGATTTAAAAGTTGATTTTTGTACTCATATTAGCATTAACAATCGAAAAGAATAGAGCTGTTGTTATTTCTAGATCATGAACTGTGAAAAAAGTGTTTTTAAAAAAAATAAAAAATAAAAGATAAAATCTGCCCACCTGACCAATATTTTTTGCAAATCAGGATGAGTATCTTAATATTCGTTTTATGTGACCTAACATCATTTGATGAATGATTATTGTCAACACATTAATTACAAGGGTAGACAGTACCTTAAATTTCAAGGTTGCCTGCAGGGCTACCAAATTTTATTTTTTACTAGCCCTGTCCATGAATGAGTAACCCAGCAGTCAAAGGCTAATGGTCGGGTCCCAGAGCGACGGGGTGTACGTACAGGGGGGGGGGGGGGGGCACCCCTGGAAAATTTTGAAAATAAACATGCCAAATCCTTCATTCTGGCTTTATTTTTTTTTTTTTATTTTTTTTTTTATCAAAATTGTATAACTTTATCAATAAAAATAAGATGATTTTTTGTTCGTTAATGGAAGAAACCAGTTTTTTATAGGCAATTAAGTAAGCTTATATTTTTTTACATTTAAAAAAATACTGGTACCAAGATTTCTATCATGTGAATCCATCTATTGTTCCCGAATAAGGAGATTCTAGAGATAAAACCCATGATAATATCAAATCTTTATTGAAATATTGACATCGGTTAACCATCAGTGATATTCTTGATCTGCCAAGTAATTCCATATTTTTCCCAGATCAGTCATATGTACATTAGTGCAGTGCTTGCATTGTCTGTTTATTCATTATTATTTCAAACACTTTGATAATCAAGATTTTTGATAAGTGGGAGCAAAACAATGTCAAATTTAGTAGAGAGACCGTGTAATAATGCACCGATGATTCAAAATCACAGTAGTGAATATTTGGAATTTAAATATTACATTTTAAAAATATAAACACATTGCTTTGAGTGATATTATGGTATTTAGAATTTCAGTAGCCCAGCAGGACAACCTTTATGACTTGTTTGGTAGCCCGACCACAAGCTTCAGTTGTCCCGGGCTAGTTGGCTACCGTCTGTGTCAAACCCTAGAGTATATACTTGTCTTCTATAAACTTTCCTGTCAATTTGATTTTGCTGTTTATATACCAAATTAACGTGGATGTAATTATTTGACTTTATACTCGGACATTATAATTGAAAAATGAATACTGAATTCTACATAATGGCCGATGTTTAAAGGAAATGGGTTCGAATAACAATAAATATATTCTCTGAAAGTATGATATACATTTGTATTATACATTATTCTATATTATTCAAAATTGTATCTTATGAATAGATATAATAGTGTATGATATTATATGATATGATATTATATCATTTGACATAGGAAGATGTATGATATTGTATCATTTGATATGCTGCTTTGGATCAAATTATATTACACCTTATGAAACAATATAATATATAAATGATACAATATAAAATAATATCACACTATATAATACCATATCATTCAATATGAAATTTGATATGTACCGGTAATGTATAGTATGATACTATATTGAATCATAAAATGTAATAATGTATTGATATGTGATATTATACAATTATGGACGTTATTGTAGGTTGATATATGGTTATAAGGACCCATGTCAAGTGATATTGACCAAAGACACAGAAAGTGATATTGATGAACCTTTCAAATTCATTATCCATTTTTAGCTCACCTGAGCTGAAAGCTCAAGTTAGCTTTTCTGATAACTTTTTGTCGGGAGTACGTCTGTACGTCCGTCTGTCTGTCTAAACTTTTTACATTTTCGACTTCTTCTCCCAAACCACTTGGCCAATTTCAACCAAACTTGGCATAAAGCATCATTGGCTAAAGGGGATTCAAGTTTGTTGAAATGAAGGGCCACACTCTTTTTGAAGAAGAGATAATTAGGATTTATTGAAAATTTGCTGACATTTGTCAATAATCTTCTTCTCAAAAACATTTGGCCAGGAAAGCTGAAACTTATGTGGAAGCATCATCAGATAGTGTAGATTCATGTTTGTTCAAATCATGGTCCCTGGGGGTAAAGTGTGGCCACTCTGGGGGGTTGAAGTTTTACATAGAATATACAGGGTAAATCTTTAAAAATCCTCTTCTCGAATACCATTCGGCCAGGAAAGCCGAAACTTATGTAGAAGCATCCTCAGATTGTGTAGATTCAAGTTTGTTCAAATCATGGTCCCCGAGGGTGAGGGGGGGTCACAATGGGGTTGGGGTCGAAGTTTTACATAGAATTAATGTTTGAAATCTTCTTCTTAGAAACTAATAGGCCAGGAAAGCTGAAACTTGTGTGGAAGCATCCTTATACATGTATAATATATATATATATATATATATATATATATATATATATATATATATATATATATATATATATATATATATATATATATAAAAATTTGTGAAAATCAACCCTGGGGGTAGGATGAGGCCACAATGGGGTGGGGGGAAGTGAACTTTGACGTACAATTATAAAGTGTAAATCTTTAAAAATCATCACATCAAAAACTAATCAGGCAGGAAAGTCAAAACTTGTTTGGAAGTATCCTCAGGTAGGATAGATTCAAGTTGTTCAAATCATGAACCCCTGGGTAGAATGGAGTCACAACATCGGGGGGGGGGGGGGGGGGGGGGGGGCTAAAAAAATACATAGGAATATAGATAGAAAATTTTTAAAAATATCTTTTCCAAAAACCACTTGCTTAGAAAAGCTGTAAGTTTACTGAAAGCAACCTCAGATAATGTAGATTTAAATTCTTTCAAATCAAAATCTTGAGTAGGGTGGGGCTACATTGGGATTCTAATTTTACAATTGTTTGATGCTTGATTTAGGTTTATATCCCATATATAAGCAATTGTTTAAGATCTTTTGAAATCTGCAATGCTCAACAGGTGATATAAATATAAAATCATCCAATTAGAAAAGGGACTTGATTATAAACATAAGAATATCCAGGGTAAAAAAAATGGACTTTTATTTATACATGTAAACTACATTGTCCAGATAGTTTCCATATGATTCTGTTAAGCTGATTTTATCATACCTATTGTTGCTCAGGTGAGCGATGTGGCCCATCGGCCTCTTGTTTTGTCAAACCTCACTACTGTATCCAATTTTTCATCAAATATCATTAACAATGATTTTCATTTAAGGTAGTCCATCCATAACTTAGGTGAATTTAACAATTTTTATTGATCTATACTACATCAAAATCATATTTTAAAGCTATTATGAGGCTGATATAGACCAAGCTTGGGTTTATGTATGTAGTCAATTAAATGAACTTTGTGCACTTAAAAGTTTTTTAAAGAGTTGTCTGCCCTTAAGGAAAATTGAAAAAATCATTTTCTGAAAATATGTAAATATGTAGTCAATTAAATGAACTTTGTGCACTTAAAAGTTTTTTAAAGAGTTGTCTGCCCTTAAGGAAAATTGAAAAAATCATTTTCTGAAAATATGTAAATATGTATGATAAACTATGAATCATTTTAGCATATTCGAATATGGAGAAAGCCTTTGCAAATTTTTACCAAGAGAAATGGGAGAAAATTACTTGTACTAAAGAAATATATTTAAAAATGCATTTTCCCCATAAATTTAATGTTAACTTCAGCATATGATAAATTTATTAAAATTATTTTTTTAAAAAGATTTCAAAGGTGAAACTTTATTGTTTAATAAACTCCTTAAAATCACACTAAGATCAAACTTGCGATCTATTAGATATGAAATATGATAGATATGACTCTTTGTAATCTGTGATTACTTTTTTTTTTATGCTAGTAGATGGAGATTTTTTTTGTAAATGCCGGTAGTCCTTTAAAAAATTTAGTTGCCCTCTTTCAGTTTGTTAACATTAAAAGCATTAGAGAGAGAAACTGCCAGTCTTTACGACTCAATATGCATAATAAAGCATCAAAAGGCTCAACTTTCAGTACTATATGTCAAGATCTAGTAAATGATTCCAGAGTGTCTTTTTGCTGCTAAAATTGTTTGATGTCATAATTAATTAGATGAATCTTTTTCCTGTATTTTACAGCTTTAAAGGAATTAGGTAGAAAATGACACAAATTCTTTACATTCTATCTTAAATCATGAGGATAGTAGCCCTGATACCTATGCTGCTAGAAGTGTTTGATGTCATAATTGATAAGATGATTATTTCTTCTGTATTTTACAGCATTAAAGGAATTAGGTAGAAAATGACACAAATTCCTTACATTCTATCTTAAATCATTAGGATAGTAGCCCGGATACCTTTAATCAATTTGACATCATTTTAAAGAGGATGTCAAAATCTGGTTTTATGCTATTTTTGGAGAGATTTTAATCATTCTAGATATATTTCAAAAGTCAAAAATGGACAAAACTCTGAAATGTGTCAGTTATCAATTGCTTCATATTTCATAGGAAACAACAGTTTAAAGCTGAAATTTGTTGCGTCGGACACACCCTATCAAACAAACCAATTGGTAGAAACATCATTGGAAGAATTTATATCTTGATTTTCATAAACTTGTAGGCACCTTTCATTTACTAGATTTGACCTTAAATACTTTGGTTGATATTTGGAATATATTCTGTAATGATTTCAATGCCCAAAAGAATGCAAAGAGAATTTACTAGAGTTAACTAATTCCCAACTTTTTTTGTCTCTGTTTTTTAGATGCCAAAGAGAAAGAGAAAGGCCATGACTGAGAGAGTCAGACGCCTCAATAACAGGCAGAGAATGAGAGATGCTAGGCAACAGCAGCCAATCCCTTCTGGCGATTTGGGAGAACAGCCTCTCCAAAATTCTGCAACGTCTCTCGAAGCAGTAGAAGGAACTGCCATAGCTCCCCTCGGTAATCTTCCGAGGAAGGTTTCCATGGGGTTTCCTCTGAAGGAAGAAAAACCCCTGGCCAGGATGCAGGCCTCTCTTTGTGAGAAAATGCATCCAAATGCCCTGAGTTCTGCATCTTCTCAGGGAAGTCGTCTGTGTGCCCAAAGCGGTGGCATGGCACCGTCCCCTGACTCCCCACCGTGGGTTTGTACCTCACCGAGGGTACCTGAGCCGGACACCGTGCACGTGTCTGGCTCAGCAGGTCAGGCGCAGCTGGATATGTCATCCTCCTTAAGTGGGGATGAGTCCAGCAGGATATCAATTGATGCACCCAGAAACTTGACGAGAACTAAAAAGTATTCTGAAAGGAAATATGATAATACTGTATATATGAGAAATGATGATGATGATGATGATGATGATCATGGAACGAATGACAATAGAACCTCAAGAACAAATATGGTATGTTTTTCAGTTCAAGGGTCTTATCATCAAGCTGACATTATTTTTGGTGAGAATGCAGGAACACAATGTGTTGCAAACTGTCTTGCTGCAGTAGCATTTCAAAGGATTAAGGATGCTAGTTTATGGGAAAGAGGAGACATGAACACTGTTTTGTGCACAGGAAATGAGTTATATACTTACTTACAGCAAAGCTCAACAATTGTAAGTAGATACCTTCTGGTAAATGAATTGCCAGAGTTTTTTGAATGTTACAGTCAGACATTTGAGTTCAAAGCAAATGAATCATTACCTAGTCTGATTAATCTATCTAGTGTTGAACCTGAATACGATGATTTCAATGCTTATTCCCTTTTAGAGGCGCTTCAGATTGCTCTTGCAGACACAGATGGATGCTTTGTTTGCTTTGGTGGAAATACTTTCTTGATAGGGAAGAGTATGACGGCATATTTTACGTTTGATTCCCATTCTAGATCTAAAAAGGGGTTTTTGAGTGAAAGTGGAAAGAGTACACGAATGCTGTACAAGACGATCTTTGATTTATTGAATCATATTGTGACTTTAGCCAAGTCTATGGGTTATTCTGAAACTGTACAATGTGAAATTACTGGAGTGCACTGCTCAGTAAAACAATTTCAGATTAGAGAAATGCCTGTTCAAATGCAACAAAGCAGAGAGTCTGTAAGTTTTAAAGAAAATGAAAATGCTACAGAAGTGCAGGTTGGAGAAAATGAAAATGCCACATCAAAAAGACATGATGACATAGAGTATGTGTGCAGTGAAAACAACGGTTTTAATTTTTACCCTTTGTCAAATGTGAAGAAACAGCAGTTGTGCAATTCTTTAGGAATTTTTTGTTCATTTCTTGAAAATTCAAAAGACATGGCGAATAAGGTAGTAAACATGGACAAGCCAGTTCTTATGAGAGACATAGATCACGATGGAAATTGTTTTTTTAAGGCAATTTCATTTAGTTTGACCCAGGCACAAGATTATCATGAAGTAATTCGTTCAGCGGTTTGCGATCATTTAATTCAAAACCAGTTGCGTTTTAAACATTTTTTAAGATGTGAAGAAGACTGTGTTGAGAACCACATATCAAACACTAGAATGAATGAAAATGGAACATGGGCAACTGAAATAGAAATTCTTGGACTTTCTCATTTGCTAAATACCGATATATATACATATTCAGACAATCGGTGGATTCTTTTCTCTGGGCGAATGGTAGATCCAGATTTAGATATTGATCAATCAGGGTCAATTTATTTGCATCACAAAGACCAGACTCATTATGAAGTTGTTACAATGGTGTCGAGTAGGTCTACTAATTTACAGCAGCAATCTTTGGCACATAATGTTGAGGGCATTATTAAATATGATAAAAGATTAAACAATCGAGAAAGAATGAGAGAAAAACGCAACATAGTCTTTAAAGGGCAAAGTGAAGATTCAATAAAAGAAGTCGTGAAACTCAGGAAATCAAAACGTTTGCTTGAGAAGAAAACAAGGTACATGAATGATGAGGCATTTAGGTCAAAGACTAAGGAAACCAGTAGAGAAAAGTATCGGAGTGACAAAAATTATAGGGACAATTTAAAAGATAAAAGCGTGCAAAATTATGCACTGGATGTTGAACATAGAATAACCATGAAGCAGAAAAGCATTGAAAAGTACATGACAAACGAGTCGCATAGAGAAGACGTGAAAAGCAGAAGCAAAATTAAGTACGTAACAAATATCATACACAAAGAGAAAGTTAAAAGAAGAAGTACAGAAAAGTACAAATCAGATGATACGCATAGACAAAATGTCAAGAAAAGAAGTACAGAAAAGTACAAATCAGATGATACGCATAGACAAAATGTCAAAAAAAGAAGTACAGAAAAGTACAAATCAGATGATGCGTATAGAGAAAATGTCAAGAATAGAAGTACAGAAAAGTACAAATTAGATCATGCGCATAGACAAAATGTCAAGAAAAGAAGTACAGAAAAGTACAAATTAGATGAAGACCACAGAGAAAAAGTTAAACTTGCAAGCAAAGCGAGTTACCATTCGAGTTCGGAAGCTAAAAGATTAAAAAAAGACACCATTTCAAAGAATAGACAAGAACGGATGGAAAAGCTGAAAGTTGAAGGCGAAGTAGTGAATTCGTTTAAAAATATCGTCAAGCAAGGGCCAGAGTATACATGTTGTTGTTGTCATCGTTTGATGTTTGAAAATCAAGTTCGTGGATGTACACCCGAAATGTATACAGTAGACCAGAAGGCAAAAAATGTTGCAGATAAGTGTATAGATGACAAATATGTTCACCAGTGTGGCATGTCGTGTACAGATTATTGCCCGAAATCTTCATTGTGGGTGTGTTTTACATGTCACAGAAAAATCATGAGTGGAAAAATCCCACAAGAGGCTGCAATTAATAAAATGTCACTCGAGGACATTCCATCAGAGCTTAGTGATTTGAATTCCTTAGAGCAACACCTCATTGCTTTACACATTCCTTTCATGAAAGTCATGTCGCTTCCACAAGGTGGTCAAAGAAATGTGCACGGACCTGTTGTGTGCGTTCCGTCAAATATTAAGAAAACGACGAGTTTGCCACTGAACGTTGATGACAATCTTTTACTAAGGGTGAAACTCAAACGCAAGCTATCATACAAAGGCTATTTTGAATACCAGTTTGTAAGTCCACAACACATTAAGGCTGCTCTTGCATTTTTGAAACAAAACAATAAATGGTACAAAGACGTTTCTATTAACAGTAACTGGATTGACAGAGACGATCATTGTTTGCTGACTGATAGTATTGAAACATGTGAAAGCAACGAGGAAAGTCTAGAAATGGAGGGAAATCACAACCAGGATGTCGCAACTGACACATGTTTACAACCTGTGGACATCGCGCAAGAAGTGCTTGATCATTACTTTGATGATGTTTATAATATTGCGCCAGGTGAAGGACAAAACCCAGTTAGGATGTTACAGGAAGAAGGAAATGAAGCAAAGTCTTTCCCACATTTATTTCCGTCTGGCAGATTCTCATGGAATGAAGAGAGAGATGAAAGGATAACACTTTCTAGATATTTCAACAACAGACTTATGAATACAGACAATAGATTCGCAAAGGATTCGAATTACATATTTTTTGCGCAATTTATGTCAGAATTGAAACAAGTGATTGAAAAAACACAGATTTCAATACGGAAGTCTTTGTCCAAAACTAATGATGGAAAATTGGTGACATCAGACATGCTACAAGACCCAAATCTGCTATCTAAACTTCTCAGAAATGACGAAGCTTTGCGATTCATGCAACCAATAAGAGGAACACCTGCATATTGGTCAACAACACAGAAAGATCTATTTGCAATGCTGCGACAATTAGGAATACCTACATGGTTTTGTTCTTTTTCTGCTGCTGAATTCAGATGGAATGATATTGTGGGTTGTATTTTGCATCATGAGGATGACAATAGAAGTCCATCTGATTTAGACTGGTCAGAAAAAAGTGAAATTCTTAGAAGAAATCCAGTCACTGTTGCTAGAATGTTTGAACACAGGTTTCATTTATTTCAAAGGGAGGTCATTTTGTCACCAGCTAATCCCATAGGAAATGTCGTGGATTATTTTGTTCGAGTTGAATTCCAACAAAGAGGTTCCCCACATATGCATTGCTTATATTGGGTTGAAGACGCGCCAAAATTAGGGGAAGATAGTGAAGAACGGGTATGTGAGTTCATCGACAAGTATGTGACATGTTCCTTACCACCAGAAGATGCTGAGCAAGAACTAAGACAGACTGTGTTAAGTGTTCAACAACACAGCAAGAATCACTCTAAATCATGTAGAAAAAAGGGAACAGAGTGCAGGTTTAACTTCCCAAGACCACCATCAGAAAGAACTTTTATAGCTGAAAGATGTGAGGAAGAAGCAGAATGTCTACACACCAGTGTGCAAATGAATACAGCTGAAGCCAAGGATATTTTACTTATGGTGTGGAATAAAGTTCTTGAAGATAGTAGTGCATCTCAAACAACTGAGGAGATATTTACTGATTTATCTTTGTCGCAAGAAGAGTATGAAATCGCCCATCAAGCACTAACATCAAGAACAACAACTATTCTGAAAAGAGACCCAGAGGAAATGTGGACAAATCAGTACAACGAATGTCTCCTGAAGTGCTGGGATGCCAACATGGACATTCAGTATGTTCTTGATCCATTTAGTTGCATTGTGTACATTATTTCGTATATCTCAAAATCAGAACGAGAAATGGGCATGCTATTAAAACAAACGAGAATTGAAGCTACTGAAGGAAATCTCAGTGCAAAGCAAACAATTAAGAAAATAGGATCAGCTTATTTAAACCACAGAGAAGTCAGTGCACAAGAGGCTGTGTACAGAGTATGCAACTTAAAAATGAAAGAGTGCTCAAGGAAAGTAGTGTTTATTCCTGTTGGGGATAATCCAACACGCTTAAGCAAACCTCTTTCACAGCTGAAAAGAACATCAAAGTCAGACGACAATGAAAGCTATGATGATGATGAAGACATTTGGATGACCAATATTGTAGAAAGATATGAAAATCGCCCACAGACTGACTATTTCAATCATATGTGTCTTGCAGAGTTCTGCTCCTTGTTCAGGGTACTTGCAAAATCTCAAATTCCACAAGTTGAAAAGGAAGGAGTATATGAATTACAAAATGGAAAAGGTTACATACAGAAAAGAACAAGAGGTAAACCAGCGGTCATAAGATACCCAAGGTTCAATGCTGAAAGTGCCCCAGAAAAGTATTTTCAATCAATACTTCAGCTGTTTCTGCCTTACATAAGCCAAATTCAACTGAAACCACAAGGTTTTGATCTGTATGAGTCATTTTATAGCAATGGATTTGTCAGAATGGGTAGCGGTTTACAAGCAGTAAAGGATGTGGTTAATGACAATCAGAATCAGTTTTCGAAAGACGAGAAAGCAATTGAAAATGCTGAAGAAATGTTTGAAATGATTGGCGAACCTGAAGATGCATGGGCAAGTCTTTGTCCCGAAAGTGAAATGAACAGAGAAGAGTGTTTAATTCAGAAATCAAAATTAGAAACAGAAGACATTACGACTAAGGAAGTAACTAAAGAAGTTGAAAGTGAAGATCTTTCAGACTTTGTATATCACATCAGGGAAGCTTCAAATTCAAGACAAGAAATGCTACCTATACTGCAAAGCTTAAATGAAAAACAAAAAGAAGTCTTTTATTCAGTGCGCGAATGGTGTCTGGAGAAAATATCTCAGAGAAAACCAGAACCATTTCATATTTTTATAACAGGTGGAGCAGGAACAGGGAAAAGTCACTTGATTAAAGCGATCCATTATGAAGCTTCAAGGCTTCTTGGAAAAACATTGCCCATACCAAACGCCTTATCAGTTCTTCTAACTGCTTTCACAGGAACAGCTGCTTTTAACATCGGAGGAAGCACAATTCACCATGTTTTTTCGTTGACAAAAGCACTACCTATTCCATATGAACCCTTGAAGGAACAAACTTTAAATTCAATAAGGTCCAAATTAGAGAATGTGCAAATCTTGATCATAGACGAAGTATCTATGGTGTTTAAACGTCTGATGTATTACATACATGAACGACTTGTCCAAATTAAAAAATGCAAGCAACTATTTGGTGGGATTTCTGTCATTGCTGTAGGAGATTTCTATCAGCTTCCCCCTGTAAAGCAGCGAAAAGACGAGAGATTGTATCAGGTAAATGAAACATACCCTATTGACTACTGGTTAGACTTCTTCAAAATCATTGAGCTAGACGAAATAATGCGCCAGAGAGACGACATTGAATTTGCTGCCGTTCTGAATTCTTTGCGTGTTAGAACAATTGAAGAGCAAATATCGAATGAAGATTTGATTGTTCTGAGAGACTGCATCAGACAAGGTCCAGATGACGTGTTGCACGTTTATTCTACAAACGCAGAAGTAAACGATTTCAATCTCGAAAAGTTGCAAACGTGCTGTGAAGATTTGATAGAGGTAGATGCAGAGGACTATCAGAAAGACAAGACAACAGGAAGGTTGAAATTACGTGATAAACCATTGATCACTATCAAAACAGATGGACTGTCATCTTCATTGCTTTTAGCTGTAAATGCAAGAGTTATGCTCACAAGAAATGTAAATGTGGAGGATGGACTTGTTAATGGTGCAATGGGTTATATATCGCACTTTGAGTTTGGAAGCGATCATCACAGAAAACACATTCAAGGAGTTGGAGTAATATTTGACAGTAAAGAAATCGGTAAATTGCATGGAAGCATTACCTCGCACGGAAATCAGATTGTGATTCAAAGAATTCAGGAAGATGTCAAGGACAAGAATACCAAAAATATAGTTCGACACCAGTTTCCCCTGAAACTGTCTTGGGCATGCACAGCACACAAAGTGCAAGGAATGACAACAGACAAAGTAGTGGTCAATTTGGATCGTACTTTTGCTGCTGGTCAGGCATATGTAGCCCTTAGTAGAGTGACTTCAAAGAATGGGTTATTCATAGAGACAGCAGATGAAGATAAACTTAAGAAAAAAATCTACGCTGATCCAGATGTTAAAGCATCATTGAGCACCATGCAAAGATTCATTCCAAGTGGAATAAGTGGAATTGGACAAATAAAGACTGAAGACTGTAAAACTATCCTTTTACTTAATGTACAAAGTCTCAGGGCTCATATACAGGACATCAAGTCAGACAACAGACTCAGGAAAGCAGACTTGATATGTTTAACGGAAACATGGCTGAGAGACCAGGAAGATTTGTCAGAATTTGAAATTCGAGGCTTTAATTTCTACAGCATTTCAAGAGGAGAGTGTTACGATGATTCATCAAACACGTTTCGTAAATTAAGCCAAGCCAGAGGCGGGGGAATAGGTGTGTTCCAAAGGAAAGAGGAAAATATAAGATGTCATCAACTTCCCCTGAAGAATATTGAGGGTATGGCCGTAGAGCTTGGCAGCGAGAACATTATGTTAATATTGATCTATCGACCTGGCAACATTAATGTTCGATTCTTCCTAGATACCCTTCAGAATGTTGTAAATGTTTTTCAAGAACGTGGATATCAGTGTGTTGTTGTTGGAGATTTCAACGAAGACGCCCGATCAACAGGACCAATTACAAGTACTCTTCAGTCGAAAGGGTTTGAACAAAGAGTTGATTTTTCCACAACTGAAGGAGGGACTATCCTAGATCACATTTACGTTACTGAAGGAATGTCCGTTAAGGTTGTGAAAGTTCCAGTCTATTTCAGTTATCATGATGCTATTAAGGTGTACTTTCAGTTATCACACCGGTAATCGACCAATCAAATGAACTGAATTTAGTTTCACATATCAGATCTCTTCAGAATTATTTTTTTAGCAAGATGTTTAAAAAAATCTTTCTCTCTTAGCTAATGCAATATACAACAAATAATATCTGTACCGAATATTTTATGAGCGTCACTAGCAAACAATGCTTGCAAGACATATGAATTTAATCAGCAAGGATGGCATAAAATAAGACACAAAGAGAAATATTTATTCCCGACTTTACATTTGCAACGTAACAAATATTCCACGTCTACACGAGTGCGATCATATATAAATGCAGGTGTTGCATAACCATTACGTGTTAAAAAAAGAAAAGAATTAAAAAAAAACAGAGAAAAACTTGCACTCATTTACAATGTACAATTAACACTCCCCCTTATAAGAAACTGCGTGATATTAAACGAACAATTATCTTTAAAAAACCCGATAATCATTGGTTAAAAAATCGTCAAAGAGACATACTCTCAACAAAACTTTTAAGTGTTCACCCAGAATAGTGTAAGGAAAGATCTTTTGAATTTCTACCACTTTTGTTATATATGTCTTAACAAAATATCAACTAATAAAAAGATTTATATTAAAACGTATGAAAATGTTGACTCGAAACTTGTACCCAATTTATTTAGGAGCCAACATTCTCGTAAACTCTGTTACAGAAAAAAACTTAAAAACGATACAGGTTTTGTAATGCACTAAGAAAAAAAGTTGTTGATTGTTACATTATCTATCAGTAAAAATCATACTAGTGTCACGCCCATTTATAACGTAATTAGGGGTTTTTAGGGGTCAAAGTACTTAAACTTTGGCGCAATATATCTAGAGAAGGAGGCATATTTTGTTAGGCATTGTAGAAGAGAAAATATTTGTAGTGATGATTCTAATCGATTCCATTAATCAAAACACCAATGTCTGTTAGTACTTAAACTTTGACAGAAAATAACTAGAGAAGTATGCATATTTTGTCAGACATCATAGAAGAGAAAATGTTTGAATAAATGATTTAAATTAATTCCACTTATCAAAACACGAATTTCTGTCCCCATTAAGGATCTAGAGGGCTGGCCCCTAAAATTATCAATTATTTGTATCTCAAATATGATCAACAATTTTATATTGGTGTAAGAACAAAAATTGATTGTATTCTTAAGACCTTTTCAAAGAAATCAAGAAAAAGGGGCTGGACCCTTTTTTTAGGGGCCAAGGCACTCGTTAACTATATTACAAATAACTTAAAAACGATAAAGATTTTGTAATGCATTATAGAAGCAAAGTTGTTGATCGTACCAATATTTATTTGAAAAAATCATTGCCACGCCCATTTATTACGTAATTAGGGATTTTTAGGGGCCAAAGTACTTAAACTTTGACGAAAAATAACTAGAGAAGTATACATATTTTGTTTAACATCAAAGAAAAGAAAATGTTTGATTAAATGATTTAAATTGATTCTACTTAGCAAAACACGAATTTCTGTCCCCATTAAGGGTCTAGAGGGCTGGCCCCTAAAATATTTAATCATTTGTATCTCAAAAGTGATCATCAATTTTAGATGGATGTAAAAACAAAAAATGTTAGTATTTATGAGACCTTTCGTATAAAATCAAGAAAAAAAGGCTGTCCCCTTAAATAAAGGGCCAATAGACTCATTAACTCTATTACTCATACGTTAAAAATGATCAAGATTTTGTAATGCATTATAGAAACAAAGTTGTTGATCGCAGCAATATCAGTTTGTAAAACTCATTTCCAAACCCATTGATGACGTATTTAGAGATTTTAGAGGACTAAAATCTTAAATCTTTAATGTGCTGTTTGTTAAAAAGCAAAACTCTTTGTTAAGCATTTTAAAGGATATTGACAATCGTATACATTATCTAAAAGGAAGTGGTTGAGGGAGAATTCTGAAATTTCATTGATATTTTAATCGAATCGTTTAAAAAATTGAACGGAAGACCTACTCGTTACTCGTAACGAGATCGTATCTAGTATTCTGTTTCTTTTTGTAAATCCTGCTTTTCTTATACTTTTGTATATAATTCTTCTGCACCTCATGTAACATTATATGTTATGAGTGAATTTAAATAAATGAACTTGAACTTGAACTTGTATCATATTGGAAAGATGTGCAAAAGAGGACGTATAAATTGCCCATTGTTTTCATGATCATTTCTAAGTGAAACACCTAGCTGTGGGTGTGAACCCTTTACACCTGCAGGGTGGTGTGTGTGTATATAACACCTGATTGAAGCCATTGGTTAATTAATGACACCAATCAGCTTCATTTCCTGTTTTTATAAGATCGACTGACAAAATTAATGTTGAATTTTTTTTTTTTTTAAAAGCTTATTTTTAAACTGTTTATTTGTGTCTTACCACATGTAAAATTATGTACTTTCATCAACACTTTGTGATGGATATTTACGAACTCACTTCGGGTAAGTTATCCCTTTAAATAATTACAAATAATATTACTTATTTTCTAACAAAATACTCGAAATTGAAAATAAAATACAAATGAAAAATATACCCCAGACCTTTTATGTTAGGCGGATCATTTCTTATACGGGTCGGACCCTTTTAGTGCAAAGGCGGACCTTAAATGTTAACATTAATGGACTGCCCCGGACCATTTTACTTGGCGGACCTTAAATTATACGACAACGGTCACACCCGCCGTGTGCTCTTTGTCGTAATCGGGAAAAAACGAAAAAGTCCTTAGACAATTAGTTGATTAATTATGGTCTAACAATTAGTATGAAAAACGTCAGTCAGCATGCGACCCAGTGGAAGATGGTTTTTTCTGATAAGGTCGTTCTATCGACCATAGAACTTACGAAAAGATGACTTCAAACGAGACTGTTGGTAGTCCTGTTTTATCAACTTGTTTGTCAGTAGCTTGCCTCGCCTTAGAAACTGTTCATACGAAGAGCATGTCTTTGCGTATCGAATTAAGTGAGAGACAAAAACATCATATGCAGGTGATGTAGCTGCAGGACTGTAGCTCCCGGTCTGAAAAAATTCGGATGGACGACCTGGGAGCTACAGTGCCTACCATAGGAAAAATCTGCAATTTACGGCGCACAAAAAATTGCGCTAGTTTTGGACTTATTAACCTTATTTTAACACAAATTCTGTAAAAAGAATTAGTACCATTAATTTCTTCAGCCAATTTACTACTGATATAGTCACTTTACTTGCCTCAGACTTTCTCTTAAAAATGATAACCGACCTCGGAAATTGAAGTATGTTAATTTACGTCGAGATCGAGAGTCGCCATTTTTAAATGTTAACAAACTTACACAACTTTAATTTACAGGGCTGCTGATGGTGTTTAAAAGAATATCAGAGGCAAGTGAAGTGACGATATCTGTAGTAAAATGTCCGAGGAATTTTTTTGGATCAAATATTTGTACAGAATATGATCGTAAATGAGATTAATCGGTCCAAAACTAGCGCATTTTTTTTGTGCGCCGTAAATTGCAGTTTTTTTACTATGGGAAGCACTGTAGCTCCCAGGTCGTCCATCCGAATTTTTTCAGACCGGGAGCTACAGTCCTGCAGCTACAGGTGATGAAGGTATATTGCTACATAAGAAAAATATAGAAAAATATATTGCTATAGAAAAATTGAAGTCATCGCGTTTATCATAAAGTGTTGTTGTTAGGTTACCATGCATCGATGTCCATTTTCAGTAAAATATCCAAATAAGGAACAGATAACGCAGACTCTGTGGTATCCTTTATTTCAAGTTCACTCACTGCGCTGGGATATATCGAGTGGACGTATTAGTATGGAAATAACAATTGTTAATTGATAATACGTCGTCGATATACCTGAATGTTCAGTTGAAGGACCATCGAGCGATTTATTATTTTCACGAACAAGTTTTTGAATAAATTCTGATTCATAAGCATACAAAAATAGATCTGCTAACAATGTGGCACAATTGGTACCCATGGGAATTCCAACAGATTTTTGGAAGACTTGATTTACAAAAACAACATAGACGTTGTCTATCAGAAACTCAAGCATCTTTTTAATGTCAAATTCAGAGTACTTGTGTGTGCAATCAGAATGTTTTTTATCAAAATATTTTTTTAGATTTCCAGTGACAAGGTAAGCATTTTTACGACTTCCAGATGTAATGTAAACAAACTATACACATTACATGTCATTGTACGGTGTATATCAGATGTAAACACGTTAAAATTGTGTGTGGATAATTTAATGTTTCACACATAAACTGACAGTGTCTACAAGATGTATTGTATTGTTTAATTAAAATTTGACAACAGCTGTACAGCTCATAGACATATACAATTAATACACACATGTTACAATACATATACTGGTCACTTGAAAAAGGCAAATTTATACATATAAAGGCAATCTTAAGTCTAAACCCAAATACTATCTTTTCAAACCAAACTGAATAACCTACATTTTAAAGCTGAATTGAATATACGTTCAGTAGTGATAAAGAATGTCAGCTATATTTAAACCTCCCAACAATGGGTGACCTCGATTCTACACCTGGCATTTAATTTGATCACGTCATTTGCAATGGTAGCAACCACCAGAGAAGAATAAACACCTGACGCCCGCCATGTTGGATTCCGAAGATTTGTAACTTACTAATGGAGTGGCGTTAGGTAAGTTTTATAATCCACCTTCTTACTGTGTTTTCTAAATAATCTAAAATCTTTGGACTAATGATTTTTATGCCTTATTGGTTCAATTCATAGTTTTTTTCAAAAAAGTAAAGAGGAAAACAAATTACATTGTATGACTACAACGAAAGTATAATGCGTGAAATGGAATTCCTACATATACATGTATAGAACTATAACTCAAAACAAGATAATACATGTATACATCATGAATGCATACTGAATTTTACTTCTCAGATTTAGTTCCACTATAGTTACAAGGGTTCTATCACTAACCATGGACCCCTGGTATAGTGCCCAAGATGTTGTACGCTGTACCCTGTGTGAGGACTCTGTGGCCCCCATGTACTGTGAAGTTTGTCACATACATCTGTGTAAAGACTGTGTAGAGAAACATCTCTCTGATTCCTCAAAAGTCCATAAAGTGGTGTCATTTAAACAATATCTAACCACTTTGAACAATCCTAAATGTAGCAAACATCCCACCAAACAATGTGAACTCCATTGTGAACAATGTAATATTCCTATTTGTGCAAAGTGTATTTCCTCTGGAAAACATTCAGGACATAAACAAGTTGACAATTTTCAAAGCTTTGAAGACAAAACAGAAATTTTACATAAAGATTTGCAAGAATTAAAAAAATCCATTTATCCTAAATACAAAGAGATTGCATCTAACATCCCAGTGCAGAAAGCTGATCTGAGTAAAAATTCCCGGAAATTGACAACAGCAATTGACAAACAAGGAGATGTCTGGCACAGAGAAATAGACACCATTATCACAAACCTGAAATCTAACGTGGAGGAAATGGAATCCAAACACCTGGTCATCCTTAATGAACAGGAAGATGAAATCACACACACCATTTCTGAAATCACACACAGTATTGCTAAATTAAAGAAATTACTGAACTCCCAAGGTGTCTGCCTTGTCCCTGAGTACAAATCCAGGATTGCTGAATTCAGAAGATTGCCTCCTAAACTCAAAGTGTCCTTACCAAACTTTAAACGTAAGAAAATCCACACAGATCAGCTGATCAAACAGTTTGGTTCTCTCTCAGCATTATCTTTTACAACAGAGGAACAAGTCTACCACATGCCACCCCAGGGAGCAGAGTCCTCTCCCCCAGACCGGTCACTGATGGATGAACCCCGGGTCATCACAGCTATAGACACATGGTATGGACTATATGGTGTGACGTGTCTAAATGATACAGCGATCTGGACGTGTGGTAATGACGACATGATTAACCTCTACAACCTCCACAACAAACTGATGGAGACCATCAAAACCAAGTCACAGTACGATCCACAGGACATAACAGTGACAAGGAGTGGGGATCTAGTTTATACTGATTACAGTGATAGAACTGTGAACATAGTGAATAATACACGTATACAGACAGTGATCAGATTACAGGGGTGGAGACCTCTCGGTGTCTGTGGTACCTCCTCTGATGATCTCCTGGTTGTCATGGTCAGTGGTGATGATAAACAAGCAAAAGTTGTGCGTTACTCTGGCTCCACGGAGAAACAAAGTATTCAGTACAACGACAATGGACAAGTTCTCTATTCATCTGGTGGATACATCAGTGAGAACAGGAACCTAGATATATGCGTGTCAGACCGTTACGCCCGTGCAGTAGTGGTGGTCAATCAGGCCGGGAAACTCCGGTTTACTTACACTGGTCCTCCCTCTACCACCAAGGGATCATTTATTCCACTCGGCATCACAACAGACAGCCAGGGTCGAATCCTGACAGCAGACTATAACAACCGTATCCACATCCTGGATCAGGACGGACAGTTCCTTCGCTACATTGACAACTGTCATTTAGACCGTCCATGGGCTTTATGTGTGGACACCAGAGACAACCTCTTTGTGGCTGAGGAGATCACGGGTAGAGTGAAGAAAATCCAATATTACATGTAAATCAATTAACTGCATAAATTATATGAATACAAAGCGTATAAGTATATATTACATACTGTGTGTAAATATAATGTAAGCAAACTATTAACATTACATCATATGGTGTGTATAGACAAACTTCCTTTTCTATTAGATGTATATAAAGTGACTGTTTTTACTGTGTCTATAATCTGTGTTCATTACATTAGTATTACAAATGTATGGACTGTATTTATACCCGCACTTTCTAAAGAAAGTTCGGGTATATTGTTGTTACCCTGTTCCGTCCGTCCGTCCGTCCGTCCGTCCGTCTGTCACGTTTTACTTTCTCAAACTGCTCTTACATCTTATAAACCAGCAAACTGAACTCTTGGAGTTTGATTTGGGGTGTCATGTTGTTTTGTAAAAAGGTTTCAAAAATTCTCTGGTAGTCCTGGGGGTCAAATAATTGGTAAAAAATGATGTTTTTTCACAAAAAACCTTCTTCCTCTTCTTCCTCCTACATTTTCAACAGTAGACAATTCACTTCTTGGAATATGTTTTAGAGTATCCTATAGATGCGCAATAAGGTTTCGGAATTTTCAATTTTGTCCTGGGGGTCATTTAATGGCTGAAAAATGACGTTTTTTAAACAAAAAAACTGGTTTTAAAAACGTCATTTTATTTTGGCAGTAGACAAATGATCTTCTAGAATATGCTTGGGGGTTTCATATTGAAGTGTGATCAGGTTCCAGAATTTTTTTTAATACAAGGATCAGTGGGCAACAAAAAATGATGTTTTTTGGCAAAAAAAAGTATGGTTCCCAGATAGAACTCCTCTTACAACTTTTGGAGTAGCCACGTTATCTCTTGGGATATATTTGGGGCTGTCCTATAGATGTGCAATAAGGTTTTAAAAATTTAAATTTTAAAGTCAAATAGTAGCAAAAAATTGACGTTTATCACTCCAAAAAAAAAACAACATAGATCCCAGAACTCCTCTTATGATTTAATGGATAGACACATCATATCTTGGGACATGATAGGGATTGTTATATAGATGTGTAGTAAGGTTTTAAAAATTCAAATTTTGTCCAGGGAGTCAAATAGTAGCAGAAAATTGACGTTTATCACTCTAAAAAAAACATAGATCCTAGAACTCCTCTTATGATTAAATGGATAGACACATCATATATTGGGATATGATAGGGACTGTACATGTTCTATAGTGCATTACGGTTTTGAAAAATTAAATTTAACCCTGAGGCCCATTACCTACATACCGTTTGATGCCCTTTACCTTAAAGGATCAAGAATATATATGGTTAAGGGGTGGGGATCTCAACCATTTTCGAGATATTTGTGCACTTGTTTGATGCTCCTTGACACAAGGAACAAAAATATATATGGTTTAAGGGTGGGGATCTCAAATGTTTTGAAGATATTAAGGGACTTGCTGTCCGAGGCGGATCAGGACCACCCACAGGGCCCATGACCTACATGTACATACATGTAACATTGTATGCCCCTTGATATAAGGAACAAGAATATATATGGTTTAGGGGTCATAATTATAACAGTTTCTGAGATGTGTGGTAATTTCCAATTCCTGGGGGTTGGGATGACCCCAGGGGTCAGATCTAATAAACCTTATATATTGCCAGTAACAGTCAATATATGATTATGAATACCCTATATTATTATCTTTGTCCGTTTTCAATAGAGTCTACGATTCTTCCCATAAGATTCACACTTAGACCCCACACCCATTTGTAGTATGGCTTACTTATTTTAAATTACATCAAAAAATTGTCAAACATATGACTTGGAACCCCTACCCCCAAACAAACTCAAATTTAAACTGTCGCACCCCCCCCCCCTTCCCCTTGGAAAATTTTCTGGATCCGAGCATGAATTCCTCCTCAAACTATAGATAAAATGAAATTTTAAAAAACTTGCATTTAATTATGCTTAAAATGAAATTAACCTTACATTTACACTTTTCTTCATTTTTCAATGATCTATTAAAATCAAAATATAATTTGGGGTCTAAAAAGTTTTATAAACTGGTAAAAAATGTTATTCTTAAAAAAAAACACATTACACCTAGCATAATTGACAAATTATCTATTGAGATATGATCAGATGTAATATTTCTACCTTGGGATCAATAACTAATATTCATCAACAGGTTAAAATTAATAACAATAAATGATTCGAATCATAAATATTTATACTCCACATCCACACACCCCCAATCAAACCTGGTTCTAAAGATTCAGTCATCTTACATTCTTACATGTGTACAGTAGTAAATTTTAAATCATTTCTTGATTGCATTTTCTCTCCTTATGCACATTAACATTTTTGAAATTGCTTAATTTAATTTTTGAGATTTATAAACAAAATGTTTTTTGCATGTGTATTCACCTATTTGGGGCAATTGTTAAGTCTCCTAAACAAAGCAGTTTCATCGGCAAGGAATTACCCACATGGATCAAACACTACATATGAATAAGATAAAATGCATTATTATTTCTAGGGTGTCTCCAAGGGGGCATAACCTATATACAATTTGATGTGCAATGATACAAAGAGTTTAGGGATGAGGGTCTCAAAAGTTATCAAAATATACAGTGTATCATCATTTCCTATTTCATAAGGGGGGGGGGGGGGGGGGTAAAGACAACACCTGGGGTTCATGTACTTTACAGCATTTGATGCATCATAATGACATAAGAAGATATTTTGTATTTTCCTATTTCATGGGGTCAGAACAACCCCATAGGGTCATGGCCTACATTGTATTTGATGCATTATAATACATTAAGAAAGAAAGACCCCTTCCTTCCTATTATAACTCATAAAAAATGATAAGTCTCTACACTTACTTATACATGTAATACACAAATTTAATACGAAATTGTTACAGGGTCAATATGGGGTCAACTCAATACTGTAAGTCTGACAAATGAAAAAAAAACTTTTGCAATTAAAATGACAGAAACTTTACAAATGCGATAGGATATGTGACGATGATAAACTTATCTAAATATTAAAAGATGATGATACAGTATGCTAGCAAATGGAGATCACTTATTTAGAAAGTGAAAGTAATACTTATGTACATACCGGTGTCTCATAATATTGTGCTACTATAATACTCACTATACATGTATTATGCTTACCTATATTGGTCAACATCAAAATGATAATCCAATTAGAACACAATATGAATCCCTTTAGCTGATCACCACAAAAGAAATGTTTATGCATGTTTACTAATCCTTTTCTGCATTTGAAAAACACATGCATGTATGTACATCAAATCGAAGAGCTGGGTAAAACTAGTACCAGCAATTGAGACCTGTAGACCTGTGTTGTGTACATAACTTCAGACAACGATCAGTTATTTGTAACATGCATATATCTATTCTTCAAAACCTTTTCTGCATATGAAAAACACATACATGTATGTATACCACCTGAAACCCATATAATCGAAGAGCTGGGTAAAACTAGTATCCGCAATTGAGACCTGTAGACCTGGGTTAAATTATTGTGTACATAACTTCAGACAAAGATCAGTTATTTGTAACATGCATGTATTTTTATGACCTATTCTTCAAAACCCCTTGCACTATTTTATGAGAAAAATAACAGCTTTAAGGTGGTGCATGACACCTGCATTTTGTGATGTATACTTCCTATTGAATAAACAATAAAGTATAAATATTATATTTTCCCCCAAAATAATGTTACCTTACGGGTTAGAGCAATTATGGGTAAGAGCAATTACAAGTCTGTAAGGGCATTGGAGTCCGAGGTGTATTTTTAGTAATTTTACTATTGATTTAAATGAATTTTCATTGGGGGGAGGGTCTGGACCCATCACTCCCACCCCTTTTCTAAATCCGTGCACACGATGATGTACATGTAGGCACACAGAAGCAAATCTAAAGCCGGCAACCGCAGCGGAGAGCGGTTATAATTTAATTTTGTTTGTAATAATTATATAGACCAGAGTATACTTTCTATGACATGAAAAGTAAAAATTATTGATGAACTTAAAATTCACATGCAAACAGTTCAACCCCAAATCGCACATAAAGTGCTGCTCATGTGTTATTATCATATGGGAAGGGATCTCATCCTTCAGTTATGAAAATTAAAATTTTTAAATGTATTACCGGAACTTGCATGTGGCCTTCATTTTTAATTAAACTGGTACAAAACAGTGTTATTTAGGGGCAAACACTTAGTGCGGGTATTACTGTCTAATAACAGCATCTAGTTTTTACATGTGGTTTTCAGCAAATTCTTTGTGACATGTTTTAATTACACATAATGGGGTCACAGACAGGTAGCACTCAATTCTTTACTAGCAATGGGGCAAAGCCACAAAGGGACTGAGGCCCATTACTTATTAAGAGGAGTGTCGCCTGTTTATTACCCATTTTAGAAATTTTAGTGAATGATGCTATTGTTTTGAGGAGTGGTTCATACACATTCCAATGTACTAGATACCCACTGCATTGAGTGGTTCATACACACTCCTATGTAATACATACATACAGCAATAAGTGGTTCATACACACTCAAATGTACTACATACAGACAGCATTCAGTGGTTCATACACACTCCAATGTACTACATACCAACAGCAATGGGTGGTTCATACACTCTCAAATGTACTTCATACCAACAGCAATCAGTGGTGCATACACACTCCAATATACTACATACCGACAGCAACAGGTGGTTCATACACACTCCAATGTACTACATACAGACAGCATTCAATGGTGAATACACACTCCAATATACTACATATCGACAGCAATCAGTGGTGCATACACACTCTAATGTACTACATACCAACAGCATTCAGTGGTTCATACACACTCCAATATACTACATACAGACAGCATTCAGTGGTGCATTCACACTCCAATGTACTACATACCGACAGCAATAAGTGATTCATACACACTCCAATGTACAACATACCGACAGCAACAGGTGGTTCGTACACACTCCAATGTACTACATACCGACAGCCATAAGTGATTCATACACACTCCAATGTACTACATACAGACAGCAACAGATGGTTCATACACACTCCAATGTACTACATACCCACACGATAAGTGGTCCATACACACTCCAATGTACTACATACAGACAGCATTCAGTGGTGCATACACTCTCAAATGTACTATATAAAGACAGCAATCAGTTATGCATACACCCTCCAGTGTACTACATACCCAAACTATAAGTGGTCCATACACACTCCAATGTACTACATACCAACAGCAATAAGTGGTTCATACACACTCCAATGTACTACATACAAACAGCATTCAATGGTGCATACACACTCCAATATACTACATATCGACAGCAATCAGTGGTGCATACACACTCCAATGTACAACATACCGACAGCAACAGGTGGTTCATACACACTCCAATGTACTACATACAGACAGCATTCAGTGGTGCATACACTCTCAAATGTACTACATACAGACAGCATTAATTGGTTCATACACACTCCAATGTACTACATACACACAGCAACAAGTGGTTCGTACACACTCCAATGTACTACATACACACAGCAACAAGTGGTTCGTACACACTCCAATGTACTACATTACCACAGCAGTGAGTGGTTCATACACACTCCAATGTACTACATACTCACAGCAACAAGTGGTTCGTTCACATTCCAATGTACTACATACCCACAGCAGTGAGTGCTTCATACACACTCTAATGTACTACATACCAACAGCACTGAGTGGTTCATACACACTCCAATGTACTACATACACACATCATTGAGTGGTTCATTACACTCCATTGCATTACATACACACAGCAAGAAGTGGTTCGTACACACTCCAGGTATTGGTGGTGAGTGGGGGACACAAGAGTGGACAAGTAATAGGGGACACAACTCCGTTCAGGAGTGATCAAAACCGACGGCAATGAACGATTCATACACACTCCAATGTACTACATACCAACAGCAATCAGTGGTGCAAACACACTCCCATGTATTACATACCAACAGCAATCAGTGGTTCATACACACTCCAATGTACTACATACCAACAGCAATGAGTGGTTCATACACACTCAAATGTACTACATACCCACACGATAAGTGGTGCATACACACTCCAATGTACTACATACCGACAGCATTGAGTGGTTCATACACTCTCAAATGTACTACATACCGACAGCAATCAGTGGTGCATACACTCTCAAATGTACTACATACCGACAGCATTCAGTGGTGCATACACAATCCAATGTACTACATACCGACAGCATTGAGTGGTTCATACACACTCAAATGTACTACATACCGACAGCAATCAGTGGTTCATACACACTCCAATGTACTACACACAGACAGCAATGGGTGGTTCATACACACTCCAATGTACTACATACCGACAGCATTGTTTGTTTCATACACACTCCAATGTACTACATACCCACAGCAATAAGTGGTTCATACACACTCCAATGTACTACATACCCACAGCAATAAGTGGTTCATACACACTCCAATGTACTACACACAGACAGCAATGGGTGGTTCATACACACTCCAATGTACTACATACCGACAGCATTGTTTGTTTCATACACACTCCAATGTACTACATTCCCACAGCAGTGAGTGGTTCATACACACTCCAATGCACTACATACACACATCACTGAGTGGTTCATACACACTCCAATGCACTACATACACACTTATTGAGTAGTTCATACACACTCAAGTGTACTACATACAGACAGCATTAATTGGTTCATACACACTCCAATGTACTACATACACACAGCAACAAGTGGTTCGTACACACTCCAATGTACTACATACACACAGCAACAAGTGGTTCGTACACAATCCAATGTACTACATTACCACAGCAGTGAGTGGTTCATACACACTCCAATGTACTACATACTCACAGCAACAAGTGGTTCGTTCACATTCCAATGTACTACATACCCACAGCAGTGAGTGCTTCATACACACTCCAATGTACTACATACCAACAGCAATCAGTGGTTCATACAAACTCCAATGTACTACATACCGACAGCATTGAGTGGTTCATACACACTCTAATGTGCTACATACAGACAGCAATAAGTGGTTCATACATACTCCAATATACTACATACAGACAGCAATCAGTGGTGCATACACATTCCAATGTTCTACATACCAACAGCAATCAGCGGTTTATACAAACTCCAATGTACTTCATACCAACAGCAGTGAGTGGTTCATACACACTCCAATGTACTACATACATACAGCAATAAGTGGTTTGTACACACTTTAGGTATTGGTGGTGAGTGGGGGACACATGAGTAGCCAAGTAATAGGGGACACCATTCCGTTCAGGAGACCGGTGATCATAAACTTGAATACTTTTTATTGTATAAACTTGTACGAATAACCAGCTCCAGCTCGCTTTTGATATTGGATATTTATAGGTTAATTTAATGAGTGACCTTAATAAGTTTGAATTCCTCATCCTTTGGATTCGAGATCGATTGCATGCTCCATCCCATTTAGATATTTTTTACAATGAATTCTTTATCGTTACAACAGGCTTAAAAAGAATGTATTTTTTTTTTAAATACAATGCTTGATTTTAAAACCATATAAACATCACCAATCCCAAAACTTCGAATTTAGAATTGACAAGAAACAGAATACTTTACAAATGTTTTATAGATTTAACTCGTACAAAATCACCTGGCAGACAAGTTCAGTTTACTGTTTTTAAAAACTATCTGAAAAATAAAATTCATGCCAAAGAAAGTTACCTACATGTATGTTCAACAAACCAAATGCATATTTTTTTTTAGAAATCTGGCAGTCATTACTAGCCAGATTGTAACATTCATAAAAATGAGTAATTGTGAATTTAGATATTGAATGCACCGAAAATTGTAGTTTAATATTTGAAGTTTATCAGGTCACATTACTTTCCATATTGATGAATCAGTCTCTCTCTCTCTCTCTCTCTCTCTCTCTCTCTCTCTCTCTCTCTCTCTCTCTCTCCATTCTAAATCAAGGAGCAATCTTTTTTTCTTGTGTTCTTTTTTTGTTTGTATTTTTTTGTGTTTGTATATAAAAAAGTTACATGCAATGATCTTTATTATATAAATTGCATATATACATGGGTGACGTGTGACCTAGCTAATCCCTTCTATTGTACAATGTTTTATATTATTGTCATGTACCATATGGTGAGCCAATAACATTATTTTTTTTAAAAAATACCTTACAAATGATTATGCATGAATTTAAATTCGATATCTGTCTTAACCATATTGACTTTAAGAATGTACATTGTACTTGCAAACTTCAGTATATAACAGTTAGGGCAAATTGCAAAGAAACAATGACACTAAAAAGGCTTTGGCATTGACTCCATTTGACTATATTTACATCTACCAAGTATTATTCCCTCTATTTCTTACGGAAACTTATAGTTAATACATAGCTCAATAGAAACAGCCAGGCTAAAATCTACACGCTTTGTTTATCGATTGGTCGAAATCTACCCGGTGTTATATAGTGTCTTTTCCCCCAAGCCATCTTCCCCCGGAAATATGGCTATATAGCAGTTTTTCCCCCCACGGAAAGCTGACTATATAGTGGTTTTCCCCCCTTTTAATAGCCAGATTACCCCCACGGAAAGACTACTATATAGTGGATTTTCCCCCTTTTTTACATTCCGGTCATGTTTATGGCGGACCATAGGTGGCAATAATTTGCAATAACTGATATGATATTAATTTCTCGCAATAAAGGATAATTATGGCATTTATCAATACATGTAATAAAATATATGGTTTTTTCACCTCTGATATGAACAAAACGGCGTGCCTTCATAACATTCCTGTGTCATAACCATTTATTTCACCTTTTGTTACACCTTTTTGGAACACCTTTTACACGGATTTCGGAATATCTCGAATCTTTCTCATCTAAACCAGCTTATCTATAGGTTTGACTCGACGTTATGATATTTTTCTCAGAACACGTCAAAATACATTTGAGTGAAATTACGCCGGTTTAGAACTTTAATTTTCCCATGCATTATCATCTATGTGTAAGCTCCTCCCAGGAAACTAACCGACCAATATTGTCTTAATTTTGTAGAGGAAGGGAATAAAAGGTGGAAGTTAATGTACTGCTCCCTTCGTCCAAAAGGCTATTAATTTTAAATAAATACCGTTAAATATAATCATATATATCTACTTCTAAATATCAAACGAGAGACAGAGTGCAATGATCTGTCGAGAAATTGAAATGTTTTACTTCGATGGGGTTCAAATCATGGGTAAGGGGTATTATAATTTATTATGTATTGCAGTTAGTATTACAATTTTGTTTTTTAAGTCACGCATATTCAAATTTATGTTTTAAAGCACATATTTTACGAAACGCGAGGTTTTATGACGTAGCGTAACATTTTTTAAAAATGAAATTGCTTCACAACCACAACAAAGCCAGTTACTTTGCTGGTTACTTTGGAAAATGTTAAATATAGAGCATGAATAAAATAGCATTCACTGCGTGCTAATTTTTCCGCTTTTTATTTTGCAACGTGATTTACAAATATACAATTTTGAAACGATGCCATATAAAACAAGATATACGATTCACTCACCTAAAATGTTTTCATATTATTTATTTCATATATATTTTTGCAATAAAGATTTACTTGTGTACCATATTATTTCTTTGTAGAATGAAACAAGGGTAATTAGAAGAAAAAAAAACTACACATTTTTTTTTATGAGCTGACTTATTTTTTTTTTTTAGATACAAGCTTGTTCTTCTAGTAAAAAAAAGTCGCATATCATGTGCGCTTTTCTTGATTATTTTTTATTTGATAAAGATATATATAAGTGAGTGGGTATATTTAAATGATATTTTTACTTTTAAATGACCGTAAAAATATGATGATATGGTCATCTAATTTTGAGATATGGGACCCTAAAAAGGTATGTTCCCGTTTTGCACACATTTGATAATTGGGTATAGAACAATAGTCTGTGGTTTGTGTTGTGATAGCAATTATAGTCTGCTTTCAGTCAAAGATTTTACCTGGATTTTTACCTGTGTTTTTTTCAGCGCCTTTACGATGAAACAAGAAGAATATAGATATTTTGTTGTGTTTTAGGTATAATACATGTAACAAATAACTATCACCATTTTTTCATTTGATAAAATAAAGATAATGATTTGTTTAGTCTTAAATTTCCACTCACTGATCATCTTTACAACGTCAAGACGTTGTGAAGATGATGGGGTACTCCGTGTCTCTTTTTACAACTTGGTTGCAAAATATGTAAAACGCATGTTTATAATTAGTTGATTGGTATCAACAACAAAATATTATGAAAGGAAACATATCTTTCTCACAAAATATTTCAATCTTTGAAGTAGCGGCTTTGAGAGTAGTTCTTCTGACATTACCGCTTTAGTATATATTGCGGATCACTTTCTGATTTTTCACATCAGTAGCAAAATACATGAAAGACAAAAATTTCCGACAAAAATAATAATTTTGATATTGATTCGATAAGTTCTTATGACGTCACCACTTTAGTATATATTGCGGGTCACTTTTATGGGGTTTTTTTTCCAAATCGGTAGCTAAAAACACGGAGCACAAAAACTCCGACAAAAATAATAATCTTAATATTGATTCGATAATCTTCAGTCTGAGGAAGGTTGAACATGCATCAATAAGGTCTACATTTGATAGGTTTTCTGAAAACAACTTTACAGTTTTTGAAGCATATAAAAATACCCTATTCATTATAATTGGATTTCAAACATCGGGCTCGGAAACATTAAGGGCCCCTACCCTAGGGGATTAAATTTTCAGGATCATCTACTATTGGTATACCACTACCACTGTAAAAAAATGGTTTAGTGGTTATCTCTAGAATTTGAGAATCGGGCCCACACTTATAGAACACTATTCGGGGTTTTAAACATCGGGCTCTGAAACATCGAGAGCTCCTACCCCGAGGGCTGAAATTTTCAGAGTCATCTACCAGTGGTAAACCACTAACACTGTGAAAATATGGCGATGTAGTCATTTCTAGTTTATGATATATGGGACCTTAAAGAATATATGAACAATATTCATTATAATTGGATTTTAAACATCGAGCTATGAAACATTGAAAACAAAATTTCTCTAAAACAGAGGTTTAGCCTAGATAAAATTTGCACAAACAGACGGACAAATTTAATAAAAAATTCTCAAAACAGTTTTCACTTACAAATTCTGATCACAGAATTATGCATATAAGTGTATATCTTGTAAAAACCAAGTACTTTTATCAATTAAATTACCTAAATTATAAGTTCTATGATTAATTCCATTAAACACATGTTCAATTTTTAGCATTGTCTATAAAAAATAATAAATCGGCAAAACGAATATTCAAACTTAACCTGCACAGATGAATGCAGATATAATTATGCAACCTAGAAGTAAAGAAACATTTAATCCTTACTGAGTTTCCATAAATATTTTTTATAAAATATGAACCAAAAACGTAAGGGAGAAACCCTACTATGGGGGAAAAGCTATTATATATTGTTATACTTTCATGTTAAATACTGAAATCTGATTGGTTAAGACGCAGTTAATAATATTTACTATTACCCTCAGCGTTAGCAACGCACTTGGCAACGGGTAACATTAAAAAATGTTACATGCACGAAAATTATGCGCGTACGGTTCGCTGTAGAATTCACGTTATTCCTATATAAAAGCAGTAAAATTTTCTTAAAAATTTTAAAAAAGACATTCAGTATAGCAAAATAAATAGTGCCTGTTTGGGAGGATAACAGTTGAAATTGACACCCCTCGAAAACCATTGTCAACCTCCGCTTCGCGTCGGTTGACAATGGTTTTCTCGGGGTGTCAATTTCAACTGTTACCCTCCCAAACAGGCACTATTTATATAGTAGCTTTTCCGGGGGGGGGGGGGTTACTATATTGTTATACTTTTATGTTAAATACTGAAATCTAATTGGTTAAGACGCAGTTCATATCCTTTCTATTACCCTCAGCGTTAGCAACGCACTTAGCAACGGGTAACATTGAAAATTGTTACATGCGCGAAAATTATGCGCGTACGGTTCGCTGTAGAATTCACGTTATTCCTATATAAAAGCAGTAAAATTTTCTTAAAAATTAAGACATTCAGTATAACAAAACAAATAGTGCCTGTTTGGGAGGATAACAGTTGAAATTGACACCCCTCGAAAACCATTGTCAACCAAACAATCGGTATTTTTTAGAAAATTAACAAATAGAGAAATTTATAAATGTTTTAACTTGGTAGATCTTATTGTGAAGCAATATATTTTTTCTTGTTGGTATAAAAGTAACGCAAATCCAAAAATACATGAAGAAAAAACTGTCATAATAGAAAGGCTTTTGATCTTAAAATATATGCTTATGAACAATTGTAAATACATTTATAAGGAGTATGAAAGCTATCGCAAATATATGTGATAAGCTGAAGTACTGTAGTAAATTATATGTTCCTTTATTGTGGTTTTTTTTCTATTTTGTTTAGAACTGCAATGGTTTTTTCTTCATCCTCTCTCAAGTATCTATGTAGAACAGGGTCCTATTACGTGGATATTGCTTATGTATTATATGCATATGTAAACTACCCCTACCCCTTTCTCTCTCTCTCTCTCTCTCTCTCTCTCTCTCTCTCTATCTCACAAAATTTACTTTTACTACACAAGGACTGTACAGTATCAAACAGTCAAAAGTTTTCAAAAATGATTTTATCAACTAATGCACGAAATATTTTACGTATGTATATGTTGTGAAAGTGAAAAATTCAATTAGAAAAAGAGTAAAAAAAACGAAGTCATTATCAACGTGTTGCATACTGCATACAGAAAGTTGGGAAAGGGGGGTTACAGCATTGCAGTGTACATGTACTTGACGGTTTGTTATAGATCTGATTAGTTATAAAGTTTATTTTAGGCAAAATCCATCTGTCAGGTATAAAAAGCATTCGGTCTAATATAATGTCATTTGTGAATTACTGCAACATTGCATCCTCCAATAACTTGATCCAGCGACGCCATTGATCATTACCTTTTGATTAGAGTAGAGTTTCATGCATGTGTATACTTTGGAAATATTTGAGGAACTTCAATATCAGGATATTGAATAACGCAAAACCTTTTGTAACCTTTACTGTTGGTTGGAATAAAAACAAATCGGTCTCTGCAATTATTTTTTTTCTCAAACAAATACAGTGTATTTGATATTAATAGGTATTTGCCGATACTTAGAGCATTCCGAGTTGAATTACAATGTACATTGAAAAAAAACATGCCATGCTAATACAATGGCAGTATTACATTCTAAAATTACTTTGGAATTTAAAAGAAGACTGGATCAAAATCTATTAGAATCAATCACTCACACATGTACCTATAGTCAAAAACATGTTTCAATAGAATTATCAGTATAAGACACTTAAAGCCATCTAGTGGGATGATTCATGTGTATTGCACTTGAATCAGTAAAATTCAATAAAATCTCCAAATATTTAAAAAATATATGAAAATAAAAGAAAGGCCAAAATTTTTTGTACAGGCCAAATTTGAGGTCAGGCCAAAATTTTGGGCCAAGCCAAACTTGAGACCAAAAGTCATTCAAAAAAGTGTTTGTTTATTTGTTTTCCAGCTTTTAATTACAAGAGGTGGCCACTTTGTTTATGGTTAAACAACGCAGTTGAATTCCAAACCTCTCCTCCCATAGTAACATTTTAAGTTTACAAGTAAAAAAGTATGGTATGTGCTTGTACGTACACAACTTTATAGTGCATATAATGGCGGCGATGTAGAGTTTGCAGTTAAAGTTATCAGACATTTAGTGCAATCGTGATAAATTCAAAATTCCGAATTTACACGCGAGTTGCTGTCGTATGTGTACCTGTAAGATGAGTCTGTTGGTGTGACGGTGGTTTTTTTTTTTTGGTTGTCAGATATTCAGTGTAGCTAAATAGAACAGATACTAAAAATTTGCTTGTTTTGTCGAAATTTCACATCCGTCTTCTGTTTTTCTTCTTCTAAAATATGCAATTCGTATTTATTAAGTTTAGGTTTGTCTATTAAATCATCTGCTATAATATAATGGGGCCTATTTAGCAAAGCGAGCATAATGCAGAAAGAGAGCGCATGCGAGCACATCATAATGCATATACCCCGGGGGCCCTAAAAAGGCTTAGCGAAGGGGCTCCACAAGGCAAGCAGACAAGTACTTCAAGATAAAAACAGACATCACTTTCTTCAAAGTGATAATATATATGTAAAAGGGTAAAACGGGAGGCGCATACCCCCCCCCCCCGACACTTACATAACATGAATGCTAAACGTATCGCCTTTAATTTCTATAATTTCAAATTCTAGGTCAAATTCTATGGGGGTCAGCTCTCAACGTGTGAGGGAGTAGATCTTTTACTGTAGAAAAATGACCCTACTTGTCATAGAACACTGACCCTGGATCAGTTTTCTCCGTAGAAATTTGACCCGCGGGTCAATATTCTACGGGGGTCACTTTTCGTTGTTTCGTTGTTAAACCGGTCCTGGCTCGGAGTTAATCTGTAATACACGTCGTATATTGAAAAGTGTCTTACTAATAAGTTGTATGTTATGATGAAACTCAACTCAGTTCATTCTTACGTCAATACATGAACTGGAATGGGTCATTGTCATATCTCTTGCACTTTAGTGTATTGTACTTTAATCAGATTGCAATAAAACACTGACATTGAACATAGAAAATAGATCGCATTTACTGACTCCACAACTCAGGAGAACCAAATCCCAGGACACCAGGCTTGGGGTAATGCTAGATGTAATGGTAATGCATTGCAATGCTTTACATATTTTCAAAGTAATGCTAGTAATGTGTAATTTTAGCATTACAAGTAATATAATGGTAATGTAATGCATTACTTCCAAAAATCTAGTGTAATGCTAGCATTACATGGCATTACTTTGCATTTCTATGCTTTTCTATGCATGTTTATTTGTAAAATCGTGATGAATTGAATAACCGTATTTGATTAAAAATTGTTTTTAAAGAAGAAAAATAATTCTTGAGATAAAAATATTTTAGTTGTATGATTAAGCATGTTAAAAAAAAATCCATTCTTAAATTAATTGTCAATATAACTGGCTATAGCAACACAATTTCATAACATTTCAAGAGTGACCTATCAAGAATATCAAATCATTTGAAAAGTTGTACATTCAATGAATTCTTTACTGTGAAGAATGTGTCAATAGTACACAGTGTTGTTCTAAGTATCAACACATTCTATTGTTTAAAGAGGTGCTAAACACCCCAATCACCACCCTTCTATTGGCTGTATGTGTTCCATTAGAATGGAGAACAGACATACACCCTTAAAAGCAAAAATAAATGCACTAAAAAGAATGCACTGTCCAACCATGATCTCTTAAAGCTTAAAAATTACTTCAGTATTATAACCCATGTGAAAATAATTTTACTCTCTCTCTCTCTCTCTCTCTCTCTCTCTCTCTCTCTCTCTCTCTCTCTCTCTGTTGTATACACGTATTAAGTACAATAGTTTGGACTGATAGAAAATACAAGATTCATGTATTTTTTTCTATTATTACCTAAACACTTATATTCATGTATCTTAAATTCACACCCGACATGATGCAGTTGAAAGATGAAACCTGTGAAACTTTGATCATATAGTGCAACAGTAATCTTGTATACGCTATTAAATTTGAACATGATAGTGAACATGAATCTGTAAATATGTTTAAATATGTTTTATTTATGAAACATTTACAAAAATGGTAATGTAATGCATTACTTCAAGAAAATTAAGTAATGGTAATGGTAATGTAATGCCCTACCGGGTAATTCATGAAGTAATGGCAATGTAATGCATTACTTTACAATGTAATTCGCTCCAAGCCTGAGGACACAATATACATCTTTCTGACACCACCAGCCCCACAGATTTCTCTGACACTGGACAACAAGCCATGCTGGATATTCGGCTGTGTCACGTCATCCTCATTCCATCAGACTGAAATCTGAGGTCGATAGGTCGCATCCATGGAAATTAGGGGCGGAGAATTATTTGTTATATTAATAAAAAAAACTTAGGCCCCACACAAAATTAAGTTTTATTTCTCAGGGGGTTTTTATTGTTTGCATTGGAATCTAAATGACACATCTCCCATAGTAGTGGGATGGTGGGTCTGAATACTAATCTTGCTTGCAGGGTGCGGCAATGGGGAGTCCAAGACCTATTTTTGACAAGTCTAGCATGTTCATTTGGTAAATTTTATTTTTCAAGGGGTGGGGGTGTCCTGATGCTTGTCTTCCATTTCCTTCTTTAGATCCGCTCTGACATAACTACATGTCATGTAGTTATGGGATCAGATAAGCATTTTCAGTAAAAATGTTCAAATGTTGTTCACCACAATGACCTTTAATAATTAATTGGTGATAAGGTCACATTTGCTTTTTTTTCTTCATATAAACATCCACACATTACACATTTAAATAAATACATTTATACTTCACTACATTTGTATGCTGATGGTGGGATTTGAACCAACTCTTCATTCTCAAAGGAATGTGTGCACCATTACACCACACCAGCTTTTATAGAGAAATATCTATTGAACAGGAGAATCTTAAGTCAAAACACAAATACTATCTTTTCAAACCAAACTGGTTAACCTACATTTTAAAGCTTAATTGAATATACGTTCAGCGGTGATAAAGAATGTCAGATATATTTAAACCTCCCAACAATGGGTGACCTCGATTCTAGACCAACACATATACAAGCATACGTTTGTAACTGGCATTTAATTTGATCATGTAACTTGCACAGGTAGGCAACCGACCAGAAAGAATAAACACCTGACGCCCGCCATGTTGGATCGTGAAGACCTGAAGTTTACCAATGGGGTAACGTTAGGTAAGTTTTATAATCCACTTTCTTATTGTGTTTTCTTGATAATCTAAAATCTTTGGACTAATGATTTTTATGCCTTATATTTGTTAAATTCATAATTTTTTCATGAATAGTAAAGAAAAAAGCAACTAACTTTGTATGACAACACATATTAATGAAAGTTTAATGCATGAAATGAATCTCTAATTCCTACACATACATGTATAGAGATAGAATTACTCAAACCAAGATAATAAATGTATACATCATAAATACAGACTGAATTTTACTTTTCAGGTTTAGTTCCCCCCTAATTACAAGGTTTCCCTGACTATGGACCCCTGGAACAGCGCCCAGGATGTTGTATGCTGCACCCTGTGTCAGGACTCTGTGGCCCCCATGTACTGTGAAGTTTGTCATATACATCTGTGTAAAGACTGTGTATTGAATCATTTCTCTGATTCCTCTAAAGTTCATGCCACTTAAACAATATTTAACCACTTTGAACAATCCTAAATGTAGGAAACACACCACCAAACAATGTGAACTCCATTGTGAACAATGTGACATTCCTATTTGTGTAGAATGTATCTCTTCTGGAAAACATTCAGGACATAAACAAGTTGACATTTTCCAAAGCTTTGAAAACAAAACAGAAATTTTACAAAAAGATTTGCAAGAATTAGAAAAATCCATTTATCCTAAATACAAAGAGATTGCATCCAACATCCCAGTGCAGAAAGCTGATCTGAGTAAAAACTCCCAGAAATTGACAACAGCAATTGACAAACAAGGAGAAGTATGGCACAGAGAAATAAACACCATTATCACAAACCTGAAATCTAACGTGGAGGAAATGGAATCCAAACACCTGGTTGTCCTGAATAAACAGGAAGATGAAATCACACACATCATTTCTGAAATCACACAGACCATTGCTGAACTGAAGAAGTTACTGAACACCAAAGATGTCTGCCTTGTCTCTGAGTACAAATCCAGGAACGCTGAATTCAGAAGATTGCCTCCTAAACTCAAAGTGTCCTTACCAAAGTTTAGGCCTCAGGAAATCCACACAGATCAGCTGATTGAACAGTTTGGTGCTCTGTCAGCATTATCTTTTACAACAGAGGAACAAGACTACAGCATGCCGTCCTGGGGAGCCGAGTCCTCTCCCTCAGACCGGTCACTGATGGATGTACCCCAGGTCATCACAGCTATAGACACAGGGTATGAATATCTATATGGTGTGACGTGTCTGAATGATACAGAAGTATGGACGTGTGGTGATGGCAACAGGATGAAACTCTACAACCTGCAGGGGGAACTAGTAGAGTCCATCCAAACCAAGTCAGGGAACGATCCACGGGGCATAGCAGTGACAAGGAGTGGGGATCTAGTTTATACTGATCACCATGATAAAACTGTGAACATAGTGAAGAATACACAGATACAGACAGTGATCAGACTACAGGGGTGGAAACCTTACGGTGTCTGTAGTACCTCCTCTGGTGACCTCCTGGTTGTCATGGTCAGTAATGATAGAAAACAAACAAAAGTTGTGTGTTACTCTGGCTCCACAGAGAAACAAAGTATTCAGTACGATGACAAAGGACAACCTCTCTATTCACCTGGTGGATTATCTAACATTAAATACATCAGTGAGAACAGGACCCTAGATATATGTGTATCAGACTGTGACGCCTGTGCAGTAGTGGTGGTCAATCAGGCCGGGAAACTCCGGTTTACCTATACTGGTCCTCCCTCTACTACCAAGGGATCATTCTATCCACTCGGCATCACAACAGACAGCCAGGGTCGGATCCTGACAGCAGACCAATACAACCACTGTATCCACATCCTGGATCAGGACGGAAAGTTCCTCCGCTACATTGACAACTGTGATTTACAGGATCCAGAGGGTTTATGTGTGGACACCAGAGACAACCTCTTTGTGGCTGAGTATGACACAGGTAAAGTGAAGAAAATACAATATTACATGTAAATCAATTAACTGTATCAATTATATGTAAACAAAGAATATAAGTACATATAACATACTGTGTGTAGATATAATGTAAACAAACTATATACATTACATGTCATCATACGGTGTGTATCAGATGTAAACACGCTGAATGTGGATAATTTAATGTATCACACATACACTGACCGTGTCTACAAGATGTAAACATACTGTCTAACTGTATCTGTGTTAATCATTCCATTTATTCAATCTTTATTTGTTTATATATCATATGTTTGTATGTAAACAAATTGTTCTTTTATATTGATCTCAGGAAAACAGACCGTGTTTATATATTGTATGTAAACAAACTGTGTTTATGTATTACATGTATATATCAAGGGATTCAATGTACATGTATATTACATATAGACAAACTCCATTTTCTATTTATAGATGTATATATAAAGTGACTGTTTTGATGTGTCTATAATCTGTGTTTGTTACATTAGAATGAATGGACTGTATTTGTTACATGTGGTTATCAACAAACTCTGTGTGACATGTTTTAAATACACATAATGGGTTAACAGAGAGGTAGCACTCAATTCTTTACCAGCAATGGAGCGAGGCCACAAAGGGACTGAGGCCCATTACTTATATAGAGGAGTGATACCAGTATATTAACCCAGTCAGAATTCACATCCAATGAGACAATTGTTGTGACTTACCTTTAAACCTTTAGAATTAGAGTAGATGTTTGATCAACTGCTAATCTTGTATCTTCTGTTCTAACTTAATAAAATCCTTGTGTGGAATAGACTGTCCCTTCGTGTTTCTATCTTGGAGTTTTGCAGAACTGCACGATCAAAGGATTCTGAAAATGTATTTAGACAATGAGTATATTGACATAGATACATATATATATAATACTGCTTATGAATGTTTGACAATTATTTTATCAATAAAACTTAAAACAAAACAATATCAATGGATTCTTTAATATCAGCGCGTAGCCTTTTAAATTTGGAGTCAATCATACATTGGCACGTCAGAACTGTGGCGTTAGGGGCAGAAATTGCATAATTGTCATGCTGACATAATTTCATTTAAAAGAGGGGGAGGAATTACAATATATTAAATAAAATAAAAGAACAAAATTTGTACATATAAGTACCGGTACCAATTTGTCTTCATTGAAGCAGCAGTTATACTGCCTATCTGTGGTCAGTGGAGCAGTGAGGTATGTGGCCCTCTTTCTC
This sequence comes from Magallana gigas, assembly GCF_963853765.1. Classification (NCBI taxonomy): domain Eukaryota; kingdom Metazoa; phylum Mollusca; class Bivalvia; order Ostreida; family Ostreidae; genus Magallana; species Magallana gigas. Next base: position 38,506,647 of record NC_088860.1, read on the forward strand.
CCTCTTAGCGAGTGCAGTAATGAGTGTGGGCTGACAGCGATATCTGAGATGATTTGACTGCTATTTGATGACTGTAACAAGTAAAATACATGTAAAATATGAATGAGCATGTTTGTTAATTATAATATACCCGTACGTAAAAGTATCATGAACGAATTGAATAATATAGACAAGTAACAAAGTTTTCGTTTATATTAATATTGAAACATATTTAAATACATGCTGCCAACTGGTTGACATCAAGGTAATTAGCAAATAAGAGTCTCCGCAGTCTATTACTTGCATTAGTTTTATTACCAGCAATAAAACATTGGCGAAATCTTGGACGACGGGTAGCCAACTGCCTCCTAAAACTCCTCTTTTCAGATTGTTTATATGACATGACTGTATAAACTCATGGAAATATAATATTATGAATGTTTTGGTAATAGATTTAATATTTTGTAATTCTGAGGAAAACTGAAAAAATGAATCAAGTTGGTATTGAACGACAATTTTGTTTTGTGTTATTATACTACAAGACCTTAAAGTTGTATAACCTATGACCCAGACAGCTCAACTGGTACGGATGGCATCCGATGCAGATTTTAATTTCTCTTCAAGGATGGCCGTTACAAAGTCAAGGCGACTCATTACCTCGATACTTAGACGGTATTTGTCCAAAAGTATTGATCAGCTAGGAAATATATAGAAAGAGATTTAAAAAATTTCAATGTAATGTAATATGGAAAACAACAGCTGAGAAAACCCAACTTCTACATATTTTTCCATAAATCTTCATCCTTCAAAATTACAATGAAAAGAGGTGATGTTGAAACATAAAATAAACCATGTAAATATAATTCTTTGATACAACGTAGCCAGTGTTTTTCCATAAGAAAGACTTGGCATTTATACCATCCTGCATCCTCCAGACGACTGGTCTTTGAGCCTGTATTCCGAACCCGGCTTGAAATGTACAGCAAACCCCCCCCCCCCCCCCCCCCCCCCTCTTTTCCATATGAATGATTGACTGCAGTGACTACCTAAAACAAAAATTTATATAATACAGTTGGAGAGTAATAGTACTATAGTAATACTGTATTTTTCGCATAATGCATTTACATTATTTTGCTTTCAACTCTTGCCAACATTTGTTGAACAAAAAACTTTTTGTCGAAAAAAAACTTTATTTTCAATCATCAATTTAAGTGTGATTTATCTATTTTAAATGATTTTTTCGGTTATCTTTCCTTTTAAAATATTTGTTGTCATTTTTCTGTAAACCTTATAAATGGCCCAAGGGCTTCTATCCTTTTTTTTTCCTTCTTTTTTTTGGGGGGGGGGGGGGGGTCCAGCCCTATCGCCAGACACAAACTTCAGACCTGTCTTTTTTAAACATATACTCAAAGTTCAGAAATCATTAAATTTTTAAAAGAATAACAAAGAGCAGAAACTCGTTTTGCAAACGGTCAATTTCCATCATATCATTGTCCGGGGGTAGGGTCGTCGATCCCTTCTTTTGCCCCTATCCAAGTAATAAGTTGGGTGTGAAACTGCTAAGAAGAAGTGTCTTATAAGCATACGGTGTCTTACCGATACATTTCGCTTTTATTTACAAAACCAAAAAGTAGTTAAAAAATTACTTTGGAAATCTTCGTAACCATTTTGGTTCAGAAATCATAAAAAAAAAATTATACGAAGAGCAGATTGTCGTCAATATCTCTGAAATCTGAATATAGGCAGCATAAGACATGCATCATATTAATATTCATTATTTATTTTGACCAATAAACTTACTACCAATATTATAACTAGTATATGTTTAAAGGAATTTTTATGAAAAATGTTGAATTATGTTGAGCGAGAAAATAATTATATAAATACATTGAATTCCAGTATTTTGCTTTAAAAAAAAATAAATTCATGATTAGATGTGGTAAAACACTGCATGGTATTATATTCACACGCAGATCCATAGAAATGAAAATTTTAAGCGAAAAATGTCGATCAAAGAACTTTGAGAAAACAGCAATAATCTGATTAAAATCTGATCGTCGGATCGATGCTTCCGTTTAAATATGGTTCATGTATTTCGCTACAAGGCGACCTATCAGTTATAAACGGGAGCACCAAGGATATGATTATCAGATTGGAGAGAACACCTACATGTACATAACAGTCGAGAATCTCTAACTATTTAAATTTGCAAACCAGTGTCAGATGGTTTCAATTTTTGTCGGAATTTTCAGACTAATGTTTTAATTTTCTACATATTATATAAACATTTATTGAGATGGGTTCATTTCATTTTTTTTTTTGCTCATATCTTAAGATATTGCAAAATAATCATTATTATTATTTTTTTTTTGTAAAAACAAACTTTATCTCAAGATAGTGACATTGCTTAAAAAGCGTTTCACAGATAACATAGCGCCTTTGATACCGCGCGCTATGCCGGTATCGGCGCCATTTGTCGCGGTACTTCAAACCGCTCGGTGGAGAAACCTTTTATTAAAGGGCCCTGACATCTCCCTTACAAAAACCATATCAACACAAAAACCCTCATCATTTCAATAAAGTCGACAGCAAGGGCAATTTTAAAAGCAGAATGTCCTCCGCCATGCAACGTGATGCAGTTAGCCAAGAGATTGGACCACTCCGAGATTTACTTCAAGAAAGCCTGCCTCCAGATTGTGATGCTCAACGAGAAACTTTCCTCTGCCAGCAGACGATACCGATTATTATACTTTCATGTTAAATACTGAAATCGGATTGGTTTAGACGCAGTTGATAATCCATTCTATTACCCTCAGCATTAGCAACACACTTAGCAACGGGTAACACAACGAATTGTTACATGCGCGTAAATTATGCGCGTACGGTTTGCCGTGGAGTTCACGTCATTTCTATATAAAAGCAGTAAAAAAATTCTAAAATTAAGACATTCAGTATAATAAAATTATTAGTGCCTGTTTGGGAGGATAACAGCTGAAATTGACAACCCTCGACAACTATTGTCAACCTCCGCTTCGCGTCGGTTGACAATGGTTTCCTCGGGGTGTCAATTTCAACTGTTACCCTCCCAAAAAGGCACTCTTTATATAATGGCACACGCTTCTGGTCGTCGTTCCTTCCGGTACTCGCTACGTCTATGCTTGGCGGCAATCGAAGGTCTACGCAACGGTTACTTTGAATACGCCATGATCAAAGCTCAGGAGATGCTACAAGTCAGGCGTGACGAGGATGAGGAGGGCGATCGATACGATATGGCCCAGTGATTTACAACATGTCGCACTATCACCGACCACAATGAATATAAGAAACGGCTCTTTTCAGAGCCACTCAAATTATTCGAGAAGAATGCCTGTATTACACGTACTACTTAACAACATAAGGATTCAAAACACATTCACTTTTCATTTAATTTGAAGATATATCACACAAATACAATTTTATAGCAAGAAATCACCGCATTTAATTAAATCATCTTGTTTAAAATCACAATAAAGTTCAAAGTTCCCAGTTCCGACACATGGCATCAATTTAATAATACTGGATTCGCCAAACCTGAAAAAATCTTACAGTCTTTTATCTTAAAGCGCAAATTTTGTCGAATTTCTATACGTTTTAATTTTTATTATGTCCTTGAAAGTGAGGTAGGAGATCTATAGCGTTTACATATATCGCAGGCACGTAGCATTGGGGGGGGGGGGGGGGCAGCCCCCCCCCCCCCCCCCCCCCCCCCCACACACACACTTTTTTCTCGCAGCAAGAAATTTACATATAAAAATTTAGGATTTTGAAGATTTAGGGAAACTTTAAATTTCCGTTTTTTTTTCTTTTTTTTGCTTGTCAAGATTTTTTGGATGAGTCTGACCCCCCCCCCTTTCAAAATCGATGCTACGTGCCTGTATCGCAACATATTTTGATTCATTAATGGTCGAGTGACCTTAATTGAAACGAGCTTTTTAAATTTTCGTTTTAACTGAGTATAAGCATGTACATGGGTCGGGGGAATCTATTTTATCAATTATTACATGCAGACACTGAAACAATCGTCTCGTTTACATTTAATTATGTGCGGAGTAAAATAATCGTGTGTAATACTTTTATACTTCTATTTTACTACTTAAAATTGTCTGTTACAGTAACAATTACTTTATACGATTTTGCCAACACAACTCCCCCCCCCCCCCCTCCCCCCAAAAAAATCTTTCATCGATCCTTCAATTCCTAAAACAACAGTTAGCTGGTTGTGGTGACAGTCATTGAAACCATTGTCCAAGTTAAAGTATTTATAACGGCACATTGTCAAAACATCAAATGCGTATTATGGTTTCCAATTTAAAGTGCCGAACAGAGAGAGAGAGAGAGAGAGAGAGAGAGAGAGAGAGAGAGAGAGAGAGAGAGAGAGAGAGAGAGAGAGAGAGAGAGAGAGAGAGAGAGAGAGAGAGAGAGAGAGAGAGAGAGAGAGAGAGAGAGAGAGAGAGAGAGAGAGAGAGAGAGAGAGAGAGAGAGAGAGAGAGAGAGAGAGAGAGAGGTTATGATATAGAATTTACCACGCTCCGACCAAAATTATCACCTCATAATATTCAAAGAATGATTCCTTTTTTTTTTTATTAAGGTATCCGATGTACAATTGACCAAATATTGATGCCTGGTAAGGTATATATTCAATGTACTCGTTTGATAGGTAAGGATATGTAGTTTCTAAAAATAGATGTTTTTCCCGCCAAATCACTATGGGGAAGTAACTCTAGCTCTGCAAATCACGCATGGTAAAATACTACTTTTCTTTGACGAAAACATGTGTAATCATTAATAATATTTATCAAATAAATATTGCCAACATTTTTTAATAAAAATAAAGTTTTTGAATAAATTGATTGCCTTTAATATCAATATCTTTTTTTTATCTTTGCGAAATTTTTTTTAACAATGACCATGACGACTCACACGATTTTTACCCCCCCCCCCCTCCCACGTCAGCCGGCGCATTCATAATCCAACGCATATTCCCGTTACCTGGTAATTTTCCTGTTTTCTATTCCTTTACGATTGAGAACGAGTAATTTTAGAATTAAAAATCAAAATTGTTCAGTTTTTTTTTCATTCAGCAAAATGTTTGCACAAAAAATATTGTTACTAATACAACGAAGTCGTAAATTGCGGGTCACATCAGGTGTGTAAAGCGTTACGTACAAAGCGTGCAAGAACCGTGTGAAATGTTTTATTAGAATTCATTCCAAACCTTTCACTCGTAGAAAACAATATATATTGTATTATCTTTTACTCAAAATTGTATACTTGTTTAACAAAAAAATTAAGTCAGTTGTCGATAAACGATAAAGTCTGACTACGATGTTTCCGTATCGGTACAACTGTGGAATGCACAATACATCATTTATTGAGAAGGTTGAAGATCCAGAAAATTCAGAAAATAGAGTCCATTATATCCCTCATCACCCTGTGAAAAAGGACAGCACTACAACCCCGATTAGAATTGTGTACGATTGTAGCTGCAAGGACAAAACTGGACATGTTAGTCTAAACGACTGCATTGAGCCATACTCCCCTATGATGAATGACATCACGTCAATATTGACCAGATTCAGACTGAACAAGTTTGCAGTAACAGCAGATATTGAAAAGGCCTTCCTTCAAATTGAGCTTCACCAGAAAGACCGTGATGCAACACGATTCCTTTGGCTTAGCGATCCAGGTAATGCATCGAGTCCATTGACAACTTACCGCTTTCGATCTGTCCTGTTTGGAGCAACTTGTTCACCCTTTATCCTCAGCGCTACTCTGATGAAACATTTTCAAGAGAATGCAAATGAAACTTCATCTCTTCTTGAACAAAATCTCTATGTTGACAATGTTTTAGCCAGCTTCCAGAGCGAGGAAACAGCTATGAAATTCTACAAAGAATCAAGAACCTTACTTGCAGCAGGAGGTTTTAATCTTCGTTCCTGGAGCTCCAACAGTGAGATGCTACAAAACTTATCTAAAGCAGTAAAAACAGCGGATGAAGACTCTGTCGTTAAAGTTCTTGGAATGAAATGGAATCCACAAGAAGATACTCTTCAATATGCAAAGAATGATACTGGACAAAAGAAGTATCCTGTGACTACAAAGCGAGAAGTATTGAGAGAAACATCAAAGGTGTTTGATCCACTTGGATTATTAAGTCCTATTTCTGTGAAGGCAAAGATTTTCATGCAAGAGTTATGGAAAGCTAATTTGAAATGGGACGAAAAACTGCCTAAGTCTATGCAGACTACATGGAGAGAAATCTCATCAGAAATTTGTGATGCACTGGACATCAAAATAAACAGTTTTTTTGGTCACGTGACACGGATTATAGTGGACGCTCATTCCCTTGCTCCTGTGTTTTTGACACTTTTTGCCGTTTTTCGGAACTCCGGGACATTCTTTAACATGGGTATGTGTAAAGTTTGTTCCCAGTGATTGTATATATGTTAACATTCTAGTTATTTTGATGACTTTGACTTGTAAATACTGTATATTCATATCAATTCTGCGGTGATTACGCGGTGAGCGATTTTCACCTATTCATACCTGTGTAAATACCTGCGTTCGACACTCGTCATGGCTGACCAACCTGTTGACAAAACAATTAAACCGTTATACCTGAAGGACTCTGATCTACAGTGTATTGACGCTAATCGGGTAACGGAATTCATGCTAATGGAGCGTGTAATTGATGTCATAGGCAATTCCTTGCACTGCTTGCAATTAGACAGAAATCTGTGGCGTGTGTATGTAAAAGACCAAGGCAGCAGAGAAAAACTGCTGACCGAGGGTATAGCTTTGAAAAACATATCTTTAACTTTTTTTGATACAAATCCCTACAGTTCAGGAAATCATGACCCCACTGTAAATACTCTGAAAGTTCGTCTATGCGGACTACCTTTGTCTGTCGATGAATCGGCCGTCGTCGAGCTACTTGATAAGTTAGGAGCAAAGTTGAAAAGCAAGATATTGTATGAAAAAATAAGACACCCGGTAACAAACAAAATGACTAGCGTACTTAATGGAAATAGATTCATGTACTTAGAACCCCTTGAAAACGGCAAAGTTCTGCCTCGTGTTAACTATTACGCTGGCATACGCTGCATGTTATTTTACTACGGTCAGCCCAAACCTCAGCGGAATCTCACCTGTACTCAGTGCTGGGACACCGGACACACAAGAAATTTTTGCAAAACCGAACCCCGTTGTAAAGTCTGCAAAACACCCGGCCACAAACCAGGTGACTCAAGGTGCTCCTCCTATCAAATTCAGGAAAGTGTTATAGCCTTCAATGGTGAAAATAACATTTTGTCAAATTTTTACCCATGTGAGCTCAACATCTTCGGAGTACAACACAAGTCCGCAGAGCATGCATTCCAATATGCAAAATCATTACGATGCGGGGACCTGGAGGCTGCCAAGTCCATCCAAGAGGCTAAAGACGCTCTCTCCGCCAAACGCATCGGAGACAAAGTGCGGATAAATGAGCAGTGGACCGAATCGTGTGAAAGTGTTATGACCGAAATTATAGAAAATAAATGTGTCCAAGTTGAGAGGTTCAGGGAAAAGCTCAGGTCTGTTAAGAAAAACACATTGTTTGCCGAGTCAACATTCAACGACAAATGGGGGACAGGGCTGGATAAAGCTGGTACAGAAAACACAAAAGCTTCAGACTGGCCCGGTCAGAATCTACTAGGCCATATTATTGGAAAAGTGGCACAGAAAATCAGAAAAAGAAAAAAAAGCGACCAATGGAGTCAGCCTAAACAGAGCTCGAGACAGCAAAAAAAGCACAGTACAACGCAGAAAAATATAGCAGAAATGCTTCGCTCCCTGCGCGCCAACACTGACGCCGAATCCGCGTCAGGTTGTGATGCATCTTCAGAAACTGACTCCGAACCCGAGGAATCCGGTAAAGGATAGACCAAATACTGTCATACGAGTTATAAATCAATGACCACAATGTTCGTTATTTGGACTCGCCTTAGGAACAGCGGTATGGCAATTATATGTACGATCACTAGCAAATGCACTTGCTATGTTCTATACTTTATGCACTTGATAGTTATTTTAATATACAATTCTAAGTAATGGAAAAAGTAAGCTTTATATCAGTAAATGTTAGAGGTCTAAATACAGACGAAAAAAGGAAAAAAATATATTCATGGCTTTATGAGAAAAAAATAGATATCGCACTTCTGCAAGAAACACATTTTGTTCAAAAATATGAATGTAAATACAACACTGGTTGGAAAGGGAAAACTTTTCATGCATATAGTGATTCAGTTTTTAGTAGAGGTGTAACTATTCTTTTTAGAGAAAATCTTGATATTAAAGTTATGAACTTTAAAAAGTCATTAGATGGAAGGAAAATGTTGTTAAACGTTGATATAAATGGTGAAATTTTCTCCATCATTAATGTTTACGCTCCTAATATATTAAACAACAGACACATTTTCTTTACAAAATTAAAATCTTTTATAGAAAAAAATTGCTTAAATGACAACATAATTCTTTGTGGAGACTTTAATTGTCAAATTAATGATACAAGTGATAAAAGTTTACACGTTTTGAAAAATATCATGAACAAATTCAACTTAATTGACTTTTGGAAAAGTGAATTCCCCGAGTTGAATGGTCTAACATGGTGTGATGCAGAAAACAACCCTAAAAGTAGGATAGATTATGTACTATTAAATGAAAATATATATCGTAAATTTGGTGGATTAATAATCAGGAAAATTCCTGGCACTCATTCTAAAGGAAATCGCATGTCTGACCATAGGTTTTTAAAATTTCACCTGAACTTATCATGTGAAAAAAGAGGCCCAGGCTACTGGAAGTTAAATGTGTCAAATATAGAAAACGATAAATATAAAAAGGAGATTCATAAAATCATTGATAATTTAGATAACTCCTTGAACCCAGTCGACAAATGGGAATGTATTAAACGTAAGATAAAAGAATTTTCTATTAATTTTTCGAAATATCAACAGAGATCAATTAAGAAACGGAAAAAGGAAATTGAGAAAGACATTGAAAATATAGAAACTAGTAAAACTGAGGAATTCGATTATAAAAAGCTTAAACAGTTAGAAGCAGAATTAGATTCTATTTATGATAAACAATCAAAAGGTGCACATATTAGATCTAAAGCAAAATGGGTAGAAAATGGCGAAAAAAACACATCATATTTTCTAAATTTAGAAAAGCAACATCAATCATCAAACGTAATAACGGAACTTTTGACTTCAAACAATGAAAAAATTCATAATACCAATTCAATTATGGGGGAAATGTTTAAATTTTACCAGAGCTTATACGCAAGTAAAAACATTGATAATAAAATAATTGATGATTACTTATCTGAAATCAATGTACCAGTAATAAGTGAGGATAATAAACGTATGCTAGATAAATTTCCGACGTTCGAGGAATGTACGGAAGCTGTCAATAGTATGAAACACGATAAATCGCCTGGACTTGATGGATTACCAAGTGAATTCTATCAATGTTTTTGGAATGTAATTGGCCCTTATTTCTACGATGCTCTTAAAGATATATATGAAAATAAAATGATGACATACACACAGCGGCAATCAGTAATATCGTTAGTGTTTAAGAAAGGAGAAAAGAATTCTTTAAAAAATTATCGTCCAATTAGTCTAACAAATACTGATTACAAAATCATAGCTTTTGTTTTTGCAAAAAGACTACAGAAGATCCTAAAAGACATAATCAATGATAACCAAACTGCATATATAAAAGGAAGATACATTGGAGAAAATGCCCGGCTTATATTAGATATATTTGAATTTTGCGAATCAGAAAACGTGGGGGGAATTCTGTTATTTTTAGATTTTGAAAAAGCATTTGATTCGGTTGAATGGAATTTTCTTTTTAAAACATTAAAAAAGTTTAATATCGGAAAAAGTTTTATTACATGGGCAAACATTTTGTATACAAATCCTATTTTTAAAATGAAAAACAACGGCTGGCTTTCAAAATCATGTTCAATGACAAGAGGAATAAGACAAGGATGTCCTTTATCAGCTCTCTTATTTCTTTTTGTTGCAGAAATATTGGCGACTAAAATTAAAAATCATCAAAACATAAATGGCATTAAAATAAATAACTATGAAATTAAAAGTATACAACATGCAGATGATTTAACAGTGGCTTTGAACGACGAAATCTCAATGAAGAATACTTTAGATATTATTAAAGCATTCTGTGAATGTGCTGGGTCAAAAATTAATACTAATAAAACTGAATGCATATTATTAGGAGATATGAAAAACGAATTTGAAGAGCTTCATGGAATCAAAGTAACAAATAAAGCAATTAAATGTTTAGGTATTTATGTAGGCCATGATAAGGAAGAATGCTATAATAAAAATTGGATGAGAATTTATCATGACATGGAAAAACTATTTGAATCCTGGAAACGAAGAAAATTAACACTCTTTGGAAAAGCATGTATTATTCGGACTCTAGCTATTTCAAAACTTGTATATACTTCGTCAATACTTTGTCTTCCTGACAGCAATTTTATTAAAAGAATACAGAGATTGATTTTTAACTTCATTTGGGAAAAAACGGAAAGAATTAAACGAAATACTTTAATTGGAGACATAGCAAAAGGTGGATTATCTATAGTAGACATAGATTGCAAGTTAAAATCATTAAAAGCAGCGTGGATTCCAAGATTACTTAACTCAAAAGGCATTCTATTTGATATTCTTAGTAACCAGTGTAAAAAACTTAATATCGATATACACTTTCTTTTAAAGTGCTCCACTACTAAAACAGAGACCTTGGATAGCATAAAATTACCCCTATTCTACAAAGAAATATTTTGTTGTTTTAATGAATGTAAACGTGAACTGCACTTTGAAAAAAGATCACCTGATGATATTTTACAACAACCAATATGGAATAATTGTAACTTAGTATATAAGGGAAACTCTGTTTTCTTCGAAAACTGGATTAAATCAGGAATACTATACATTAAAGACTTGTTTGACGACGAGGGTAACTTCAGACGATTAGAACATTATGCAAATATTATTAATAAATCTAACTGGTTATGTGAATACAAAATTCTTTTTCAAATAACTAAATCAATTCGAAGACTTTACTCATTCAGCAATGTAAACTTTATCAACATACAAAGCGTAATGAGTTTCAACTTCCCTCTGGGATATTACAACTTGACTGGTAAATCTAGTAATTTTTTCTATAAAAATCTCATTGAAAAAAAGTTTTGTAAGCCATCTTCTCAATTAATACTGCGTAAAGAATTTGAAATATACGATGAGAAGAGTTGGAAAAATATTTATGAATGCAAGATTAAAGATATAAAAGATAAACATGTAGCTGAATTCAGTTACAAGCTCTTAAATAATATATTATGTAATAATGTATATGTGAGTAAATGGAAAAAAGATATATCAAATCAATGTGTACACTGTAAACAAATAGAAAATATAAAACATTTGCTTTTTGAATGTAACAATGTTAAAAACATATGGAATACTGTTAGTAGTTTATTGTCATTCAAAATACAATGGAAACATATCGTTGGTTTCTTCTATGAAAAAAGCGATAAAACTAAATCTCTAAATTTACTTATCACTTATGTAGCTTATAGAATTTATAAACAAAAAATGCTTTGTAGATTGGATTCTATGAATGAAACTGAATGTATCATATATAATCATGTTAAAAAATCCACTTGTTTTTATGCCTCAGTTTTACGTTTTTTAAATGCAAATGCTGAGTGCAAGTTTTTTGAAAATCTGTCAAAGATGATGTGATATGTCTTATTATCATAGTGTAAAATATTCTATTATCCTAAAACTACTGAGAAGAGACCTGTCTTCCAGTAGAGCTGTCATAAAAGGGAGGATATGGACTGTAAAACAAGGTAGAACCTCCTTATTAGGACAGCAAACTCTTTTTGTCCATGATTTTTATATCATAATTATATAAACAACTACAGTGTAATATAGTAAACTGTTATATACCATGGATACATAGAGTCTGCCTATATATCTCTACACCCAGAGACTATGTGATTGATAATATTGTCTACCAGGTTAGGCAAGATACTACTTGTACATTTATTTAAATCTCTATACATTGCTAATTTAGCCTTATTTGTACACCATTTTTTTTACTTGCTTTATGAATCTATGCTAATTGTATATATATGTGTAATACACTGAAACATTATCTGTGGAATCTATACAACTCTAAATACTCTTTAAAGTATTTTTTTCATAAGCAATATTTAATTAGATGACAAAAATAATAATCATAGTATCTTATTTAAGACAATGTGCTGTCTTGTAGATAGCTTATTAGAATTCTGTGCTTGAAGTTATTGTATACTTTGTTTGTTCTTGCAAATAAATTATCCAAAAAAAAAAAAAAAAAAAAAAATAAACAGAAATAACAGTTCGTCAATAGATTCAAGGTGTGATTCATTGCACGTTTTCTCCGATGCAAGTCAGCAAGCATATGGTGCATGTGTCTATTTGTTATCAAAGAACAAGATAACATTACTTATGGCCAAAAATCGAGTGACACCAATCAAGCAGATCACACTTCCAAGACTAGAACTCATGGGAGCACTTATTGGAGCAAGATTGGGAAAACATGTAAAAGAAATAACAAGAGTTAACAAAATTTACATTTGGTGTGACAGTCAAATTGTACTTCACTGGATCATTTCACAGAAAACGCCAAACAGATTTGTAGCAAACCGAGTAAATGAAATTAGGGAGATCAGCAAATCTTCAACATGGCAGTATTGTCCAACATACTGTAATCCTGCTGACTATCTCACACGAGGAATTGCCCTCAAGAAATTCAAAGAAGATACCCTCTGGTGGAATGGACCAGAATGGTTAATGGAACCCCAAAAATGGCCTGTATGGGATGGGCCAACAAAGGCAATATTATGTTCCACAAGCACAGAAGAAGAGAGTGATATGAGTCATCAAACGAAGGTTCAAGATACTGTAGACATCAAGACTGAAAGTATACAGTCAATACTGAAACTTGAAGATAAGAGTTCACTCATGAAGTTAGTCAGAGTTCTTGCATACATAAGAAGATTCATTCACAACTGCAGACATTCTAGTGAAAAGAGAGCAGGATTTCTCAGTAAACAAGAGTTAGGTGAAGTTATTAGACTGCTCATACAAGATGCACAGAGAACCGAGTTTACAAAAGAAATGGAATATCTGAAACATCCATCTGGAAGGAAACCAACGGTCGCAAAATGTACAAAATCACAATTTAAAAAATATTAAAAGTTCATAATAGGTCGCGTTGTGTTTGAAAAATTTAATTAGAAAGTCTTTGACTTCTCCTCAACTCTGGCTCTGATTTTCATATTTTGGGAAAGTCATTGTGCTCTTGAACCAATTTTCCAATTTTGAATTCGTTGAATGTAGTTCCTGCTCTCTTGTGGTAATGCCTGTGGTGAATATTGTTTTCTTCTAATGCTCTATAGAATTTGAATTTCTCCAAGTTGTTATGGGTATATGGATCCAATTCCCATAGCTGTGTCATCAAGGCTGAGTTTTGTTTCATGATCTCCTCTAAAGAAGTAACATTCTTTCCCATCTCCAGATTGATCACTCGAAGTTCTAGCTCATCCAGGTAGTGTCTCAAGTCTGCTGTATCTTTGTTTGCCGATGTGGTGAAGGTCTCACTGCATGTTTCCACGTTGGATTGAATTTTCAGCATTTGTGCTTGAAGCTGGTTGTTCAAATCTTCTAGGATCTTCATCCTCTGTTCTAAAACTGAATTTTCTCTCTGGATTTTCTGGATTTTGTGATTCTTGAACGATGAATTTCTTCTTAGTTTGAAATTCTCTCTCCTTAACTGCAAAATCTCTGATTTAAGTTTTTCCACCAGATCTTCTTGTGCTTGGTCTTCCTTCTTTTTATCAACGACTGTGTTGGAAGCTGATTTTTTCTGTTTTTCTGTTCTTGACTGAGCAGTTTCTCTCTTCTGTAGTTTGGTATTCAGTTTGTTTGTCTCCTTGGATGTGGGCACTTTCTCTTCCTCTTTACATCGATCTCCATTCAGCTGTTTTGAGAAATGTAGTTGGATTGACTGCTCTAGTAGAAGTGATTCTGTCTCTTTTGTCCTCTCTAAATTTTTGACTGAGCTCTTAGATGATGGTTTCAGGAATTGCGACTTGTAACATATGCTGGTGTGGTGAGTCTTCTTACAAATCCTGCATTTGAAACGTGACTGACAATTATTAACTTTGTGTTTCCCTAAACAGTTGAAGCATACTCTTTTTTCTTTTATGATGAATATTCTCACTTCACAATCTTGAATAATATGGCAAGTTGTTGGCGAATGGTTCTCATTGCAGAATAAACATAGCTTTACAAAATTTTGTGGGTTGTTAATCCTTTTATGACTTGACCCCGCAACCAAGTTAGCTGCTGGAATGAATTCCTGGCTTGATCTTAGATTGCTAGCTTGTCCAGTAGGCTCCACCTTTACGGCTCTCCTTAGTGACTGTAAATCCCAGATATCATCATCATCTTTTTTGTCCACAGTATAATGAGTCTTAGGGATTCCTGAGTTACCTTGTGACGTGTCATTGCATTGAGCAAACTCTTGCGCATTTACATTTAAGTTGATGGATGTAGATTGATGAACATTCTCTAAAGTCTTGGTAGATGACGCGCTCTTTGTCAGTTCTGCTAATCTTAGTCTTAAATGTGACATGTACTCAACTGAATCTCTGATCTCCATTTGGATTTCTTCTTCACTCGATAATTCTTGTAGGATCTGGCTGTTGATTTTCTCTAACGTGTCTTGTTTCTCCTCCAGTATCTTGATCATTGCAGAATGCTCATCCTCATTGTTGGTCTCAGAAATTCTCCCCAAAAAATTAGTTATAGTTCCTCGATGTCCTGCACGCATCGCCTTTAGTTTGGATACATGCATTTTCTCATATGGTCACGGCACCAAAATGTCGCGATTGTATAGTGGTCTTTGAGTCAGATAGAACGAAAA
Source organism: Magallana gigas (assembly GCF_963853765.1). Lineage (NCBI taxonomy): Eukaryota > Metazoa > Mollusca > Bivalvia > Ostreida > Ostreidae > Magallana > Magallana gigas. Next base: position 38,521,719 of record NC_088860.1, read on the forward strand.
CACATCTGAACGCTTTGACTGGTTTATCTAGACTGATTTGAACATACACATATTATTGTAACGTTACCATGACGTCATATTATGATGACGTCATAATAGCAATGTCTCACAACGTCACATGCACCTTGACGTCGTATAAGATATTTACCAACAACATGCTTTACACAGTAATGACGCTGTGGTGTTGTAATAAGCATGCATTTTTTACACGATAAGATTGTGTACAATACCAGACATAACATGCATCGGACATCGGCTATCAGGCTGAACCTGTCAATCAAATCTCGAGTATTTGATTTCATTGGATGGTGACGCACCTCTTTTATGTATACAGCAAAATGAAACGAATTGACTTTAAAGCAGTCGGAATCAGTATCTAATAGTATTATTTGAATGATATAAAATCCTGCGATTTTGGAAAAGAGTAAAAAATGTACCGTTCATGCACATACATGTACATGTAATATGAAATGCGAGAGAAGAAAATTGTTTGGAGTCCCGATGAAAAAATAAGTCAATGATTAGAAATTTTATTATTTGACTGTTGTTAACTTGATTTACGGAAAATAACAAGGAGATGTTTTATCACAATAATTACAATAAACGTGTACAAGCATTTTAACCACGAAATCCGTATGCATGGTACTTATTAAAAATAGTTGGTAGCAAATACGCCGTTATACAAATGTTAGGTCCGAAACTGTATGTATAATGGAATTAGGTATACAAAAAATTGAACAAATTGAATAGGGCCATACGATTAACAGACTACCCCAATTCAAGTTATGCATAGTCACAATATCTATACGAAATCAATGATTAAAATGACCTACTCAGTATTTTTTGACGAAATACGTGACTTGTGCACTGCAACTTTTACTCTATAAATTAGGATTTTTTTTCTTCACGTTATTGCAAGAGCGCCGCGGGAAAAAAAATAGCGTCATACAACGGCAAATGACGTAAAGCTGCTACAACGTCACAATCAGCGTAAGGGGGAAAAGTTAAAATAACTCGTTTTAAAATTAAGAAAAAAAAATATTGCTTGCCTTTATGCATCAATTGTTTATTCTTTATCGTTTATTATGTCAGATAAAAAATAGTGCGACTTTTTGAAAATTCATTTCAAGCTCCGTAATCTACCGAGCTCATCCCGGAAAATCCCGAGCTCTCTGGCTCAATTGTACATCGGATACCTTAATATATTATTTCCAATTTCTACACTTTTAAACAACATTTTAAAACAACTATTTTTTTTTCATGTAACACATGCTATATACCGGGGTATTACATGTACCGTTTTTCGGTTATATTAAAGGACACGCCCATTTCGTGTCGCTCATCTTTTATGAAATTCTGGGACATAGGCTTCAAAGTTATCACAGGCAAGGACAGTTGAAAATTTAAATATTCCCTCATATGTAAATGTATCTGACATCTGAAGTGAACGTAAGTACTATAAGGTACATAAACCCTGTGTATCTACGTGTTGTATAACTGGCAGTGAATGATACGAGGATTGTTTAATATGTAATGTGTACTGTACGATATTTCAAAAAAATTCCACACAAGTACAAATAGTGAAACGAACATTTATTCACATCCTTTCAGAGTATTCTCCGCGGTTAAAAATACATATTTTCAATCTCTGAAATCATTTATGAAAAGCATAAAATGACACTGATTTAGGTAGGCCTCCGAGCTAAAGGCTTGTCGGGACCAGTTAAAAACTTGTTAAGTTTTGGGAAAAGAGAAAAAGTTGTATGGGGCTAGATATAAGAGTATGGAGTGTATGGCAATACGGTAACCATCTCCGTCTTCAAAAATTGCTTCACAAGGTCAGATGTGATGGAGCATTATCATGAAGTAGCCGAACGTTCCTAAATCCTAACACACTGCGTCGTTAATGATAAATGGTGTGCGAAGCGAACTTTGAGAACCGATGCCCGCGGGAAAAAGAACGAGCTAAACCTACAGATTCATCAAGAATTTTTTTTGCCAACATCTCATATATAAATTTAAAATTTTATTTTAATCAGAAAAACATATATCGTCAGGTGCGTGTGGATTTTACAACGGAGGTCAACGAGTGCAGCTGCCAACAATACACAGTCTTATTAATGTTACTAAATGTGTACATGTATGATGAAACGAAGATTTATAAAACCTTTTTTTAAATTCTCAATGTTTTAGAATTTATCATCAGCGGGAGAAAGTAAAGACTCCCACCAGACTAACCGCATCATGTGCCTTAGACAAAGGAATAACAACCTTGATATTGTATACTTAAGCTCAACATTTATTCTTCATCAGATAGGCAAATAAAAGCATAAATTAAATCTAACAAAACTATGCATGTAGTGTTCATTTTTACGTCATTACATTTTAGTTTAGAATTTTCATCATTATGATACATGTAGTTTTTATCCAAACATTCACCTACTGTTTATTTGAATGAAATAACAGAAACATACATGATAAATCTACTGAATGAATATTGATGGTATATTACATGAACTCATTATAACATGTACATGGAATACATTTCAGATCAGTTTTATGAATTATCATAGCATCAGATTTTTTCAATCTCTTAAGCATGTTGCACTTAACATAACCAAGAACATTGCAATCTAACCGAGTAGATTATCTTACCTGTAACAATTAATTGAAATAAATAATACTTTACTACATGTAGAATTACAAGTAATTAACTGAAATAGATAATACTTTACTACATGTAGTATTACAAGTAATTAATTGAAATACAGTGGGGCCTCAGATATCCGGACGCCAGATAACCGGACGCTTCAGTTTACGGACGATTTTATTTGGGAACAGATTTTTTATATGTTATTTTGTCTCATTTATCCGGAATTCCGCGTTCCAGATCCGGACGGTCTGTTTTTACCACAAAACACTGATTTACTACTAATCTTGCTTCATTTAACCGGACGGTAAAATTTGATGATAACATACTCAGTACAAAAAATTACCCCTGTCAATTAAGTTCCACACCTTTTTTACGTGCTAGACCCTCATGAATAGCTTGTATAAACACACTGACCTCCCAAAACACTTTCAAAAATTGGAAAATTGCGAACAACAGTGTATCACACACATATCACATTTGGACACAAAGAATTTAGCTAGATTAAGTTATCATTATTGTCCGGTTAATATTTCATGACAAAATAATAAAATAAAGCAGAGTTCTTTATATCTAAAAACGTTCATATCATCTCTAGCATGTGTTGCTATATGGCATGAAAGGCAAAAAAAACCCTAGTATCAACACTGGGAGTCATCGTATACAAATACATAATCATTCATGACAACAATAGACACATTTCAGATATCCGGACGCTTCACCTATCCGGACGATTGGACTTGGGAACGAAAGCGTCCGGATAACTGAGGCTCCACTGTAGATAATACTTTACTACATATAGTATTACAAGTAATTCACTGAAATAGATAATACTTTACTACATGTAGAATTACAAGTAATTAACTGAATTTTATGATGGAACCTATGCTTCACATTGTATTGTTTTCAGATTTTAGGTATTTCACATACATGTTTATAACAGGTACATGTAATATGAACAAATTTTTTTTAAAAATCTTGATGTTTGCATATCACTCATCAGGAATGCTTCAAAGTATAAATGCATTTCAAGCAAATGATAACTTGTATTAAGGGACACCGGCATGTTTATTTGGAATCAGACAGACTAGTTCACAATTGATGTACACACATGGTCCCACTATTACAAGTACTTGTACATGTATCTTACAAGTCACCAAGAAATTTGTTTCAACCAGAAAATAAGCAACATTTTATAAACTTGTATTTTATAAACCTTTTCCTATAATAATTTCCTAATATATATTCATCTATCAGAGTTTTTATCATGTTGACTAAATACATTGATAAGCCCTCCCCTGGTCTTTAGTAAGTTAGATGTAACTAAACAAAACAAAAGAAATATAGTATTCTTACAGTTTCTATAATATATTATAACCAGGTATATTAACTTACAAAATCATTAGCAATACAATGATATCAGTAATGTAAGATAGCCACTATTTATTAGCCACTCATTTATTTCAAATAATGATTTATTCAGATTTAAACAGAAATGGCAATGAAAATGAATAAATAACATAACGTAAATGATCAAGTAAATAAACGTATAACTATAAATTCATAAATTTAAATTACAGGTAAATCAAATATACCATAACAATGTGTTATCTGCAATTAAAGTTCATAGCAAGAAAGTCATTTACATGTACTATAAATAAATCCCATCATTTCACTTTTTCATCACTTACAGTTTGCACTTTACAGAGTATTCTCTCCATCTCTGTCAGTCAACACATGTACACTCATTTCATTCACTCTCCTTCTGTGAAAACTCATACACATCATGTCTTTCCAATCATTCACAGACATAATAATTATTCAGGTAAAGAGAATGCAGACTTCCTCTTTGAATTGCCTCCCCTTATCGCCGGCTTTCTGGCAGTAGAACTCGGCAGGTGCCCTCAGTCCTAGGTTGGCCAGTAGACGGGCGTATTCCAGGTAAACGGCCTCCACCAGTGACACTGTAAACACACAAATAGAAATAGACCACAATGTAGGCAAGCTTAATTAATAAATATAAAACTACATTGAATAGAACTTAAATTTGATTGATAATTAAGCCCACCGCCCTTTCCTCTTAGTTATCTCACTTTTTAATAAATGCAGAACAGTCCATCATACATAAAACACACAAGCCATTATCAGTTATTTGATACATATACAATATCAAAAGGGCTTTGATACATTATATCATCAGGGCTATGATACAAAATATCATCAGGATTTTCAAATACATAATATTATCCGGACTTTGATACGTCAGGCCATTTTCTGGCTTTGATACCTACCATTATCTGGGCTTTGGTCCAAGAGTCCAAATTCCTCCAGGGCTGCAGTGAAGCAGGCAGCCCTGTTAAACTGACGCATTCCGTACAACATCTCCAGAACCTTAGAAAACTGGCCCAGAGACAGCATCACTAGCAGGGCCTTGCTCTGAAAATCACAAACAAGCAATCATTTTCTTGATTGTTCACTGTCAGTGAGTGATTAATCATGTAAATACTACGTAACCTCAAGAATACCGGGGTATTTCAGTGTTAAATATATGGTAATTGAGTCTACACTATTTTCTTTCTCTTCTTTTTGTTGTCCTAACTATTTTTTGAAAATATATTTAAATTTTTTTGAGTTGAATAAAAGAAAAATTGGCTTTTATTATCAAAGTGCGTGTAATTTCATTGATTTAGAATGAAACTTGATTCAAATTACAAGTCTAGCCTAATAGACACACATTACAATCTATTAATTACATATTCACAAAATCTCTAAACTAACATTTCTATTAAAACATTGATGAAAGATGAAATATCAGTTAAATTTTAATTTTTTTACTCTCTGTGATCAGCTTTTATTTTGATCACAAATGCACATAAAATTAGTGATATTGCAATTGATGGATTGACTTAAAATTTGTCAATAAAAATTCACAAAAATAGATAAAACTTTAGTAAAATAAATGAACTGCATGTGCTTCTTGAAATTCACAGATATATATTTACATCTACCAAGTATCATACCCTCTATTTCTTACAGAAACATATAGTTAATTCATAGCACTATAGAAACAGCCAGATTGAAATCTACACGCCCTGTTTATTGATTGGTGGAAATCTACAGCGGCTGAAGCTGACAAGAAAGTGACAGGACCAAACTTGACACGCCCAGTTTATCGATTGGTCGAGACCTACAACTACCTACGAAAAATCACGAACTGCACGAAATAATCATGACGACGTCAGACCCAAGGTCTCACAGGAGACGATTTGGCTGTTTCTTTTAGTTAACGTACTTACCTGGTACGTACATTAACAGTAATTAGTGAATTTTACTTACTTTTCATAATTAATTTATTAATTGGCTAAAAGAAAAATGTTAATATAAACAATAAAATGCTTTCTTTGATGATTCATTCGGGTAATGAAGGTAGCGATCATTGCAGAAAAAAATTACCAAAGAAAGCATTTTATTGTTTAAATGAATATTACATGGTTATGCATGCAATCATGCACATCTCTGAATCTTGAACATGAAAACTAATGTCTTTAATATCTAACTTCACTAGTTTGAAATAATATTACCGGTATTTCAAATCTTTAGCATATGTACCGGTACTTGTTTTCTAATGTCACTGAAGCATCACAGACTGCTTTAAAAAATTCTTAAGGTTCTAGTAAAGTCCTTTTTTATAGTGGACACATTTATAGTATTACCTACATTTTGGTTAAATCACTTATTCTAAGACCATGGCACCTGCTTTCTTGTTGACACTTGAGCATCACTTAATTTCAGGTTGAATTAGTTTTCTAATGCTCAATTCCCTGCTTTCTAGTTTAGGATCGAGTCTAATTTGGTCTTTTGTTTGAATGGGCTCTTTTTTATTTACCTGCTTTCTCGTTGACACTTGAGTCAGACTAATTTTTTGGTCAAATGAACCTTAAACATATTTCTAGCTGACACTTGAAGACACTTGAGCCTGACTTACTTTTTGGTTGACCTGTGTTCCACATAAGTGATCCACCCATCTTTTCATCACCTCACAGCAGTCAGTTTCAGTTAGAGTAGCCTACAATTTATAGTTATCAAAGCTAGACACGTTTGGAGACACTTTATTCAAAACAATTATTGTACATAAATTTATATCTATATGAAAAATGCATGCATATGTATTGCATCCTATTGACACATGCAAATACCGGTAACTTCTATTAGAGTTTTCAAAAGACTTTTTATCCTCAAAAATATATTCTTCTGTCTTGATTTCAAATAAAAATTTAATACATGACATACAGTTCCATCTATTAAATTTGTCTGAGAATGAAGACGTTGAGATTATTTTTTTCAAAATTTCTTCTAACAAAATGCAAATTTCATGACTGTTTTGTAATTACATGCATTAATGTGTTCATTACAAACAAGAACAACAAAACATCATAAGTCCCATCTAGAATTACAGTGTACACTGAATAATGTCCTCCACATGGCAGATATAGGTATAAACATGTAATAGGTTATGTACCTTAGCCAGCCAGACAGCCTGGTCCCACGCTCCGTAGGTCTGGAGATATCGACAGGCGTCCATTCCTTTGTCAATCAGGCAAAGCAGCTGTACCCCCTCTGTGGATACAGACAGAGGCAATCATTATGTATCACCATCTCATAGAAATCATGATTGGAGGCTAGCAGTGTCACAAAATCAAAGGCCTCTTTAACAGATCTGAAGCAGGTGCTTGCAACTAAGTGCTGGCCACAATGCCACATCTTTACAACACAAACTTAGGCAAGTGCACAATTTAAGCATCAGCTCTGCTGAACAGGCCTTTGATCTTATCAACACGTACATCTGTTGCCTTTCATTGAATAAGCATTACATGTATCTGAATTGTTTGTGATAAACAATAAATGTACATGTATTTAAAAACCTACCCTTGATTTTTCCGTTAGCAATCAAGTTGGTGGCCACCAGTTTAATAGTGCTTTGTGAGACACCAGAAGATCTAATGCTGGCCACCAGGCAAGCTCTACAATAAATGTTTATATTCTTGTACAAAACCATCAGAGATATTCAAATATTATACTTTATTTATTTATGACATATGTGTTGCATACATATATAAGTTCAAATTTAACTTATATCTCAATCATTTACCCAAGACAGTTGAAGCATCTTCATGTCATCTATCCAAAACAGTCTCAAGTTTGTGATATTTGTATCCAACTTTCTATCTCTGTTGTTTCAAATATCTTAGTCAATTATCTGTGACAGCTAGTCAATTATCTGTGACAGCTAGTCAATTATCTGTGACAGCTAGTCCATGAAGTATCATGAAAGGATTATATCTTGGTCAATTACATGGAACACATTCCTTAAACCGTAATATCATTACATGTATCAAGTTATATCTCAGTCATATACTCGAGACAAGGACCATGTACTGTCTTGTATCATCATTATTTGGTTATACATGTAATTTGGACATTTATCTGAGACAGTCATTGAAAGATCATTGTTGGATTATATTACGGTCATTTACCCGAGACAGTCGGTGTAAGATCATTGTGGGATTATATCTCAGTCATTTACCTGAGACAGTCAGTGTAAGATCATTGTTAGATTATATCTCGGTCATTTACCTGAGACAGTCGGTGTAAGATCATTGTTGGATTATATCTCGGTCATTTACCTGAGACAGTCACTGTAAGATCATTGTGGGATTATATCTCGGTCATTTACCTGAGACAGTCAGTGTAAGATCATTGTTAGATTATATCTCGGTCATTTACCTGAGACAGTGTGGGTGTAGTATCATTGTTGGATTATATTACGGTCATTTACATGAGACAGTCAGTGTAAGATCATTGTTGAATTATATAACTTGGTCATTTACCTGAGACAGTCGGTTTAGTATTGTTGGATTACATCTCGGTCTTTTACTTGAGACAGTTTGTGTAGTTTGTTGGATTATATCTCGGTCATTTATCTGAGACAGTCAGTGCGATATCACTGTTGGATTATATCTCGGTCACTTACCTGAGACAGTTGGTGTAATATCATTGTTGGATTATATCTCGGTCATTTACCTGAGACAGTCCGTGTAGTATCATCGTTGGATTATATCTCGGTCATTTACCTGAGACAGTCGGTGTAGTATCATCATTGGATTATATCTCGGTCATTTACCTGAGACAGTTTGTGTAGTTTGTTGGATTATATCTCGGTCTCTTACCTGAGACAGTCGGTGTAGTAGGTATCATTCTCGGGCTCTGTCTCCAGCAGTAACTGTACAGCTCGGTCCGTCTCGCGTAACATGATGTAATTCTCAGCACATTTCTTGGTGTGTTCATATGTTACCCTTTTACTGTCGTGAAGAGCTACACGGTCCAACTGATACAGCTGAAAATAGGTAAAAAATTTCACTTAAAGTAAGTCATACATTTAAAAGAACCAATACAGCTGTAAATAGGTGAAACATTTCTCTTAAAATAAAGTTTGACATACGGTACATTTAAAAGAACCGATACAGCTGAAAATAGGTAAAAAGTTTCTCTTAAAGTTTAATATATTACATTTAAAAGAACTGATACAGCTGAAAATAGGTAATACGTTTCTCTAAAAGTTCGACATTCATTATAAGAACTGATAAAGCTGAAAATATGTGAAAAGTTTCTCTTAAAGTAAGAAATACATTTAAAAGAAATTTACTGGTAAACATGATTAAAAATTGTGAAATTTTAAAAAAAGATCAACTACTGATGTGCTTAATACAAAAATATTAACACAAGTCAAATTAAATTGCAACCACTCAGTCACTTCACTTTCCCAGACATGTAGTTGTTACCGTTTATCCAGGATTTTTTTACATGACACATAATTTGCCAAAAGGGGAAATATGTAACATTTTTAATTTGCGTCAGTCATTTTTTGCAATTTCACAATTTTGTGATAGAAAATAATACAGGATATAATTTCTGCTTATTCATAAATTTACTTTTTAAAAAAAGATTGCGAAAAAAAGCAGAAATTAGATCGTCGCAGAGATTACCATAAATACGTTACATAGATACTCAGTTGACTTTGACATCTGATCTTAATACAGACCTTAAAGCTGTCATTGTCACAAATTGTGTCAAAGTATCTCTCCAATGGCAAGTCTAGGAGGGACCACGCCCCCTGCTCTGACCCCTCCCCCTCGTCGGGACTGTCAAGCATCACAAGGTCATTGGTCTCCTTGTAGGAGGGTGTGGGAGGGACAAACTTGTCCTTCTCTGGTCCCAGCAGTAAATCCTTGTCTCCCTGAACAAAATCAGTAACCACTCAGTAGTACTGTATCAAAGTTAGCTTCATTTTAAACTCAGGGAGTAATACATAATTTGATTGGATTTGAGATTCAAATTCAGAGAGTAACACATAATTTGATTAGGCTAAGGAGATAATTCTGAATCATACATGTTGGCCATTATTACATGTATAATAACTTACATCCAAACTCTATCAACCTGCATTTGTTTGGTTTAAATGTTATACACTTTTTCATTGTTTTTCAGCACAATTCATCTGGTTTTTCTTTACCTCAAACTTATTTATTAAAAAAGCTCTCTTGCTAAAGGAGACTTATATGGTCTAAAAGTGGCCACCACCATTCATCCATCTTAATTAAGGTACCTCACTACACCTACATTTATACTTTTAAGACACTACGTCACAAGATGGAGATTTAAATGTTTTGTTAAACTGTTTACAGTAAAACTCGGTTATAGCGAATTCCTAGGGTCCAATGAAATTATGTCGTTATATCCGTAATTCGTTATATCCGTATAGCAAATTCGTAATACATGTATTATCTATAGCGAATTCACTATATATACATGTTTTCTTTCACCAGACTATAAATTTCGCTAAATGAGGCTTAAAATAAAAATTCATTACTCTGATACCTTTAATAATCGAATTATGACTTGAAAAAAATTCTATGAAAATAAATTCTTTCAAATTCTTTTTAATTTGGTAGAGCTTACTTTTTTAAACTATATAGAAATTCGTTACAAAGGTGTTAAATATCGTTATATTTCATCTCTACGGGACTCAAAATCAGTTCGCTATATCCGTAAATTCGTTATATCCGATTTCGTTATAACCGTAATATTTTGCAAAGAGTTGTTAAGATTTTTACCGGGGATTTCAAAAAAGTTTGCCACATCCGAAAATTCGCTATATCCGTGTTCGTTCTAAACGAGTTTTACTGTCAGTATATCGTTCATTTGGGTTGTATATCGTCCAAGCTCAGTGGTTAAAGTATTGGGCTTATTAACCGCAGATCATGAGATCGAATACACCAGGAACTTTTGTTCATGTTAACTGAATTAAATTTTTTAAAAATGTAATTTTTCATCCAAAATTGCACATTATTTTGCCTATTATACCGGTACTTAAATACTACTTAATATCCATTATGATATCTATCAAAATCAAGCAATTTTCTGCTGATTTGAGAAAATATTTCATGGTGTAGTGAGCCACCTTAAAGAGCTTTATTGTAATTTAGATTTAAAACAAAACCACCACTTGAATAGAATGAATTCAACCCTTTTGAATGTGGTTTGTTTGCCGATTTGTTAGGAAGGACCCAGGAAGAATCAAGTCATACCTGAGATTTTGGACTCCATTTGACTGCTCTGAGATAATACAAGGCCACAGTCCAGAACAAGAAATCTGATTCATCCCCAAATAACCTGTCAGTGAAAGGATAATGATCATACAAATTAACAAATATTCAGTTTTTTAAATAATCGTATCAAAATACAATTAAGTACATTCACAAGCCTTCAAGAGCAAAATTTTGAGCTGTAACCCCTAATTGGCCGTAAAACCCAATTTGAAAACCATCCAATCAGATTTATTATATAAATAGTGCCTGTTTGGGAGGGTAACAGTTGAAATTGACACCCCGAGAAAACCATTGTCAACCGACGCGAAGCGGAGGTTGACAATGGTTTTCGAGGGGTGTCAATTTCAACTGTTATCCTCCCAAACAGGCACTATTTATTTTGTTATACTGAATGTCTTAATTTTAAAGAAAACTTAACTGCTTTTACATAGGAATAACGTGAACTCTACGGCGAACCGTACGCGCATCATTTTCGCGCATGTAACAATTTCTAATGTTACCCATGCTAAGTGCGTTGCTAACGCTGAGGGTAATAGAAAAAATTATTAACTGCGTCTAAACCAATCAGATTTCAGTATTTAACATGAAAGTATAACAAACTGAAATTATTACATCTATAGTTTCCATGATGAAATGACTCCAATTTACAGTATCGACTATTTTTTTTACATGTAATTTTTTATTACATGTTATCATAATACTTGTTTTGAATTCATCATGTCTTACTTGGCAAGCATTACACATCTTTCTGCTACTCCAAATCTGCAGCATGGAAGGTAATCCAAAATATCACTGTAAATAAGGAAATACCAAATCATCACTGTAAATAAGGAAATACCAATTGAAAATATCACTGTAAATAATGTAATACCAAATTATCCTTGTAAAAAATAAGATTTACAGGCACTGATTAACTGAAAATGAGATAAATCTGTCTGTTGTATACCTACATATGTGTGACATTCACCTGTTCAGGACATAACCTGTTGTGTACCTTAAAAAGGTGTGACATTTACCTGTCCAGGAAATCTGTCTGTTGTGTACCTCATACAGGTGTGATATTTACCTGTGCGGACATCAATCTGTTTGTTGTAGACCTTACACAGGTGTGACATTTACCTGTCAAGGACCTTTACACAGGTGTGACTTTTACCTGTCCAGGAGATCTATCTGTCTGTTGAGTGTTGTCTGGAGATTCTGTTCCTCCTCTCTCAGCCCCTCCAGTTTGGGGGAGTACTCTTGATTCCAGGGCTGGTTCTGGAGGTGATACTTCATCATCAGTGACCCCTTGGGGGACAGAATGTAGGGATTGGCTACTTCATCTGCCAAGACATACACCAAAAACTTAACTCCAACAAAGGCTAAGAGGAATTATATAAAGTGATACGTTTGATGTCTTTAATATTTATATTAAGTTTAATACTAGCCCTAAGGTAAAAAATCAAAAGGATACATAGTCATACATCTTCGCTAGCCAAGGGTTTACGATCCGCTTCTCTCCTCTACAAGGAGAGAAGCGGATCGTAAACCCTTGGCTAGCGAAGAGGATAGTCATAAGAAGTTCTCCAATTATGTGGATGCTTATTATACATTCTAGAAGATTTTCATTCGTAAATTGCTCCTTTCATTTATTTTTGACAGTTTAAAATGGTTCCACAGTACATGCTAAAGTGTACTTATTTTCAACATTACTCCAACAGGTGTGGCTGTTACCTGGAAACTCGCGGTCCTCTATAGTACAGGAGCACGACTTGAGGGTCAGGTCAAACACCTGTATACAGCCCTCCGCGGTGGCCAGTACCGGCCGGTCAGATCCAGTCCAATCGGCATCCACCACCTTGGCAACGTCACGTGGACTCTTCATGGAACTCAGTAGCTCAGCCTATTTATTGTCAAGAATCTGATTTACATTTATTTTACCTAGGTATATCCAAAGATTTCTGAATCAAGTAAACTTTGCCAAACCTATCTAATACTTATCAACATTTGTTCTTATCAAAACTAAGCACTATTTTCAGTTTCACCTTTCCATCTTTTAAGTCCCAGATATCAAATCCATCTATGTACAAGATAAAGAACTTCATATTGCCTCGCCCCGGGGCGAAGCGGATCTTCTTGATCCAACCACGCCTTGTGGCCATAGTCCTGTTAAAGCAACCACAAAAATGAATTGGATAATGATATATATTAGAATTCAATTGACAACACAACTTGTGAGAAAAAAACTTACTGTTTGAAAGTGAGTGAAATGACGGAATAAAAGATGAACAAAGAAAGTGGATTTGTTGACAGGGTGATTTTTACCTCTGCGTTTTGTTTTTAAGATCCCAGACAGATAACTGTCCCTCACCATCGCCGAATAAAATGAAGTCTCCTTTCCAGGCAATCCATGTAATGGTCCCCATTCCAGACTAATAACAGGAAAATACCCCCAAATTAGGTACATGTATTAATAGATAATAACAGGTTTGAATAAAACACATTAATTACCGTGACGGTCATAATGTTAATTACACTATATCAATCTCTTTTCAAAGGGTTAGTATTCATTATCCATAAATTGCAGTGACTGTGTTAAGAAAACAATTAAAGCAGGTAAAACATGATAACCATATAAAAATAATATCCCACAAACAAACTCAAACTTTAAGGTGGAATAACACACCTGGAAAAAGTCCCTCAAATTAACAGGACATTTTTTGATAATGAAAGATATATTTATAAATAAACTGTACAAATGTCAAATAAGCAAAAAATTTGCAGTTTGGGGATAAAAAATGAATAATTATCTAAAACGATTATTCCAGTAAGTAACAACAAAAGCCCCTGCGGGATTCGAACTTGGGATGTACGGATCACAAGTCTAACACTTTATCCACTCGGCTATGGAGTAAGTTACTTTTTTTCGTCCATAAAATCCTTTTAATAAAACGAAATGTTTCGATCAGCAGTCAGCCATTTTGCGATGATGTGTTATTCCACCTTAAGATAAACTCTGTATAAAAACTGTGAAATTCAAATCTTTTATTTTGGCGAGAAGAAACTCTCAAGAAATATCATGCAATTAAAGTTCACGCATATAAAAAGTGATTAGCAATTAATACATGAAAACAAATTGTCATTTATCTTAAAATTTGAGTCTGACATTGAGAACTATATAAACAGTTTATAAATGTACATGAATTAAATGTAATTAAAGGTGTACAATACATGTACATACTGTATGTAGATGAAATAAGAAATAGTGATATTGTGGATTTTATATTTTTATTATAGGGTCCTACCACATAAGTTGATAAGGATGGAGAATTAGCCTGAAAATGGTGCACATGTTAACAAAAAAGTCATCACATTTTAATACAGTACAATGGGATATGGAATTCAAAAAATTATAAATGCATGTAGATGAAATCAATAGATGTCAATAACCCCCTTTTTCCTTAGGTGGACATTTATCAAGATGTATCATAAATATAGCATAAAGAGAGGAATTTTTCAATGGACAAATAATTATTAACTCTGAATTTCCCATTTTTGAAAAATCAGTATTAATGCTGCTTTTCTGCAAAATTAAACTTATTAATAATCAGACAAAACAAAATGGATTGGGGGGTGGGGGTGTTACGATAAAAATACTTATTATCAATAATTAACTTTTGACGCTGTGCTAAGTTATATAATGATTAGCAACTATCAACACACAGTGAAATCCATGTTAGCAATACATGTAGAGCACAATCAAAACAAATTTTTAGACTTGATGTGGGTCAATGCTTACCTCAGGAGGAACCCGACTGGCGTCAGAGAACCCTGAGCCCTCCACCACGAAGTGATAGAGTGTGCCCTCGGGGTCAGTGTACACAAAGTGTTCCTTGACCATCAGCTTCTGATTCACTTTGGACTCACTGCAGACAGAGAAAGAGGACAGTTAATCACAATGCAGAGAGAGAGAAAGAGAAAGAGAGAGAGAGAACAGTTAATCAAACGGCAGACAGACAGACAGACAAAACAGTTAATCAAACTGCAGACAAAGAGAGAGAGAGAGAGAACAGTTAATCACACTGCAAAGAGAGAGAGAACAGTTAATCAAACTGCAGACAAAGAGAGAGAGAACAGTTAATCAAACTGCAGACAAAGAGAGAGAGAACAGTTAATCAAACTGCAGACAAAGAGAGAGAGAACAGTTAGTTAATCAAACTGGAGACAGAGAGAAAGAACAGTTAATCACACTGCAGACAAAGAGAGAGAGAGAGAACAGTTAATCACACTGCAGACAGACAGACAGACAGAGAGAACAGTTTTATCACACTGCAGACAGAATTGAAAAAAATTATTACACTACAGAGAGAAAGAGAAAAGAATTTGACCACATAGCAAGGAGAAATAGAGAAAAATAGTTAATCTCACTGCAGAGAGTATATCAAAATACTTTATCATTCTGTCAGAATATAAATAGCGAGCTACTTTCTTTTATTTCATTATTTTTTATAGTTCAAACTGTCTAAAAATACACGTGAGATTTTAAAATCAGCAAGGGTTCCTTGTTGTGAGTTTACAAGGATATTCATTCCTTATGTTTAATAAGGTCTAAAGTTTTTAATAAACAACATTTCTACTAAAGAGGGTTAAACTGTAAACTGCATGTACCTTCAAAATTATTTCTATGAATTTTTTTTGAAATAGTATTTACAGCAGAATGCAAGGAAATTTTTGTAAAAATAGATAAAATTGTGTCGGGATTAATTCATAGATTTGCGGAATCTCCTCCAGTGTGACCCCTCACCTCTCACTGGGCTCTGTGAGTGACGTAGTGGACACGCCCATTGAGTCTCCGCCCACCCCTGTCGAAACCTGCTGACCTCCTTCTTTCTCACTCGCGTGACTCATCATCTTTTTCTTCAGGGACTTCAGGCTGTGTGAGGGGGACCACTCCAGAGCTGTGGGGTGGGGCAGGGACTTCCCTGTCTCCCTCAGCATGGTCAGTGTCTGGAGATCCCACAGTTCCAAGGGCTTGTCCTTGAAGCCCACTATAAAATATTGTCTGTAAAACAATAGCAGCTATTTAAAATGTGTATAGAAGGAATGACAGTGTTAATCTATGGATTCACAATATCTGAATTAAGGTAATTAAACTTTTATTTGCATGTGAGAAAATCCACAATCATTGTTATTCACAATTTTTTTTAGAATATTATTTAGAAATAATCGATGAAAGCATTTTACATGTAGCTTAAAAATTTGTTGGCATAGCTTTGAAAATTACATGACCCTCACTGATGATGTGTCCTATTATCAGGTCACATATATTTACTTGTACATGCAAAAATTCAGAGATAAGCATGTACAATGTAACTCACAACTCTACATAATTTTACTCTTATCAATTCCCAGCAGATCATGTTGGCCTTACTTGAGACAGGACACCCTCAGAATTTCTATGGGGGACTCCTGGTCTCTATTGGCCCTCACTGGCTTCACTTTTCCTGTAAATACAATTATAAAATGGATTAAAACTGTTTTTTTTTTTAAGAAACAAATTGATTATATAGTCATGATACCGTGTATTCTATGAAAAAATTGTTCAACTACATACTAGACCTTCTTAGCTAAAAAATATTTAAAATAGTTGTTGTGGCAGAAAGGGAAGGGGATGGGGTTTTTGATGAATAATAGGTTAGTTTTCGAGTAGACATGTCTAGTGTAATAGATGGGGTTATTGAGGAATAGACAGGCGCTTACCAGTTGACAGGTCTACTGGAATAGATGGGTTATTGAGGAATAGGTACACCCTAACCAGTAGACAGGTCTACTAGAATAGTTGAGATTATTCAGGAATAGATAGACACTCACCGGTAGACAGGTCGACGTACATGAGATCGTTCTTGACCAGACCACTGGTCCCTGCTGATGGGTAGGAGTAGGACAGGAAGGACTTCAGGCTGCACCACTCTATCCCTCTGTAAAAACCACAAATATCTGTTAACCAACGTCTCTCACAATCTCTACAGCATTTGTAATATGTATTTCTATCTAAATATAATAGAACTGTTGTTTAGAGTACTATGCATAATACTGATGAATATCGATATGCATACTGCTGTATACTGAACATTATATATACTGAGGCTTGTTCAGCAGTGAGAGCGCTCGAGAGTGCTCGCCAAATTTTGTGGTGCGGGTTTATTGAATTTTGGCGGGCGCCCGTGAGCGCTTGCTCTGTTGAACACGCCTCAAGTGACTGAGACAGACAGACAGAGATAGATGGTCAGGGACAGATGGACAGACTGACTTATAATGGACAAACAGGCCGACAGAGAGATGGATGGACAGAGACATATGGACAAACTGACTTATAATGGACAAACAGACAGATAGAAAGATGGATGGACAGAGACAGATGGACAGACTGACTTATAATGGACAAACAGACAGATAGAAAGATGGATGGACAGAGACAGATGGACAGACATACACACAGAAAGATGGATATATGGACAGACCTGACAGTCCCTGTGTGAACACTGTACTCCTTTACAATCAGCCCACTGGAAATGTTGATGATCTGTACAACTCCTGTAGAACTACCTACAAACAACCAAAGTCATACACATGTATCAGTTCTATTAAACTATCATAAATGCATGATAACTAAATTTAGAATAAGCTCATACATTGTATAGGAAGGAACATTAATTAGAGGTTTATTTATAATAGGTTCTCGTGAATCTTGCAAATATTTCTCGCACGTGAACAAAAGGTAATTTACAGTATTAAGTACCCGAAAAAATCACTGTATAAGCAAAAATATTGACCAACATGTATCCCAGTACATACTGAGACTACAGTGAAAATTGATTCACAGAGGAGACATGCATATGATCTGTGCTCTAACTCTAAGTATGTACTACATACCGACAGCAATGAGTGGTTCGTACACACTCCAGTTCTTAGTGGTGAGTGGGGGACACATGCGTAGACAAGTAACAGGGGACACCACTCCGTTCAGGAGACCAGTGATCACAAACTTCAGGGCCGCCGCACGACCTTTCAGCACTGAGGGGTGGTCTGGATTCACCACAGGCAGTTGACCAATCATATCAGAGAGTGAGATTTTGGGAGGAGGAACATCAGACACCACGGGGAACTTTAATTTCTTATCAGAAGCTGGTCCTGGCTCAGAGTCAATCTGTAATGTCGGTTGTACATGTATATCATAAACATTCTCATTTATAGGTTTAATTTACATTATTTATATTTTAGCTCAACTTCTAATCTATGTCTTGATGTTTCTGTATGCTTTATAGCAGGAAATTTACACTCGGAGATGTTTTCCTAAAGTATCAATTCACAGATCTAAATCAAAAGTTCCACAAAGTCAACACTCAGTTAAAAAAATCTCAAAATCTGATGAAAATATTAAATCTGACGAAATTCAAATGTTTTTCCATCTTGTTCATGGCCAATCAAACTTGAGGCATAGATGTAGGGTTAATTTAAGTATCCATAATTACTGATTTCACTTTTGTTTTGTTTTTGGTTTGGGGTTTTTTGGTTTTTTTTTTTTTTTGGGGGGGGGGGGGGTGGGGGGAAGTGTCTTATCAAAAGATTATTTAAAAGAAACCCTAGCTGACTTTGAACACAAGAAATACATGTAGAATGGTTTCACTCACTCCGCCGCTCAGAAGCATCATATCCCAGAATACAATGCGGCTGTCCGTCACCACCAGTCCCACGGATTTCTCTAACACGGGACAACAAGCCATGCTGGATACTCGGCTGTGTCGCGTCACCCTCATTCCATCTGACTGACATCTGAGGTCATAGGTCACATCCATGGAAATAGGGGGCGGGGAATCATCTGTTTTATTAATTTAAAAAATGTTCAGGCCAAAAAACCAAATTTTAATTTATCACGTTACAAATTATAAATATTATGGGAAGGTACAGCAGAATTCTATAAACTGTGGTACCATCAATATTCGTGAACATCAATTTTCCTTGATTTAATGAAAAGTACAGTTTCAAGGATATGTAAATTCCAGGACAATGATTCTGTCAATACAATAGGTTACTGGAAATTGCACTTCAATGAACATTTAATTTTGTTGATCAACTTAACAAGGAATCCATGAAAATTAGAGCTGAATTCAATGAACATTGATGAATTCACAGTACCGGTAGATGGGATAAATTAATTTAATATCCATAAAACACTGAAAAGCATCCCCTGTGAAATTTAAATTCTTCCTTTGATTTTACTGACAGTTCTACAAAATAAATTACAATTATAAAAGTTCATCATTTGCAATTTTCTATTCTTGCAATTTGATACATATCAACAGAATCGGAGATTATTATGCCTTCTGTCAGTTTGTCACTATATATTCAATACTCATCTATTTTCGCATAGTATCAAAGGATTTATATAGCGTAAGCATACTATGCCGAAATAGAGCACGGCGAATATTTTCAACGAAAATCTGTCTAGCGCCGACAGCGGGATTCGAACTCACGACGCTAAAATCATTGATTCTAGCATGAAGCCCAACGTGTTACCGCTACGTTAAATTAGCCGTTATTAAGAACACCGGTATTAAGGTATATAAAACGTAGATATATACGACTGACATCAAGCAATTAAAATTATTCGTTCCAAAAAAAACTTCATTATTGACGGTAATTTTAAAGTTAAAGTTTCCTATATACAATAAACAATCAACTCAATGGATTACACGTAATTTGAAAAACAACAACAAACGCTTGCTTTTTCGGTGATTATTTTAAGGGACTTGTCAACACTCGAACGTCAGAGCTACTTATAGCAAAGCACGTCAGTATATTTAACAGTCGGCATAATAATAACAATAGTGTTGTGTTGAGCATGTACTATGCCTAAATAGTAGTCAGGGTTTGATACATAGTGCACTCGCCTCCGGCTCGTGCACCATGTATAAAACCCTGACTACTATTTAGGCATAGTACATGCACAACACAACACTATTATATAAATATAGTACTTGCTTAAAACAGGAATCAACAATATTCATTCTTTAATTATATTGCAAGAATTGCAATTTTTAAAAAAGTTTTTAACTAAAATCCCCCTTTCAATATTACAATTAAATTAATAAATGTGACAGCTACTGGTGTCTGAAAACTTAATAAAATTCTCATCCCTTAACATAGCCAAGTAAAATCACTAGAAAACAATATCACACTCTGGTATATACATCTTAGAGATACAAGAAGCAGATCAGATTTTTAAAAATTGCGCGAAAAAAAAAACCCTTACAATGACCAAATCAAGTAGATCATAAGAAATTACGATCATATTTAATGACCTGCCAACATAACTTGTGCTATTGTGCCTTGATTACTGGAAATAAAACAAGAATCAGAAATGTCATCACATATTCAAAATAATTGACCCACCAAATGCCCCATGTCCCTCCGAGGCTGGGGTTGTGATGGCGTTGGTCTTTCTACGGATCCTGGCCGACACACTCCCGTTCTCATGCAGACACAACAAGACATCTCGCTGTCTGAAGGATACAACCTGTGGACAGAAATATCATGGAACAATGGTTCAGATTTTTCTGTTTTCATTACAGTAAATAAATGCTGGCTATCTTTCCTCCCACAGCATTAAATCTTATACCTAAATCATTATAAAATGAACAGAATTAAACATTAATTCCAACCAGAAAATGAGTTGAAAATAAACAAATCAATACATTTGCATGGATATCAATCCATAACTGAATAAATAAAAAAAATCTTATTTTGAAATAGGTACTGGTAATAAAATATCTGTCAATTTGAACATATTGTTATTGTATTAAAATACATTTTTAATTTTTTGTGGACCAATAATCAGGATTGGGCACAAGTTCAGACACTTTGACCTCCCTAACTGTCCCTCAACAGTAAGGTTATTTAGCATTTTCAGTCACTGTCAGTGTGTTTCAGTGAGATGATTTTCCCTCTGACCTGCACAAAAGGTGAGCCGGCCCTCTCTAAGGGGATTATCCCCACGGTCTGGTTAATCTCCAGGTCCAGGATTAGTATCTCCCTGGTGTACACTAGCACTAGGTGGTGGCGACAGGACTGGTGGTACAACAGCTGGATACAGTCGTTCAGCATCACCTGGTCGGAGTCTTCCTTAGTGCTCCTAGTACAAAAAGATATAGTGTTTATACTAAGTTATTGTCTGGTGTAACTTACAATGGATCTCTCATTGTAAAAAAAAGAAATACATTACAGTTAAGTAACGTTCTGATATAACTTATCTAGTTCCAGGTACGAAAAGAAAAACAGCCAAGTTAAGTACCGGGTAAATAATTTTGGTCAGAGGGTGATCATGCCCCAACCAATATTATCACCTCATAATACTCAAAGAATAATTCCTTATTCTCTAAGTAGTAATCAATACAGCTCGTAGGCAAAAGAAAATATTGAATTTCGTGGTACAAAATGAAAAGTCATTTAGACATTGATTTCATAAATCATAGCAAGTATATTCTATAAAATGATGTGCACTGTGTGAATATATACATGCATGATAAAAGGAAAGACTAGTGAAAATCTTTATTGTTATTAATGCATGATAAAAGTTCTGGTTCTCACTTTTTACTGGTTCCCTCTCCTACCAGAATTTTACTCATTCTCTCTGCCAGGTTTTTAGATGCAGCCTTTTTTTCAATGCTACTAGTAGATCCATCTGTTTTTAAGTTTGTTGCTGCCATGAAAATATCAATCATTTATATTAATCAATCTTGAAGAAGAATAAACACAATGGTACATTGCCCATTTCACCTATAAAATGAAATCCAAAATAAAACTCAAGAATTCAACAGTTAATTTCTGAAGTTTGATTAAAAATTCACAGTACTGTATATACATGCAAGGTTATTTTTTCCCAGAGTTTTTTGTTTGCCCTTTACATTTGCATACAATGAATTTAAATTTTGTTGACAAGGGCAAAAGGGGCAAAAATAAAACAGGGACGAATATTTCCCTGTGTACAGTATTTGAAGAAGGTAAATTATCCTCATCATTTACCTGAACTGGAGGGACTAGAAATGAAGAACTTTTTGCCATTGCTGGAGGGGGTCTTGGTGACCGAGAAGTCATCGATGAACACAATGCAATCTGAACCAAGGACTGAACGAAAAATAACTCTATATTAATTTGTACATATAATGTAAATTAATAGCATGTTTCATAAACATCTTTTTATCAAAAAGGCTTTTTAAGAGCCTGTGGTTAAACTTGAAAAAAAACAACAACCTTATATGGAGGATATTATGATATACCGGTAATAATATACTTTTCTTATACAATGTAACGAAATAGAAATTATTTAATACAATAAACACTTTTGAATTTTGAAAATTCCTTTTCCTAAGCAGCTCCTTGTAAAAAATAAAGCAGTACGTCCTATAGTCGGTCTGTGGAAAAGGTTGAAGTTAAAGAAATTTATCTCTAACTTGTTTTTCAAGGCAAAAATTGCAAATTATAATGTCACAGACAGGTATTTTATTCTTATATTTATAGTACATGTACCATTAATATTTTTAAAGGGGAACAACTCAGTTTTCAATATTCGAAAAAACTTAGAAGTGTCCCTTCTTTATGGTAATAAAATAAATAAATTAATATGTCAGCAAGCAGTAATGCCAGATAACCAAAACATTAATTTTGTTGCCGTGCATGGCCTTACATGCAACATTTTTGGAGTTGAAAGGATCAAAGGAGAACGAGAGAAGAGGCTCGGTGTAGGACTTCTTCCAGAGTTTGGTTCCCGTGTCCGCGTTCCAGAGAACCAGAGAATACGGAGGATGAAGAGCCACCAAAAGGTCATGGGAGGCATCCTGATAGGTCAACCACTCCAAGTCTGAAAAAGTCAAAACCTTAAGGTCAGGTCAAGGTCATTCATAGAATTGTAAGTTTTAAATTATAGAAATCAATACATTGTACAACAAACATTTTTTGGAACGAATGAAGTCTGCCGATAAAGAAGTTTTGTGTCTCACCTTGTATTGGCTTTGTTCCTTCCGAGAACTCAGCTTTAGCCACTCCCGCCGACACGTCCCACACTATAATTACCCCGTTGGAGTCCCCGGAGGCCAGTCGAAGGGAGTAAGGATTGCCCAAATCGTGGTGATAGTTTTCCTTTGCCCACTTCACCTATAAAATGAAATCCAAAATAAAACTCAAGCATTCAACAGGCAGCTAAAATTTATAAATTTGTGACTGCTGTACAATACTCTTTATCTCTATACCTCTATTACATGTAGATTGAACTTTTTATTATGAACTTTTGATACATGTTTATACTGTAAAAGTTAATTTACATAAATATGTAAATAAACAAACTTAAAATTTAGCACACTGTCAATCTTTCTCTCTAACTGGTTAATCGGTAACAAAGTACTGTATGTTCAATATGCCAGCTGGGGAAAAAAAAACAATAAAAAAAGTAAAATGGCTACAGAGACAACAGTTACTACATGTACAAGTAGAAAATAAGATATACTGGTACAGATAAAATGATATGTAAGACGATATTTGTTATGTTCCTCACACCTGGACTTCATCAGGAAGAGTTTTTAGATATGGAAATATGAATATATTGTGAATTACCTTGACAACATTTCCTTTATGTTTAGCAAGCACCTGTAACACCTGAAATAATCAATGAAGAAATCATTGTATTTATAACTTCCTGTCAGGCCTCAGAAAAAAATGTGTTTGTTTACTGTTACCAAAATGACCCTCTTTCATTACCAACCCTTTAATTTTGTTTTATGTAAACAAAAGAGAACATGAGAAAATAAAGAGAAGCATCTATACTGTCAGTGTAAGATGTAAATAAGGCTGAAATATCAAACTGCTGTGACAAAATATTCCCTTCAATGGACGAATAAATAGTGTATACGTGTTTACATATCCATTTTCTTTGTAAAAAAAACCAATATTGATAATAATTAGGCCCATGTAATTAATTCATATTCAGAATAATCATCTACATGCAATCTAATTAAAATACAGATATCTACATATATATAAATGAATAGATATTCTATGTTTCTTTTGATCAAAGTAACAGTAAATAAATCTGAATTTCAAGTCATATGGAATTTATCTATGCAGGTGACTTACAGGACAACAAATCTGTTTTCTAACCTGAATTGTTTTGGGGTCAACAACCACAACAAAGCCATGGCATCCATAGGACAGCAACCCTTGCCAGCCCCTACAAAATATGTCAAGTAATTTGCATAGCTTCAAGGTTCTTTATTAAAATAATGAAGGAAAGATCCAAGTTTTGAATAATGCCATTTAATACTATATATTACAGGATTTATTATCTCAAAGATGCATTCAATAAAATACTTATCTATATTTCACACTATCAATAAAATGTTGTCAGAATAATAACACTCACTCGACAGGCATTTGTGATGGTCAGACCGGTTTGAATAATAAAATAATAGAATTTCAGGGGGCCCCGCTTGAATCCCAGTCTGGCCTATCATTATTTCTCCCATCCAATTGCCAAGATAACCCCTGGAACTGACAGGTTAGTCAATCACGCTCCTCCCAGGGAAAGGATGGGGATGGTGATATTCAAGGGCGGAGATCATTTAATAGAGAGGAAAGTGATAGTCAGACTAGTTCAAAGACAGTTCGGTTGGTAGGGCACCTGTCTAGAGATTCAGAGAGCCCTTCGGTCCAAATTCAAGTCTGGCATGTCATTATTTCTCTAATTTCATTACACATTTATATGTCTAGGATCAATTAAGTATTAACAGGTGCAATTAAAGGAAGATTTTGAAGATTGTAAATGAAAAGGTTATTAAAGACTGAGAAAGACAATCTGACAATTTATTTATTGTGCGAAAAAATGTTTACAACGATTTTCTGATCATGACAACTACCCTGTGATAAAATAGATAGTCACCCTAGCAACTTAATGGACATCAGTTTGATCGAAATAATGAGTATCCAGGTCTAATCATAAGTCATACTCTAAAGAAAAGTATTGTAATAGGAAAGGAGAAATATTGAAAACATATGGCTGGACCAGGAATCAAACCGGGGACCCCTGTAACTCTAGTCAGGAGCTCTACCACTGAGCTACTCAGGCCGATATCCACAGTCTATACAACCTTAATTACTACAGTATTATTTAATAACAAAATTCTTCTCTTAAATATCATCATATATTATATATCGTCTCGACAATGACAGTTTATATTGTCATCAATAGCAAAACGTTATCAGACCATCAACGCTTTCTACAAATAACCAGTTTGTTTTTTCTCATACTGCATGCTCTGTAGCAACAATGATCTAAAAAGTGGGAATTGACCGAGGAAATTCGAGATGTCAACAAAACTTTTCCCTCTGCCCTTACCAGTCCGAAGCGCCTTTGTTCTGAGCGTGGAGAGCTCCTGTGATTACTTTTGGTGACAACTTCATGTTAACATGTCTCTTGATGTCGTGAAGCATGAGTGATATTCGCCTGTTTCATTTCATACTTTTCTTCTCCAGCTTGTGATGTCTGCCAGCTAATCATTTCCGGAAACAACCTTTCACGGAACTTATTTGGTATTTAGAATGATATACTTTTTGTGAAAAATTGTTGTTCTAGTATTTTGTAATAATAGAAATATTCTATTTATTTATTAAGAATATCTTAATCAATTTGATATTGTAAATAAAAGTGTTTCACTTTGCAGGATATTAATTTTCCGGAAATTTGACCGGATGTGTTTTGTGTTTATCGTAAAGTCAATCACCCGAGTTTCCTAGGAACATTTTGATACGTTACACGTGTACTTATATTTTCATTGTGTTGTGATGTTTTGCATCGCAGCCCAACTGAGAAGTGAAATGTATTAGTTAATTTTAAGGTATATAAATGTAACTCAATGCATGTCATTATTTTTCAACGCCAATACAGGGTGTATTTGTCATTAATAGCACACAGATAATTTATTCACAGATTGCAATCTTGCTGAATATCCTGGTACATTGTACTAAATCTGGGGCTTACCGGTTATATTTTATTTTGATGACTTTTATATGACACGTCATTTGGAATGCTTTCTTGCGCTCGAAAACAGCCACATATATTTTCATTAGTTTTGATAGGTACATGTATTTATATGAATTATAATTATATTTTTTAAGGAACAGTGTCCTGAGATTAAAGACTGCTTGACCAAACCTAGTCTTATGGAGGGACATCAGCCATTAGCTCAAGAACTAGTGATCCGAGTTATTCTGTTTGCTGTGTTTTAGTAAGTAAAAATGAATTAAATATATATTATACAAGCAGATGTAACAATTGATATTTAAAAAGGTATACAAATGTAGATTTAATGTAGAAAGGATCCTGGATGTTGATTACAGCAAAACTTGGATATAACAAACAAAGATATAGTGAATTTATGGCTATAACAAATTTCTATCAGGGTTGTCTCTAAAAATTGAAGTAGAAGGAGGAAATGAAAAAGAAGCAGGGGGTTTTGGGGTCTTCCTTATAGCTACATTGTGTTTGAAATGCAATAATAGCTGGGTAATTAAGGCATTATAGGCGGGGGAATTTCCCGCCTCCCGGGTCTTAGAGACAACCCTGTCTATTCATGCGCTGCCAAAATCCTAACATAACAACAGAAATTATTGCCCAAAAACAATTAACAAAAGTATAATTAGCACTGAATAAAACATGAGGCAAAAATAACCCTTTATTACGGTACAAATACAGTACATTTAACTTGTATGTATTTCTGAATTTTGATTTTTAACCGGGTTTTCAAACGGAAAAATGGTGAAAAGGGCAGGTGGGTGGGTTGCTGCCAAAAGGGTACCCTCATTGTTATGGATAACTCCTCCTACAGTTTTCAAGTTGTTCTTTTGTAGATCAATTATACATATATCAGATGTGTGCATATTGCTAGGATTTTGATTTCTGATAATTTATGGAAAAAATACCACTTTTTGAAATTTGTAATTTTTAGTCAAAATATTGCATATAGGGTACCCTCACTGTACAGATAACTCCTCCTACAGTTTTTAAGATAGGAACTTGTTCTTTTGCAGATCAATTTTACATATATTAGAGGTGTGTATATTGCTAGGATTTTGATTTCTGATAATTTATGAAAAAAATACCAGCTTTTGAACTTAGTCATTTTTTGGCAAAATATTGTATAAAGGGTGGGAGGAGTTACGGATAACTCCTCCTACAGTTTTCAAGATAGGAACTTGTTCTTTTGCAGATCAATTGATCATATATCAGAGATGTGCATATTATGCACTGCATATTGCTAGGATTTTGATTTCTAATAATTTATGAAAAAAATAACATCTTTTGAACTTAGTCATTTTTTCGGCAAAATATTGCATATAGGGTACTCCATTTCACTGGATACGGTAGGTAGTGTTTATCAATTCAGGATTGACATGGATTATGAATACAGTACACATAAAAGGAAACCCAGTTTTCTGTCACATTGACAGCTTTTCTCTTGTATATTTTTGGCTGCAGTTAGGAAACTGTGAATGTTTGACCTATATTTTGTAAGTTAATAATCTAGCTATCTCTAAATAGTTGATATCTTTTTGTTTCAGTGTGACGGATGATGCTGTTCCATATTACAGACAAATCCAGAAGGAGGAGCAATGGTTATACAGGTTTCCCATGACCCCCAGCATCTACCCTGGGAATGTTCTTTGGGTCTGTTAATGTACTCTCTAACATACTTAAAGGGGCATTGTCACGATTTTGGTAAAAATTATTTTTTCGGTTTTAATATTTACAGTGCTTCAGAAAGGCATTTTTAATAGGCAACCGAATATGAGTGTCATTTGTTAAGTTATAAGCGCTTGAAATTCTTCGCTATGTAAACAAAGCGTTTGTTTACATTTTGAACGTTGAAGTAAAAATTCCAATTTTAAACCTAAAACGAATATATGTGAATTGCTAGGAACTGTTTATTTATAATATAAAGATAGACAAATAACCTGGAAAAGGGTATTTTACTGGTACAATGTACATTGAACCTATGATATGTAAACAAAGACAGGGCACGAGCCTTGTTTAACCAAAATCGAGACCATGCCCCTTTAAGGTAATTGTAAGAGTTGTTTATTTCATTAAGACATCTTTGGTATTAAAATTGGTAACAATTAATTTTTTTCTTAAGGTTCTCCAATCCTCAGCTTCAAAGTTTTTTTTTCATCCTAAAAAATGTTATTTATCCTTCAGACTTTATGAACATGATAAATGAAATAAAATAAAAAGAAATTTTTTGATGGTAGCCATGCATTTTACGAAGTTATTGCAATTTTGGCCACGATGAATACATGTATATATTGGAATAATACCGTATACAAGTTGAGATCAAATTAGAAAAAAAATGTTATACCGGAGCATCGGTGGCTCGATCGAACCCCTTTACCTCTGTAGAAAGTAGGTCTCTGTGGACTCACAAAGCCAATCAGTTTGTTGAAAGCTTAGCGTAATATTAAAATAACACTTCAAGACTAAGTAAATTTGTCTATATAAAAGGCAGATCTAGATTTATGGTATAAAAAAATTCCAGATGATTTAGAGTTATTGAACATTGCTGAGGATCAGAGATCGTTAATTTTACTTTTTCCTTTTAATTAAATTTATATTTTAAGTTTCAACATAATATGCACTCCATCTTACAAAATAATATTTGTATTTGGACAAAACTTGCACTAAAACAATCAGAGTATTTTTAAAGCAAATACAAGTATACCAGATATGTTAGATTTTTTACGAAATGGGTCACTTCCGATCAACACACATATCAGCTAGACAGCCTTGCTTGTCTCTTCTGTGGTACGTCTTTTTTGATATAAAATTTAATGAAGTCTAGCTCATATATAGCTGCAGGTCTCTAGCTCCTGGTGTGAAAAAATTTGAATGGATGACCTGGTGGGAGCTACAGTGCCACCCATCGTCCAGCCGAAATTTGTCAGACAGGCAGCTACAGACCTGCAGCTTGCTCACATATGAACAGATTGTAAAATGTGTTGTATTTATATCAAGTTTTATTATAAAGGGGGGGGGGGGGTTAATGGATGGCCGTATACATGTAATACATTATAGAGGCGTTTTCCAAGCTAGCCCAAGAAGTTGTGATAGTTTTTGAAAAGCTGTCTCATATTTAATTCTTCTTGCATATATAATACATTTATTAACATGCATGTTTACAGAAAACATTTGCATTGTTATATTTGACAGATTTTCTCTTTTCTAAACAAAGGTCAGGGGTGTGTGACAGAGACAGGAAGCTGACAATGACATGTTCTGTCAGTATATTTGTCATTTGTCTCTTTCAGGTGACAGTTCTGACAGTACCTCTGACAGCGGTGCTTACTTTCTACTTCTTACGACGAGACAGACTGGACGCCAGGCAAGCCCTTCTGTGTAGGTGGCACTAATACAGTAAAACATGCTTATTACAAAGTGCGATTTTGCTTTGATATATTAAGTGTAATTAGTTATATCTATCAAGTTTACAACATGCAATTAACTCACGGGAATCAAAATCACTCTGCTGTAAGCATTAGTTCATTCATTATAAGACTCTGTTTGCTATAACCCTGTTTTACTAACCCTGTTTTATGCTTTTTTTTGGTTCTAATTGCATTGTTATGTGTTAGGCTGAGAAAAAAATTTGGTTTACCAGGAATACTACTGTAAAGAATATTGCCTATGTCACAACATCAAAAATGTATTAAACAGCATATACTCATAACACTAAATAGTAAAAAAGTAAATTAATGTAAGGAATAAAATAAATAGCTATATATACATATACCCAAATGACCAGTTTACTTGTAAACAGTTAAAGGAGCATGGTCACGATTTGGGTCAAAATTTATTTTTCAGAACCCATTTTTAATGTTTACAATGCTTTAATTAGCGTGTAAGACATTTCGAATGATCAACCTTAATTTGAGTGTCGGTTGTAGAGAAATAAGCAAGATACAGAGCATACAGTTATTTGTTATGTAACAAGGCTGGTGCCATGTTTTCGTCCATGCCCCTTTAACCCTTTTTTATGAAACTACCTCTAAATCACTGTTTATAAAGTTTAACATTAAACTAGTTTTTGTAATGAATTAATTTCCTATTATGTATAACAATAATACTTGATCTTGGAAAAAAGGAATGAAAGAGTGCAAAGGAAAGGAGGATTGGAAGAATTTTTATCTGTATAGGGTGATAGTTGACAAATTTAAGACACATTTTGTTGTGCATATGAGTGCATGTGAATGTGTAGTATGATGAACAAAGTGCTTCATTATCGGTAACTGAACATTTTTTTCCTCCCTTCAGGTGCCTCGCTAGCAATTTTCTTGACTGGATCGGTCACAAATTTCATAAAGCTGGGGGTGGGCAGGTTTGTATTCGCTCTTGTCCATTTTTATAATTTCTTTCAACTGATGTGTTTTACATACAAATAAACATATATGATGAGCAATTTCAAGAAAAGAAGCCTATCAATAGCCCTTAATAATATCTTAGACTAGTAAACTGTAGTCCTGATTTAATTAGCATTTCCTGTGAATAGGAATAATCAGAATTTTGAAACTTCAGTGGCATTGATTCAGTAATATACATGTATAAATGTTCTCATTTGGCTCTGTGTAATATTAAGCATTTTTACGGAATGTGGTTGCCACTAAATAAAGTATGGTACGTTGCTTGATGCCTCTCTTTCTATTCATTCCACAGACCTCGCCCAGATTTCCTCCAGCGCTGTTTCCCTGATGGCAAAATTCAGGACGACATGAACTGTACCGGAAATGTCAAGGACGTCATTCAGGGATACAAGAGCTTTCCCAGCGGACACTCGTCCTGTAAGCCAGGGACATTCTTGTTAATCAATGAAATTATATATAATTCATATGTTCATGCATATGTAAATGAAATAAGTTGGAGATGTACTTGTTTATCTATGACTATATGTTAAAACTATACGTGTACTGTAAACCAATTTTTATTCCTGTGCGAGAAATTTTCACGAGGTTCTTGAGAGCCTCATCATTGCAAATATAGCCACAAAACACTTCCTAAAATGTCCTTGCATCACCTTTAGACTTTCAATTAATATCTTAATTACAAAAATTACTGGTGCTCACCGCAATTTAAACCAGATTATTCCCTTTAATTTGCAAAATATTGATTTAAAAGTTATTGCAAATAAGAGTTGATTTACAGTGAATGCTTCTTACAATGTACTTCTGTGACAGTCAGACCAATTTGAATACCTTGCCAGATAGCCCAGCTGGTAGAGCACCTGACTAGAGATTCAGGGGGCCTGGGTTCAAATCCCGGTCTGGTTCATCATTATTTCTCCCATCCCATTACATTTCTCATAGAAATGTTTTCTTTACACACCAACCATGGAGATGTAACAATGTGTTATAAGTAATTTGAAGTTATCATTCAAGTTTTTATTTATTCAACTCATTATTAATGTTTAACAGTCTTAAGTTATTCAGTACAGATACTTGACAATGTTTCTCTTTTTTCATAATAATCAATCTATAGAATTTGTAAGTAATATGTAAATTCTATGAATGTAGAGATAGTCTGTTTTATATTTTACAGTTGCCTTTTCTAGTCTTGGTTTTGTGGCTCTCTATATTGCCGGCAAGCTCCACATCTTTAATCGGAATGGCCACGGAAACTCCCTGAAGATTTGTTTGTTTGTGTCTCTGTTAGTGTGGGCCACTCTCATTGCTGTGTCAAGGACAGCTGACTTTCATCATCATTGGCAAGGTTCGAATTACAATATTCTATATATACATGTACATGTATATACTAGACATTCCATATTTTAATAGGCTAAACGAAATTTACTTTACTCTTAAATTTTATATTTATTTAATGAAAATTAAACTGCGGACATGATAAAGACTTTCTTTTTAAATCGTCACTTACCCAGTAGTCTACAGTTCATTTACTTTTGAATTCATATGTGGTTGGGTTTTTATTTTTGGGGTCATATAGATGTGACTGTTGGCAGTATCCTTGGAATGACCTTGACCTACTTTTGCTACAGACAGTACTACCCTGCTCTGACGCGTGCCGTTTCACACTTGCCCTATATTTCGCTTCCTTCAGAGCGTGACCTGATTCCAACATTTCCTGCATCTGCTGTGAATAACTCAGAAGCTGTCAATTCTTTGATGAAAATGGTCTGATTGCCTGTAGTGACATACACATTAAAAGTGTGAACTCCTGAGAGAGAGAGAGAGAGAGAGAGAGAGAGAGAGAGAGAGAGAGAGAGAGAGAGAGAGAGAGAGCATGTAAGAAAAGAGAGAGAGAATAAGGTGAAAGAGCATCAAAACATTCTCATGCAGAGATGATGATGGAGAGAGAGACAGACAGACAGACAGAGAAAAGAGGAAGAGAGATAAATGTCTTATAAAAGACTAAGGAAAACTATATATTTTGTTATTTTTATTTTTGTTGTTGTTGTTGTTGTTGTAAGTAGCTGTTATTTGTTTGTGTTAGACACAGGCTGGAATGTTTGTTTTATGATAAAGATCAAGGTGGACATCATACTACATTGTAATTTCTCTTGCTGTCCATGAAGCTTTATGCAATTATAATACAAAGTTTTATAATGATTACAATAAATGCTCTGGTGTTTTACATATACATATATTATATAAGTAAATTAAATCAAAATATGTCCCTGATTTTGTATTACACATTGTCTGAAAAGTATGATTGGTTTCTGTACGTTATTTGATTCATTATTTTATTTATACAGAACCTCAGCTGTTATCAATACTCAGTGTAACGTAGTATGGCATTGTATTGTAAAATACATATATATAAGAGAATCTGAATCTTTGAATTGCCAAGCTTGCTAGTCTTTCCAGTATTTGTTGGACATGTTTGTTAATATACATATATAATTATGTATACATTTTACATTAATTTAATGATTCATTCATAGTAATGGTACTTAATAGATGTATTCTTTATAGTAGTATATTTTGATCATTACCTGAATAAGGAGTAAGTATGAATAAATTTACCATACCTCTACTTTTATTAGAGACATCTTTATTTGCAAGTCAAAATGTATGCAAAGGAAAGTTGGTCTATCGTATTTGAAAATTACCCAAACACAAAAAAAGGAATCAGTTTTTTATCAGCCCAAAAAACACTGACATGCCATCGGGTACATGTTAACTTTTCGTTGTTTATGTATTTGAACCTGTATATGTAAGATATATATATATATACATATATATTGGTGTATGTAAACAAGCTTCTGTAAATTAATTAAGTTATTAGATTGCTGATTAAAATTAAAAACAGACTTAATTAACAGGCCAGTATATAATTATAAGTACATGTAGTGATACCTATAACATGTAGATAATGAAAGTATGTCTGGTAATCAAAATATTGGGATGACATTAACTTTGAAAAAAGCTTATGAGGGTCAGTTTAAAACAGTTTTAATCATTGAATAATGTATGTATATTTGATAATTTTGTTGATATTATATGTAATATATTTTTATCTGTCTCCTGCTTCTTTGTCTGCCATTTTGTAGTGAAGCCCTCTGTGTTCAAACTACTCTCACTGCTTATATAGCTGTGTCCACAGAAAGGGGTTCCTCTCTGTTTATCTTGACTTGTACGCTGTAAATATATCGTTACAACAATGTGCACAACCCCCATACATATGTATAGAGAAATAAACAACACGTACATATTTTCTTTCTTCAATTGTATCATTACCTGTACATTTGAATATTTATAGTGAATTTATAAGATATGAATTTTTTGGGGCTATTTTGCAAGCAGATGCAATTCTCTCTTCAATGCAAAGTCCAATTAGGAATTTCTTTTAATTAATTTGAAATAAATATATTTTTTTTCTATTATCTCAGACTATCATTGTAATGATTCTGTGCATTACATGTATATAATTACTGTATTTTTAAAATTCATATATTAAAAGTAAATTTTAAGAACTTGTTCCTGGGCATTGTTTTACGATTAAGAAATAAAACTTTAATGAATGAAATCAAAATTAATATGATGACTTTACATGCCCCCCCTCCCCCCCCCCCCCTTTCCCTTAACTCCCTTTGTTACATGATAGAAAGTACATGTGTGCAGATTAAGAATTATTTTTGAAGGATTTGACCTTCATCACAAAGTACATGTATACTTCTACATGTCATTTTCTTTATCAGAAATTATTATCAATAAGAAATATTTCTCTAGATATTAGCTTATTTTTGGTATGTGTTTGTCATTGCTAATACAAACAATTTCAGAGCTAACTGTAATTGTTGTATATACAAAGCAAAAGGAGCAATAATTCATTTATCTATGACTTAAACAAACAATTTGGAGATCAAAGATTAGGGAGAGATAATAAAGCAATGGGGGGGGGGGGGAGGGGTAATCAGAATATGGACTATTATAATTACTCTTCTCAAGCCAAGCCACAAAAAACTTCACTCAAACCCTTCTTCAAAGGAAATTAACTAATTAACATGCTCATTGTTTAATTGCCTGTAAGATCTGAATCTCCTCATGCATTAGCCAATAGGATTGGAGGATTTTGTAGCATTCAGCCAATGATATTTTGAGTTTTGTTTTGTTTGTACAAGAGAGGCAATATTTTGTGCCAAACTTTAAATATTTTATTCAATTTTGAATTAAAGGAAGCCTTTTAGCTGTCTCTAGGTAAGTCAGTATTTTAATTTCAAGATTCTGTTTGGAGTTGAAATAGACATGTTAAATTTAATTCACTTTTGCTTTTATATTTTTAAAATTATTTTTGTTGAATCACTATTATATGGATATCTAAATCAATGAATTTAAATATTTCATTTTTCTTTTTACTTTGTCAAATAATAATTGACATATCGTAAAATATTCTTATTTTGTTTCCTCTATTGATATAATGAACAAGATGACAATTCTGTTATTTATGTGCTAGATATAATTTAAAAGCAATTTAAGTTTATTATTTAATGTTTATGCCATATGATATTTCAGTGAATCTTCTTGATTTGATTCAATACTGGTTTGAATAATTTGAATTATTATTTCAATATGTTTAAATAAGTTGTATAATAAATTCAAAATTAATATTATTTGTAATCTAAGTTAAAAGTAAAAAATGTGCATTAATTTCTGATATTTGTAGAATTACCGGGTAACATTTTTTTTTATTGATTTCTGCAATCAAAATTCAATATTTTGTGCAATGTTTAAAATTACATTCTGTGAACTGAAAAAATGGAAAGCAATTGTTAGGGTTTTTTTTTTTAACTTGAATTTGATCTCAGAATGAAATCATATGGAATTTTTATAA
The DNA here is from genome assembly GCF_963853765.1 of Magallana gigas. NCBI lineage: Eukaryota > Metazoa > Mollusca > Bivalvia > Ostreida > Ostreidae > Magallana > Magallana gigas. Next base: position 38,557,453 of record NC_088860.1, read on the forward strand.
TCAGATAATTTACATGAACTTATTTATGATAGAGTTAAGAAATTGATATTTAAAAAAAAAAAATAGGTAAAAGAAATGATATTCATGAGGTCAGAAAATACAAATTTGTTTTCGTGCAGATATTTTAATTACTATGGCATATAATAATAATGAAGGTATTTTTAAAACATGTCTAAAAGGCATATACAAAATGTCTGGATCAGATAAAAAAAATTATTTAGCTATAGAATATTTAAATTAATAAAAGTTTAATTAGAATTAATTTTTTTTTGGTTACAGCAGTAGATTTTACAAGAAAAATAGTAATATATCCTTTTGTTACAGCATTATGGAAAATTAATAAAGATATAAGAAATATAATAACATTTTGTTTTGTTACAGCATTATGGAAAATTAATAAAGATATAAGAATTATAATCACATTTTGTTTTGTTACAGCATTATGGAAAATTAATAAAGATATAAGAAATATAATAACATTTTGTTTTGTTACAGCATAATGGATCTGTTGCTCAGTCATTTCTTGGACACTGCCATCAGAATCCCCGCCCGGGTTCCTCCACCGTCACCATCATCCACTCACCCACAAAAGTAAGTCATCAGGATATATCTTAACCATATTAGTTCAGTAATACATTGAGATCTAAGTGACACGTTCAGTTCAGTATTACATGTACAATACATTGAGATCTAAGTGATGCGTTCAGTTCAGTATTACATTTACAATGCATTGAGATCTAAGTGACGCGTTCAGTTCAGTATTACATGTACAGTGCATTTAGGGCTAAGTGACGTTCAGTTCAGTATTACATGTACAATGCATTGAGGGCTAAGTGATGTTCAGTTCAGTATTACATGTACAATGCATTGAGGGCTAAGTGACGTTCAGTTCAGTATTACATGTACAATGCATTAAGAGCTAAGTGAAGCGATGTTCAGTTCAGTATTACATGTACAATACATTAAGGGCTAAGTGACGTTCAGTTCAGTATTACATGTACAATGCATTGAGGGCTAAGTGATGTTCAGTTCAGTATTACATGTACCGTACAATGCATTGAGGGCTAAGTGACGTTCAGTTCAGTATTACATGTACAGTGCATTAAGAGCTAAGTGAAGCGATGTTCAGTTCAGTATTACATGTACAATACATTAAGGGCTAAGTGACGTTCAGTTCAGTATTACATGTACGGTACAATGCATTGAGGGCTAAGTGACGTTCAGTTCAGTATTACATGTACAATGCATTAAGAGCTAAGTGAAGCGATGTTCAGTTCAGTATTACATGTACAATACATTAAGGGCTAAGTGACGTTCAGTTCAGTATTACATGTATAATGCATTGAGGGCTAAGTGATGTTCAGTTCAGTATTACATGTACAATGCATTAAGAGCTAAGTGAAGCGATGTTCAGTTTTACTGTACAATGCATTGAGGGCTAAGTGATGTTCAGTTCAGTATTACATGTACAATGCATTGAGGGCTAAGTGACGTTCAGTTCAGTATTACATGTACAATGCATTGAGGGCTAAGTGATGTTCAGTTTAGTATTACATGTACAATACAATGAGGGCTAAGTGACGTTCAGTTCAGTATTACATGTACAATGCATTGAGGGCTAATTAAGTGACGTTCAGTTCAGTATTACACGTACAATGCATTCAGGGCTAAGTGACATCATCTTAATCATTTTAACTATCATCATGCACAACTCCAGAATATCATCTTTCTTCTTTTTTTTTTTAATTCAAGTATTCATATAACATAAATCATAATAAATTGCATATACATTGTATTAACTTGATGAATATGAGAAAAAGGGAATGAGAGAGAGGGAAAAAGAGAGAGAGAGAGAGAGAGACAGAGAGAATATTATCCTTAATGAGGGTGGGGTGGGGAGGGGGGATCCAAGGGAGAATTGTGATTTCTGAGGAGGGGATTTTACCATGAGGTTGAATTTTCCAAGGGATAAAAGTGATCGCTAGGGAGGGGATTTTACCATGTGATTAAATTATCCAAGGGAAAGAGGGGAGGCCTTGTGGGCCCCCATCTAAATTGAACGAATATAAATATGAATATAACAATAAATGCATCATGGTAGAATACATGTCACAACAGGAACTCTTGCTGAAAGCAAATTTAGATACACAAATAATTATGCGACAAATCATTTTATTTTGTAAACTAATATCTCAGCTAAAAACGATCTGAATTTTTATAAAGAAGAGCCATCAAGGTATTATTTCCCTCTTCTATTATTTTTTCCATGTATTGTTTTTAATTTTTACTGGGATATTGATTTTTTATATGGGAAATGAGGGGGGGGGGGTATAGCTTTTCCTCTTAAAATTATGATCCTTGTTATTAATTTTTGGTAATTTTTTGTATAAGTTTCCTATACTTTCTTCCCCTGCTAATTGTTGGGGTTAATTCAGTGATGTGAATTTAAATAAATGTCACCTCCCAACATAGATTAGGGTCCAGCACTGCATGGCTCCCTCATTGCTACATGCCTTTACAATTGTGAGTTAACAGAAACAAAGTACTAAGATTATTTTCTAGAGAAGTTATCTTTCTTATCAGAGGGACATTCAACCTTAACTCTTACAAAAATAAACATATTTAGTTTTCCAGCATTTCTTGGAACAGCTTTAAAAAGTTAGTAACAAATTGATTTGTGTAGGAATACAAGGCAACCAAATGCCAAACCTATAGTGGCATTGTATTGAGTACCGGTAAATTCATTCAGACAACTTCTATACGCAAAAAGTCATTCTTGCCAGTTTCACGCAATGCACAATTAGCTTAGATCTTCTTTTTTTTTCTATTTTTAGATTATAAATTTGTATGAAAAAATATACAAAAAATATACAAATAAGGGTGTCCAAGTAGCACATTTATCATTGCACTCACTTATCAAAGGTGCGACACGAGTTTGATCCCCATGATCGACAGTGGTTGAAAGCAAAAGGGTATGGCGGTTGCCCGCTTGGACACTTGGGTTTTCTATGGGTACTCCAGCTCTTCCCACATTAATGACCCCCTCGCGCTAACATCCATGCCAACGAAAGATATTAATACATGTAATACCCGGTATATGTTGTAGAAGTTGTTTATCAATTGTTGTAAAATAAATAAGTTCAGTTTCAGTTTATGAAAAAATATATAATATTTAAATATCTATAGCAGTTGTGCTATTCATAGAAGCACTTGCAATTTGCATGCCAATAGCCAGGATTTTGCTTTCAGTAAAGCCTGGCTAAAATAACTGATAAAACAACTGCTAGGCATTGTGAGATGTTCTGTCCATTATATTTTAACCATATTAATACAGTATATACTGGTATTCATAATCACCAATTCTTAGAGCCTCCTTTATTGTTTTAAAAAAGTTGCAATTTTTTTCTATAACAATAACATGTCCAAACGCACTGCCATTATATATACAAATTTTGAGTCTTGTTCTCTTGTCCATTTTCAGCTTGGTCATGGGTCCTCAGAGAATGAAGGATGCTGCGTCTGTGTGCTCCAATGAAAACTTCTCCTCCGTACCAAACATAGCATCCATGGCAACCAGTGTCCTAACCAATCATCAAGGCTACTCAGATTCGGGTCTGGCTCCGCTTCAGTTGGAGGAAGATCTTCCAATTCCAGACTTCAACCACCTGCCTTCCAGTCTGGAGGAAGATGACAACAACCATCACACCACCAATCCCCTGAGGTCAGCCATCTTCCAGACGATTCTCAACAGCTATCCACAGCTCAGCAGGAAGATGCAGAGAAGCCATTACGTAGCTAAGAAGTTCCAGGAGGCCCCCAGCAACCGGTCAGACTGCCTGTACCAAGCCTCCAGGACCTCAAAGCTCTCGGATGACATCACTGTTGACAACCTGGTTTCTGATTTCATGGATGAGGAGTTTGACAGTGGATACCACAGCTTCAGTGACAATGCCTCCATCAATTCCAGTGGCTCCATTTCTCCTAACTCTAGTGCCATGGACCAACTACAACAAAAGTTTCTTGAGGATTCCAGCATGAAAAACGAGTGTTCTAACTTCGATGATCTGTGTGTGTACGAGTCCATCATGGATAGTTGTTCAAAACCCTGTGACGTTTTAGAGGCCAGGAAGGTGTCGTCTGCTGTCATTGTGTCATCTGCCGTCAAGTTTAAGCACTCCAAACACCAGTGTCCTGTGTGCGGGAAGACCTACAGAGGAAACACCAACTTGAACTATCACATGGCTACCCACACCGGTATCCGGCCTCACAAATGTTCCATCTGCGGCAAGGCCTTTACCCAGAAGTCCACTTTGCGCACACACTTCCGGATTCACACAGGCGAGAAACCGTACAAGTGCCGAACCTGCACTCGTGCATTTGCGGACTACTCCACCTGCATGAAGCATGAGCGGACCCACAGTGGGGAGAAGCCATACGCATGCCCAGAGTGTGGAAAGTGTTTCGCCCAATCCGGAAATATGCTCCGACATCGGCAGACTCACAGGAAAAACTGAAATTCCACAAAAAGTGCTTATACTTTATAAAATACATTCAAGAAAGTGCCAATATTTACATTCTGAATCCCTTGTGTTGTTTTTTATAGAGTTTTTTATTAAGGCATGAAATCAGTATTGTTCATTATTTCAATGTATATGTATTGCATTATGTTTTATGTATTTTAAAATGTGGAATGTTCATGTAAATGTATATGGTACATTGTACTTGTAATTGTGTTTGACTGTTATGCATTTTGTAAAAAAACGTCATTTCAAAATTTTCATTTATTAAAAAAATAAATGTTCTATTCATAGTACATTAATAGTTGTTGGTTGATTTTGTAAAACAGAAACACTTTTTTTGAAACAACATTCAAGTAAAACGGATATCATAGTTTTTACAAAAGAAATTAAGACCTAATACATTTTCAATATCAATGAACATTTTAGAAGTAAAAATTATGAGAAATTTTGAGAAAAAAAATCCATTATTAGAATAAAACAAAAATTCATTTGAATGTGACATTTTTCCATACAGATCTACCCTCGGCCAAGAATTATACCTAGACCTTCTACAGGTTCACTGCACACTGACGGGTTCTTATACCATTGTACTTTTGTGCAGTCAATCTTCGAGTTATCCGCCCTTTAATGTATAGTAATTTATTATGCGGTCTTCTAGGTTAATGTTTAAAAAAATTATAGGACTATATGTGATATGGGCCTTTAATGGCCCTATAAAATGAACATTATCAATTTACAGTGTGTTAATCTTTGCTTCCTCTGTCAGATATACATTTGAAATATTTTCATAATTTTCATTTTGATTCATATGCCAACAATTTTGAAAAAAAAGAACATATAAAATTTTCTTTTCCAACTATATTTGCATTTTAGCGTAAAACGGCTTGTTTTCAAACAGTTTTGCTTTACTGAAGACATTGAGCGATTGCTTGAACAATAGCATTATCATATATAGTTCTTTGACAAAAAGAAACTTAATACATGATATCAACTGTGTATATGTTACCGTGGTAGGATCCGTATTTTTTTTTGGGGGGGGGGGGGGGTTCAATATATGTAAATGCTCTATGTTTCCAGAAGAGGGGGGGGGGGGGCGGCGCGTACGTTTTTCAAAATGTACATGGAAAAGTAACTTGAAATTATTTTGCAATAAGTAGTGGTACTCCCTTGATGTTTCTACCACTTCTGTTATATATAAGGAATAAGGTATCATTCTTTGAGTATTATGAGGTGATAATTTCGGTCGGGGCTTGATCAAATACAATAAAATCCGAAGGGCTTTATGATAGATTTGATCACGCCCCAACCGAAATAAGTACCTCATAATATTCAAAAAAAGATTCCTCATTATTTATATTTATATGATTTTAAGCCATTGTAAGATTAAATATTTAAATATTAATATGCAAACCCCGCTGGCTCCCCAATTTAACATTATGGGTTATATAGTACAAAATCGATACGTAGTGTTATCACAGGCAAAGACACTGGAAAATGTAAATATATATGTTTATAATGTTTTTAGTGCGTTGTCAGCCAGCGGACACAAACTATATGTCTGTCGTGCATTACGGCAGATACCTGCATGTAAGCGGGTATGACTATTCTGTTGTGTTTGCAAATATTTGAAGACTCTTTACATGACGTGATATTTACATTGAGTGTATATTTCCCATTAGGATTGAATTGGAAATCTGCAACGTTTAATATTTCTTGTGAATACACATAGCCTATTCATTTCAATTCGAAAAATTTAAGTACATGCCGTTTTTTCTGATGTTGGAACCATTTTAACGAGAGCTTGGACTTTTGGTAATTCTGTCAAACAGCAATGTGACGTTGGCCTCTTTATTTCATTGCTGGCCACTCATTCATGGTTCTTTGAAATTAACAAGATTTTTCTGGCCCTTGAGCTAAGACTACGCAATCGATGCATTTAACTTGTTATGACGCAAGGAATAGATAGCTACGCCCTACTGAAATTCCAAGGTCTTGTTAAAATTGTTCTAATAGCTCCAATATGTTTTCAAATTAATGTTAACGGTCTTTTTGTGGGTTCCGTCTTTTCAGACTAATGTCTTCTTCCTAATTCACAAATTATCTCAAAAGTTGTTTCTCTAAAATAGTTTCAAGTAAATACAATTTTTAAGCTGTTGACAAAAGATCCCGAGTATAAGTTTCAGAAATCCTCCCTTTTCAATTTTGTCTGATTATATAAATGATTTATGATAAAGAGTTAGAACTTACTATCCTGTCATAAAGGGTGTTTACAACTAAGATGACGACCATTTGACTCTGAAAGGGGGGGGGGGGGTATTACCTACATGGACATAGCATTTATTTCCATTCCTTCTTGGGTCTAAATTCTTATTTTTTTTAATGTTGAAAATAGACACTAACAGATAATATTCGGTGTCTTTTTTGTCAGATTTTGTTGCTAGCTAAAGATTTATTTATTGAAATGTAACAAAACGGAAATAAAATACTAGCCCTTAAAAGAATAGCAAATCTAATTTGAAAGGACCTCGTTTTACGTACATTTGCCCAGTCTCAGTTTCTAGAGCTATGGCGATAATGTTTTTATCGAGTTCTATGGATTTAAATTCGACTATTAAAATGAGCATTGCTTTTATAACACACATATGATCGAATAATATTTCCGTTCATTTAAAATTGGGCTAAAGAAATAATTTGCTTGTGTAGATAAGTGATAGTTGGCCCATACGCTGAAAGTTACATGTATATCACAATATCTTGGTTTTATCAAACTAACAAATAAACACCTGTACGTTTTACTTTGATTAGCATCTAGAATTTATCAAAATTAATAACATTAAATTGATTGTAAAATCTCTCTCTCTCTCTCTCTCTCTCTCTCTCTCTCTCTCTCTCTCTCTCTCTCTCTCTCTCTCTTCGGCACTTTCAAATGGAAACCATAATACGCATTTGATGTTTTGACAATGTGCCGTTATAAATACTTAGACTTGGACAATGGCTTCAATGACTGTCACCACAACCAGCTAACTGTTGTTTTAAGAATTTAAGGATTAAAGATTTTGGAATATTGTTTACAAAATAATAGCGGTGTGTGTAATCATGTGCATGTATTTCTAAAAGTATTGAACAGAATAAAAAAAACTATAATTATAAATTAACATAATATCTATTTCCAATTCAATTCAATTTATTTCACTCAAACCGTCAACATGACGGTACATGAGGTACATATATATATATATAAATATTTACAAGTGTAGGTATAGAGTCAGAGGCGCAAATTAGAGAAAAAAAATGAGAAAAAAGTACAAATGTTCAAGGAGGACAGACGGATTCAAAAATTTCATTTATAAATAAATAAATTTCCAAAGTGATATTGTTCATAAAATAGTGGGGGTGGGTTAATTAAGTTCACTTAATAAATTACGGTATATCACATGTGCACAATAATCATAGTGCTTATAGTTGTTGTAAGACAATTGTTATTGCATTACATTTATGAGTCAACTTTATCAGATAGAACATACAACACTATATAAATAGTGCCTGTTTGGGAGGGTAACAGTTGAAAATGACACCCCTCAATAACCATTGTTGACAATGGGTTTTAGGCGTTTCAATTTGAACTGTTACTATCCCAAACAGGCACTATTCATTTTATTCTACTGAATGTCTTGATTAAAAAATTTTTTTTTTGATAGGAATGACTTGAATTTTACGGCGAACCCTACGTGCTTAATTTACGCGCATGTAACAATTCGTTAAGTTACCCCTTGCGAAGTAAGTTGCTGAGGGTAACAGAACGGGTTATTAACTTCGTCTAAAGCAATCACATTCAGTATTTTTAAAAAAAATGAAATTATAATAATTAAATAAAGATTGCCTCTACCAACCCCGCACGATGAGCTAAAATTCCTACTGTTATTGACATCTACATCTATAAAACATTCACATTTTGGGCAATTCAGCAACATATGAGAATCATTTGATGGCACAAGGTAAAAGCTTGAATATGTATGATCGTATAAATTAAGAAAAGTCAACCAAATTATTGTTAATGTACATGTACATCAGTACGTGAGAGAAACGAAAGACGCTCAAGAACCGATTCTTCTTGAAATGAAGTTTGGGTCTGACATCATCATCATGACTATTTCGTTTAAGGTTTCAATCGATCGATAAACGGGACGTGTAGTCCTGTCTGTTTTTACAGAGCTATGAATTACAATCAATTTCCGTAAGAAATATAGGGATTCGTACGTGGTGGATGTAAAAATATATTGCAATATAGTTTTGTTTTAACACAGTGGCGTCAGAAGAAAATTGAAAGGGATGGGGGGCTTGACTAATCATCAGAAATTTTGACAAGCCAAAAAAAAAAAAGAGGCTGATTCCCTAAATAATAAAATTCCTATTCCGTGTTGGTGGTTGGGGGGGGGGGGGTGTAAGCGTACTATACCTATTACTCCAAAAAAAAATCTTATACACCTACCAAAAACTTAATATTACCAAAATCATAAAATTCCTAATCCGTCATGGGGGGGGGGGGGATTTTCAATATCACTCTTAATATTTCCTTTTGCATTGTATCAGCCATTAATAAGCCCGGATGATAACGTTGAAAAATTGTACGAGGCGTCCCGAGTATTTCCGAATGGAAAGAACATGTAAACATTTCCAATTATAATCTCCGTAAAAAAAAATGTTTTCGTTTCTGTGTAATTTTATGAGTGAAAAGGGATAATTTGTCAATGAAGATATCTTGGATATTTTCCATTTCATTGATTTCCGCTGTACTTCTTTCACAAGTATATGTATTTTTATTAAAAATCATCAAAAAGTGATGGAAGCAATAACTTGGGAAAGATTATAGATATGGGGTATTTATTAGTAGAAAACTTTTATAACGTCAGTTGGCTGTGTTACACATATCTTTAGTGAATGTGTACATTTTTATCTTGTTCAGCGTGTGTAATAGAGACATTCTTTTCGAATAATTTTAGTGGCTCTGAAAAGAGCCGTTTCTTATTTATGGCAAATGTTGATAGGACAGTAGCTGTGAAATCATTGGACCATGACATGTCCTTCTTCCTCCTCTTCTTCTGTGTCACGCCTGACTTGTTGCATCTCCTGAGCTTTGATCATGGCGTATTCGTAGTAAACGTTGCGTAGACCCTCGATTGCCGCCAGGCGCAGACGTAGAGAGTACCGGAAAGAACGTCGACCGGAAGCGTGGGCCATTCGGTATCGTCTGCTGGCAGAGGAAAGTTTCTCGTTGAGCATCACAATCTGGAGGCAGGCTTTCTTAAAGTTACTCTCGGAGTGGTCCAATCTCTTGGCTAACTGCATCACGTTGGCGGAAGACATTCTGCTATTGTTGTCAACTCTTTGGGGAATAATATGTTTTTTTGTGTCGATACGGTTTTTATAAGGATTTTGTCGGATTTCCTTTGGTAAGGCTTCCCCAAACGAGGTGTTTGAAGTACCGCGACAAATGGCGCCGGTGTCGGCATTGCGCACCGTATCAAAGGCGCTATCTTATCTGTGAAACGCTTTTAAAATTTTTTAAGCAATGCCAAATTAACGTATATTCAAGATATGGCCGAGAAAGTTATTTCAAAGTGAAACCATTAAAAATATTATTTTAAGAACAAAATTTAAAACAAGGATGAAGATATGGTCTAAAAAATTGAAACCATCGAATTAATTGAAAATTTGCAATTTATATTTGTAAAAATTGTCAAGTGTTATGAAAGAACCAATTTTCATTAGTGGGTTCTTTTTGTTTATATGACTATATTTACATTTTCCAGTGTCTTTGTCTGTGATAACACTACGTATCGATTTTGTACTATGTAACCCATAATACAAATGTCGCCAAATTGAGGGTTTGAAGTACCGAGACAAATGGCGCCGGTGTCGGCATTGCCCGCCGTATCAAAGGCGCTATCTTATCTGTGAAACGCTTTTAAATTTTTTTAAGCAATGCCAAATTCTTGAGATACAGAATTTAATGTATATTTAAGATATGGCCGAGAAAGTTATTTCAAAGTGAAACCATATAAAATAGTTTTTAAGAACAAAAATTAAAACAAGTATGAAGATATGGTCTAAAAATTAAAACCATCGAATTGATAGAAAATTTGCAATTTATATTTGTAAAAATTGTCAAGTGTTATGAAAGAACTAATTTTCATAATTGGATTCTTTTTGTTTATAAGACTATAAATTATACTTTTCATATTACATGTAATTTACAGAGTAGTTACATTGATTTCTATATGTTTTTAGTTTGAAAATATAATTCATACGTATTTTTAAAACAACTTCTTTTACAATTATGCAACAAGAAAGTTAATTTTATTGTCATGAAAGCAAAATTTTAAGAATTGATTTTTCATTATATTTTTTTATATTTCCATAGTAAATCAGTAACAAACCTAAAGAGTCCTATTAACTTTAATCGATTTTCATAAGAAATAGAGCAGAATTAAACCTTGTTTAATTGTACCTTGTCTACGGCAAATCTTATTTCTAAGTCTTTTACCGTTCTGTAACGCTTACGCTATATACGCGTATAGTTACAACCGAGTTAATCATCTGGGCAGAACACCCCAACCCTCCTCTGTGTAACATTGATGTTCGGAACTTTTGTATTATCTCCCCAAATAAAATATTTCCATTGTACCAGTGTGCGCGGGAAAAAGAACGAGCTAAACCTACAGTTCATCAAACAAAATTTTTTGTCTACGTCCCATAATGCTCTCTAATGTTTTCACCCGTGGTGCTATGCCAAAAATGGCCGACTTTTAACTCGTAATTTACGGTGACTTAACGTTTGAAGACACGTTTTCAATACTGCATATGCTTTGGCGAGACTCAAAAGATTTGTTACATGCTTCCATACCTTCGTATTGAGTTGAGAAACGTAAACAAAGACGAACAAGTCAAGGATGACGTCACAGTGCACTCGCGCTCTATTTCCCGCGATAAATTTAGAGGTGGATCAAACATCTGTAATGAGTGTCCTGGCTATTTCAGTATAGTCTGCGATGCCTGCCTCATTGACATATAATTTGTTTTTTTAATCTTTTTTTATTATATATATATATATATATATATATATATATATATATATATATATATATATATATATATATATATATATATATATATATATAATTTCCCAATACAACAAAAAATAAATCGGCACAGTTTTAAATAATTTAAAAATGATAAATATCCAGAATAAAATCACAAATTGATCCTATTAACCGCAAACGTTTTCGCCATTCCTGGCTCTTCAGGCAGTTGTGTACAAATGACTAATATGTAACGTAGTAACGTCAATAAGCAAAAGTTCATTGTGACGTCATAATAACGTTAAAGTAGCGGAAAGTTAGAGTCACAGAGCAAAAAGGCGCTAAAAAAATAATAATCGCAAATATAACAAATGATTCAATTATATCACATGCATATAATAAATTGTTCACTGGGTGCGATTAAGTTTTGGTTTAAATAATTTAATAAAGTGGTCTTCCTTGGCTAAGCGCAGTATTTCATTTTCATTTGGAAGTTTATAAAATGGGAATAGGGTAAATTTTCCCTGGCCGCATTCAGCAAAATGTTCACAGCATGGAGTATTACGAACACTCGGGTCTTTAATCTGTTTCTTGTGGACACGAACACGCGCGTTTAGTTTCCCCGTCTGTCCAATATAAAATTCTTTGCATGTTGGGCAAATAGCACAATAAATAACATTTTCCGATTTACAGTTCATCGACGAATTGGCCCGAATTTCCATCCCAGATTTTAGTAGAATTGTATTTCCTTCTTCTATGTAGGCACATGTACCACATCTCGGGTCGCCGCATTTTTTCACAGATGGAATTTCCTCCTGCATTGTAAATCGGGCCTTGGTCAATATGTGTTTAAGATTTGGTGCTTGTCGTTGGCTACTGATTATGTCCTCGGATTGTAATAATTTCTTCATATTTTTTGACTGTTCTAATATAGGGTAAAGTCGTTTTGCGTCTGTTAGAATATTTCTGTTCCTTGGATTGTGGGTCACAACAAAAGCAAGTTTCCCGTCGTTGTTGCGATTATTAGAAGACCGGCGAGGATTACGTAGAACATGTAATGGAATTTGTGTCGCTCTTTTTACTCCAGCGTTGATTAAATTTTTCGGGTATCTCTGACGTTGCAGAAATATTTTTAATTCTTCCAGACGTTTAGATCGTAAGGTTTTGTCTGTGATAATTGTACAAATTCTCCGTGCTCACTGTCGTGTATCCGCGCCGGTAGTGACATGTTTGGATAACGTGAAAATGGCGTATCCATTGCAAAAACAATGAGTGTTGTGTCCTTTTTTCTATCGACAACGGGGTAAATATTAATTAAAATATCGTAATAGTCATTCATATTTTTCTGAAGGTTTTGCAGTTGAAAAGAGTGTGCGTTATTTTCGTTCATCGTTTATAAAAACGACTTATTTGTAGAAAAATCAATCGTTAACGTGTCATTTTAACGCTAAAACCAAGAACTATTTCTAGATTACGTAGATAATATAACACATACTAAAAATCTGAAGCAGCCAAAATTAATTTAAAACATTGCATTAACCAAATAAAACCAAACCGATGTCTTTTTAATACATTAATATGTATAAAAATTGCAATAACTTCATGCACCTGCTAAAGAAGTAGTACGGTTTGGATAAATAAATTATTCCGGTTTGGATGCTAAAATATCAATTGTGCAAATGGTACGGTTTGAATAATTTAAAGCTGCTTGGTCCGATTTTTTTGTAATTACAGTATCAAATTTTTTTCCATACAAATCATTTATCTTAGAAAGTTATGGACTTTCTCCTATTAACACCAACAGAATCAGTCTCCTTTCAAAGTTAGAAATATTCAAAGTAAATAAAAATAATTTCTCTTTGGGCAAACGAAAAAACAAACCGAAATGCATCACGGGAATGTTTAGAAAAGGAAACCGCTTGGTTTCGTCCCCCGAATGATTGGGGTTATTCAACCCGCATGCTATGCATCAATTGTAAAAGAAAGCAGACTTTGGAAATATTAGCGAAAAAAACGTACACATGTTTATTTGTAATTTGTCTGATTATGGAACGCCTGGACTGTCTTATCATGGCAAAAATAAATTTGTTATGTGCTTATATTATTATGTAGCGTGCTTTAATCGTTATGTGATGTCCTTGTATCATTATGTGGTGTGCTTTTATCATTATGTGGTGTACTCCTTCTATTATGTGATGTGCATTCATTATTATGGCGTGTGCATTTGGTATTATGTGATGTGCATTTGGCATTATGTGATGTGAATTTGACAGTATGTGATGTGCATTCATCCTTATGTGATGTGCAGTTTTCATTATGGCATGTGCATATATCATTATGGCATGTGCTTTTCTAAGTATGTGATGTGGTTCCGTCTTTACCGAATGTACTTTTAAAGATCATTATGCGATATGCTTTTTTCTTTACGCGATGTACTTTTTTATTCATTACGTCATGTACAAACATCCTTTTGTTATGTACAAACATCATTATGTGGTGTGCAAACTTCGTTATGATGATGTGATGACGTCACACTATCCGGGTCATTTGGAAAAATGGACGACATTAAACTAATTTTAAAAAACATTGATCTCCCAAATTTAGCAAATAACTTTGCGGAGGCAAATGTAAACAACGTTGATATTTGCAAAAGTTTAAGCGATGTGGATCTTATCATCGAGGCTTGGAATCGCCACGATCGGCGATAGGATTCGTTTTAGGGAAGAGCTTAGACGCAGTAAGTATGCTCTCGTGCTCGTGTCTAGAAGACGAATTAATTTGATTTAAAGTTATAATTAATTAATGAAGTTTGAAGCATACATATTAACCTATAGATTAATGTTTACCAATTGCTTGACCAAAAACCTTGCGGGTTTTCACACATTTTATTGTAGAAAATGTTTTGAGAAATAGAAAGGAATTACAGTCAAGTCGTACCCAACCCGACTCGCACCCAAACCAACTAGTACCCAAATATTTGAGTACGACTTCACTAGTCAACTCGTACCCACGGGGAAAAATATATTTATACTAGGAAAATAAAATGAATGGCTTTTATTCGTATGTTGTTATGTTTTGTATATTATCGATAACATTAATATGCGAATTGTACAACAAATTTAAAAGAATTTGTTATAAAAATCTGGTATACTAGAGTTCTGTACTTGAATGCGGACGGATCATGAATGGTTATGAGCAGGTTAACTATCATCAATTAAAATTAAAATTAATTGCTTTATGTGATTCCGTTCAACCGATCAACCAATGAGTTTGTCAGCTCAAAATAAACATGCTGCTCATAATTCACATTTTCATCACTTTTGGTAGATCAACATGGTTCGAAAGAGGCGTGTTTCCTGCAAGAAAACGGTAAGTAAATCGCTATATTAGATATTGTTTTATAATTAAAACATATTTTTTGAGTAATCAAATGGATTAGGCAACAGGCAAAGTTAATTTAAAGTTAAATAAAACATAAATAAAAAACATAACATATGAATGAAAACTATTGTATTTTATTTTCCTAGTATAAATATATTTTTCCCGTGGGTACGAGTTGACTAGTGAAGTCGTACTCAAATATTTGGGTACGAGTTGGTTTGGGTGCGAGTCGGGTTGGGTACGACTTAACTTGATTCCATAGAAAGTGGATTGAGTTGTTTCCCTTTGCTGGACAAACGAAAAGGTCAAAGGGGGGGGGGGCAATCTTTCCGATTATTTCCCTTCTTTGTGCTACCAAATATTTTGGCGTCCTTTGAAATTTCTTTAAATCTATTTTATTCCTCTAAATTACAAGTCTACATTTAGAAACCCATGCCCCACCCCACCCCCAAAGATGGACATAACTTTTGTAATATGGGTCTTGCCCTGCTACAGCTTGGGTTTTTCGGATGGGAGGTTGACTTGCACACGATGAGGAAGAAAAAATTCATACATGACTGTGCCCTGGTTTATTTCAATAACTATTTAATTAAAATTAAGCTGTTTTACAGGCATATAGCATTGTTTTGGAAAGGGGGGGGGGGGCAGACTCATCCAAAAAATCTTGACAAGCAAAGTATACCTTAACTTTAATTTCACTGTTTATTTCCTTATTTTCAATTCAATTTTTTACATGGTCCCATAAAAAGGGGGGGGGGGGCCCGGGGCAACTCTATATTAATTCATTTTTTTGTATGTAAATTTCAGAAAAACCAAAGTGGCACCCCCCCTCCCGATGCTACGTACCTGGTTTTTACAATACTCACAGACTTGAAATTAATATATTCTTTTAACCAAACTGAAGAATGACTTGGCAAAAAACGATCACACCGGAAATCAACCTTTCTATCAAATTGAAAGTATAAATGGCATTGGATTAAAAATCATTTAAATTCGCGATAATTGACACTAAACAACAACAAAGAAGTTTAATTTCATTTACACAACTATGGCAGACTGCATGTCACAGTAGTATGTACAATTTAGATAATTTTATTTTAATACAGACCTATTCAATTTACCTGTATTTTGAGATGGCCCATAAAAAGAACCAGATGATAGATTTTCTTAAAATTTCACAAATTTAGAAGAGTGGGTATATTTTACTTTTGGTTAAAAATAAAGGGTTTTGCTCTTGTAGTTTTTACAAACATAGGTTTAAATATATTGTTTCAACTGTGTTTAATCTTAATAAAACTATTATAGTACGTGTGATTTAAAGTTTTAAACAATAAATATAAGCATTACCGGTACATATTGATTGTTCTGTATACAAAGCGATTTTAAATTGATCATTGAGATACATGTATGTCATTTATGTGAAAAATTCAACATGTTACCACTCATGCATCTGATCTGCATGGGGTTAAGGTCACTTCATCATCAATAGGACGGCGGGGGGTTGGGGTTCCAATCCCTACATGTGGTTAATATACACATGTAATAAAAAGTATCTCAATTGTTTTGTACAACAATGTTTCACTTTTTACAGTATCACTTCCATCTCAGAACAATCAGCATAACCAGCATGAAATACGAGCTTTATTCAGACCAGTGAGGGGTACATCTACATCAGGAAGAATTAAAAAGCAGAAGAAAAGAAGAACATGGACCTGTGAATTTATTTGTCTGAGTGAAACAGATGCGATGAAAGTCCCAACAAGAGAGGAAAAACTTGCACTAGTTAAAGCGGGACTTGGCTCCAAAAAGATCCAATTTAATGCAGATGATACAGAGGAGCTATTTCAGCAGAAATTGATTGGTGAGGATGGGTTCAGTAAGCTGAGTGACTGTGGTGGGTTTGAAATAATGAGATGTATAAGTAATTGTAGAAACCTAGAAGTTATTTCTTGTAGAAGAACCCCAGAAGTTATGAAGTCCTTTGTGGGATGTCAAAGTAAACTTTACATCAGACCCATACAACGTGCATTGTCTCTTGAGGCCGACAATTCTTTGTTAACAGAAGCTTCTGCTACCATTACAGAAAAATGTTGTCACTGTGAACAAATAATACCAATAGATGAACTCAGAGACCATGTTTACACTTGTGTGCGAGAAAAGGAACTCTGTTCAGATCAGATTATGAATATTGTGATAGAGTGCTCCTCGCCCCATGAATCTCAATATTATTCAGATGATCTCCCTGATCCTGAATTTGACATTTATAATGCTGCCCTTACAGCTACAAATAATACTGATCAATTAACTAATTCTGCAATCCCAGTACCTAGATCCAATGAGACAGTACCAGTTTTAGAGCCACCAGTTATTCCATCCAGTTCAATTGCATCAACAGCAGAAAACTCAGCGGAAACGTCGAGAACGGAAGCTAGGACAGAATCATACATACAGGAACCTAATGCAGACTTGGTGGGATCAACAGGAAATTCGGATTCATGGAAATATGAAACTATTTCAAATATAATTAAATTTTGCTCAGAAAAAAAGATTGAGGATCCTATTGAAATTTTGAAAATTGCGCAAGATAAAATTATTAAAGGCAGAAAACTGGAACTAGAATCTGAAAGTGGAACAATAGAAGGAGCGACCAATTTTATTTTGGTGGACAGAGAGAACCTGTTAGAGACAGCATTTGTTGAAATAAAAGAGATTGTTGATCTCAGAAATACATTGGAAGTCCAATTTTATGAAGAAGTAAGATAATTATTATTTTGTTACTGGGGATTTTAATGACTCTTCTATCTCTATTTAATATTTCACAATAATGTTACCTATGCTTATTTGAATGTTTTCAAATCCCCTTTACACTGTGCATGATTTTAATAAATGTCTAGATGCAATTTTACAAATAGATGTACTTATAGCTTACAAAACTTATGGTCCCAACTGTAAAATATTAATATACTTCATAGAAAATAGAAATCCTTCATATGATATGTAAAATTAACATTATTCTAGAATTTAGGTACATTCGTACCGTTTTACCAGTTTTACAGTAGTGTACAATTAAGCATAGATGTATAAAAAAAAACACATGCATATATATCTTGTTTACAGAATGCTGTTGACCTTGGTGGGCCTCGCAGAGAATTTTTTACATTGGTATTGAGGCAGATACAAGAACATTACTTTGATCCTGTTCGGGAATACTCAGACAATTATGAAATAGTTGGAAAGATATTGGGTAAGAGATTACATGTGTTGACTAAAGTGAGGGGTATGTATGATAGCAGACAAAAATTTCTGAATTTGTGCATAGAAAAAGCATATACTGAATTATTTTTGCCCCATGTTTATTTTTGTCCTTCTTTACATATACTTGCATTCAGTTTCGCCCGTTTTGAATTCACCTAAGAACAGTTAACATTGTTATTTGAAGGAGATACATGTATATAAAATAAAGTTGAGACATTTGAATTGCCCATGCAGTCTTAATTTTACTTTTTACATGGGCGAAAGAGGCAAAAGTACTAAACAGGGGCAAATTTTTTCCCTATATCATATGAAGTATACATGTATATATATATTTTTTTATATATATTTAACAATAGTGAATTGTTTTGAACTTGTAATCAGCTTGACAGTCGATTGGAAATGTGAAAAGATGTATGTTTGCATTTTTTCAAGCTTTAAGTATGCTCCAAAGTGGACCTTTGCCAAGAGTGCTATCAGCCAGTTTAGTTGAGGAGGTGTTTAACAATTCTTCACCAAGGGCATTTGTGCATGATTTACGAAGAGGACTGGATGCATTATGTTTATATGAGGTAACATTGATTGACAATCAAAACCACTCGTCCCTAATGATATAATCTCATTGTGTTTACCAGTAAGGCCTAAGAAAAAAAATTGTTTGTTTCCGCTTTCCCGACCGACCCTAGCTTTTACCCCTGGACTCAAAACTTTTTTGAAGGATTTTTGATGGAAAATCGTTTATTTTCGTTTTTATCCGATTTGGAAAAAAATTACTCAAAATTTTGGTCACAAAAACGCTTGAAGCAGTTACTCTTCTCAAATCAGTGTAACTCAAACATTTTGTTTCAAAATGGCTGTATGTTTCCATATGTGTTGTAGATTTTAATAATGCTCTCATCGTCGGCAAATATCATTTTTGTGTTTTCTTAAGACCAGCTTAATAGTCAAAAATGATATTAAAAGTATTTCTCATTTTATACCATTCAGCAGTGTCAGTGTATCTAACCGGCATTTATGGATACTCTAATATTAAAGGAAAAAAAAAATTGAAAAAATAAAAAAAAATTCCGACTGACCGACCCTACTTTTTTTCAGCATGAAAGAGGAAACAAACTATTTTTTTTTGTTAGGCCTAACTGTAATTTTGGCAGTTATAAATGAATAACGAAAGAGCTGTGCTTAATGAGGAAACGATACTAGATGTATTAATTTTAGTGAAAGATGATAATAATTTATTGTTTGTTAGGATTTCATCAACATATGATTTTATGGACCTTTATTCCAAAATATAGCCAAATGTCTCCTGGTCCACACACACACACACACACACACATTATCTTTTTGCCTATAAACTTAGAAAGAAAATAAAATTCCATATATTTATACCCCCGCTCCATAGGAGAAGGGGGTATACTGTTTTACCCTTGTGTGTCTGTCTGTCCTTCTGTCTGTCCGTCCATAACAAAACTTTCTGTCGCATTTATCTCAGCAACTATTTATCGCAGATCTATGCCAACTTTCTGTAAAATGTTGACTTTGCTTATTTTGCATATTCACATCAGAGCGGGGTATCACTAGTGAGCATTGGCTCACAGATATCTTGTTTAAATTAAAATGTGAATACTGTTTAATACCTGGTACTTTTTTACATCTTTTTAAAGAGCTCTTCTTCTAAAGGACAATATTTTTCACTCGAAAATGGCCACAGCTCAAGATCTCATAAAAGTTAAAATTATATATACATGTATTAGTAACTAGTGTTTTTTAAGGGTCCTCCACACCCTTGGGAAAAGTTCTGCACAGATTGACTGAACTCCTAAATTACTTAAAAATATAGATTTCTAGCATGTGTTTGACTCAAAAATGACAGAAAGCCATTTTAATTTTGGGAGAAAAACCAACTTTAAAAATTTATCACTAAATTTCAATAAATTCATGGAAAAATTTTCCTACAGTATTCAAACACAAAACATGCAGTAGTTTGCAGCTGCAACCATTGTGCTATAGAGATGGATAACAAAATTGGCAATTATATAACACAGTTTCACAAAGGGTCAAATTCGCATTTTGTGGTGTCCTGTCATAAAAAGTAGAAGCCACGGGTAGCGAGGATTCTTAAAGCTGAACACCGCTTGTAAAACTTAAAGCTGAACACCGCTCGTAAAAAGGCACTGTTTGCCATATTTTTCCATCATCACCGCTTCCCTACAACCCCTATATGAGCTGCACACCTCTTAACAGTTTTTAGAAATTTCACTGTAGAAGTCTCACCTGTGCTGTGTTAATCGGTCGTGGTGAAATTTTACACACTTTTTTAAAGCCAAGAGAATACCAGCATCAAATAAACAGGTCAATGCATTATTGCAAACAGAATACGCATATAAAATGAGAAGAAATTGCATAAAACCCAAAGACCATGAAATGAATACTACACGTCGGCCACAAGTTTCAGGTTTGCAATCGGCTATAACAAAATTGAAGAGTTTATATACCTGTGTGAAAGTGCCTGTTCATGAGCAGTGTTCAGCATTAAGAAGTATTTGCTATTTTGAATGGTCAGTTTGTCATTACACTTCCACTTGTTTTTAACAGCTGGCTTGTCATCTTCCAACATTTATCCATCTTTTTACACCTCGGGATCGACAGAAAATTACATTAAAGCTGCTTACAAGCACAATTAAACCACAGTTTTCTCCAGAAGGAAGTAATAGAAGACAAAAAGAAAGCAAAATTTATGCAAAATATGTGAAATATTTGAGAGAGGCTGCAAGTAAGTACAAATACAAGATATTTGATGTACCGTAGGAGTACATGTATTACTGGTACATGTATATTGTATAGGGGGAAATATTTGCCCTTGTTTGATTTACTACCGGTGTTTGCACTCATTTACAGTGAACTACATGGAAGCGTTTAATAGGTGTTAACTCCAGAACTTCTAACTTTTCTTATTTACCCATTAAACACATTCTCTCTCTCTCTCTCTCCTTCTCTCTCTCTCAACTCCGCCTTCTACGATCCGATTGGACAAGGGTCAGTCAAAACATTATGTTGAAACTTTTTTGGAGTTACCGCCTATTAAGCGTTTCTACGTAGTTCGCTATACAGTCAGAATGTTAAAAACAAGCAACTGTTTGCAGTTAATATACATGTATTAGTAAAACCATGAATATAACATATATATACATGTCGCTCTCGAGCGCTAGCAACTTTTACTGGAATACGCATGCTCGACTTCAAGGTAGGGCATTGTGGGAATACTACTGTAGATAAACTGTACCATGTCAATTTCGTTTTTATCATCTACATATGTTCTGAAATTTTGTATTTTGATGTAAATGCCAAAAAGTAACAGTATCTTAGGTCTTATAATACATTAAACAATTTAAAAAAAAAAACAGCTTTTTTTAACAACCTTCAATCTTGGAAAACAACATCGGATATTTTTTCCGAGCTTGTCTGAAAGGCCTGAGAATATACGATTGCTCCAAAACAGTACCAGTGGTTCTACTGATCCCGTATTTTTTTTTATCAGAAAATTGGAAGTATTTTCAGTAAATACAGAATGATTAAAGCACAGTTAATGAGTTATCCCATTGCCGATGTCAAACCCACTCTAAATTCACCACCCCACCCAAAACACAACTACAGTGCATTCCTACTAATATTTAATCGATTCAAAAAATTAAACCAATGGTTTAGAAGTCTTCTTTTGTGTTTTATTATGGCTACAGCACTAGCTTACCAATCTTTTTAAAAGACAAGCTTGTGATCTCTTTAATGTTGAACTTCAACTGCCTTTAAGGTAAGTTATTAGGTCCCAGGTCTGTAGGCACCCTACAGTGATCACTTCGCCCTTCCATCCATCAGAGATCTCTTGTTGGGAGCATATCATCTCTCCCCTTGGCCAAATCTTACTTATACTTCATCCACAGAAAGCCTTTGGGTAGAGGATGTGCAATTACCTTAAACCATGTTTCTAGGTCTAAGGTTAAGGTCATGGCAGAATTATATGCAAAAAAGCTGAAACTTGTATGGAAGCATCATCATGTACCCAAGTGTAGATTCAAGTTTGTTCAAATTGTGACCCCCAGGGGTAGGGTGGGGCCACAATGGGGGTTTGTATTTTACATAGGGATTTATAGAAAAAAATCAAAATTCTCTTCAAGTCTTATCATCCTTTTCTCTATTACATTATGTATTTGAGTGGGACCATTTGAGATGTTCACTATTTCAATAATATCTACTTTGTTTTGCTCTACTGAGCTGTAGCCTTAAAGCAGCTTTTCTCATCTAAAGTTGTCTTGCGTCTGTAGTCATTAGCACTGTATGGTGTTATCTTTATCATACTAGTTATTGTTGTATGGTGCAGTTATTTACAGTTATTTAACTGCTTTCCAGTAGGAAATAAATTTCATTTTATTAGAATTTTGTAAATAACAAAACCCATGTTCTTGTTTTTTAGGTGGTAGACGTGGGGATGTTACTCTTGCAAAAATTCTTCGGTTTTGCACTGGATCAGAAGAGGAACCACCACTTGGTTACCAGATTCAGCCAACAATGGAATTTGTCGAAAGACAATCATTCCTGCCAACAGGAAATACATGCATCAACAAAATGCAATTAACCATACCTGTAAATGAGGAGCCAACAGAAGATGCACTGTTCAACTTTTTTGACTTTGCGTTTTGCAATTCGTACTTTGGTTTACAATGATTAAGTGAGCTTTTCAGACCACGCAATGTTGTCCGCCTGTCCATGGCAACTTTTTATACACACTCTCTGTAGGAGAGGGGGTATACTGTTTTACCCTTGTGTGTCTGTCTGTCTGTTTGTCCTTCAGTCTGTCTATAACAGAAATTTCGGTTGCATTTTTCTCAGCAACTATTCATTGCAGGGGCTTGAAATTTTAACGCACTATTTGTTTAGGCATGCCATATGTTGGGATCTAGTTTTGTACCAATCTTACATCAACTTCCTGTTAAATGACAACATTTTTTATTTTAAGCCAAAATTTTCAAACAAATTTTCCTCAAAGATTACACAGCAACTTTTCATTGCAGATGCTTAACCTTAACACAGGCTTTGATAAGGCATGTTATATGATGGAATTCATTTTTGTACCAATTGGACATCAATTTCCTGTTAAATGATGACTTTGTGTATACGTTTAGCCCACCGGTAAATTTTATTTTTGTCAAAGATTTCTCAGCAACTTCCGGTATTCATCGCAGATGCGTGAAATATTAAGACATTCAAGTTTGTTTAGGCATGCCATATGGAGTGAATTAGTTTTTTATCATAAGTCAACTTTCTGTTAAATGTTGACTTTTCTTTTTTTGCATATACACATCAGATCGGGGGTATTACTAGTGAGCATTGGTTCACGGATATCTTGTTCATTTTCAAAGATTACTTGTTTTATAGCCTTCCACATAAAAAATGAAACTGAATATTATAAAAGCTTGATTATTAAAGGCATGCAGGTCTCTTTAAAATTACCAAAATTTTGCAATTTTGATCCCTGCCGCTAAGGTATAGATAAGTTGAGATTCCTCAGATTCTTGAACCCCACCCCAAGCCCATTTTTACAGTTTTAATTTTAATAAAAACATTAATATTTGTATGAACTGTGTCATGTTAAAGTTTGTCCTTGGACTGTGTCATGTTAAAATTGGTTCTTAGACTTCTTGTTTTGAATAGAAACTTAAATATTTGTATGAACTCTGTCATGATAAAGTTGGTCCTCGGACTTTTTGTTTCAAATAGAAACTTTACTATTTGTATGAACTCTTGTCATGTTAAGTTGGTCCTTGGACTGTGTAATGTTAAGTTTGTCCTTGGACTTCTTGTTTTGAATAGATACTTTAATATCTGTTTTGAACTCTGTCATGATAAAGTTGGTCCGCTGACTTTTTGTTTCAAATAGAAACTTTAATATTTGTATGAACTCTTGTCATGTTAAGTTGGTCCTTGGACTGTGTCATGTTAAGTATGTCATTGGACTGTGTCATGTTAAGTTGGTCCTTGGACTGTGTCATGTTAAAGTTGAGTCTTGGAATTCTTGTTTTGAATAGATATACTTTAAGATTTGTATGAACTGTCTCATAAGTTTGCTCATGAACTTCTTGTTTTGAATAGAAACTTTATCAGGATTTCTAAACATTGACTTAAATGAAAGTTTGTGTGGTAAATGTATATTTTGTTAAAGGAATATCAGCAAAAAGTTAAATATCTTAAAGTTTTGTACTGATGACATGTTTGTCAAATTGTTTCCTGTACATTTCTGATTTTTAGCTCACCAAAACGAAGTGTGGGGGGGGGGGGTGTTGGGGGGAGCTTATGCTACACACCTGACTACATTGTTTAATGTTTTTGGTGCAGCTCCTATATCTAAGTCATTACTTGTCCTACCTTCACCAAACTTGCATGGATGGTACATCTTAACCTACTTAAATACTTTATAGACTTAAAATATCATATTAGAATATGTCAGGCTTCACAGGATTTGATCACGTGACCAACCAACTTCGTATCCGGTGAACATTTTAAATTGCTGTTTATTTCTCTCTTATATATATATATATATATATATATATATATATATATATATATATATATATATATATACTTAAATAAATAAAACAGAATGCGACAGTCCAAATTAAATAAATTGTTTACTGTTAGCGCTAACAGTAAACAATTTATTTAATTTGGACTGTCGCATTCTGTTTTATTTATTTAAGTATTTTTTGCTGTACCAAGGCTTTATTTATCTACATATATATATATATATATATATATATATGTGCACACACAATGGTATTTAATCATATTATGAATATTTTATCATATAACATAACTTTTTGGTATAATATGATTCAGTTTTGTATTTTATCATTATGAAATTGTATAATATGATCTGTTATTATATGATTGTATCAGATTGTTTGATATTTTACAAGTATATAATATAATGCAATGTATTTTAAATTCTATCGTTTGATACCAAACAATAAAAATCATCTGATACAATATACGTGATACAGAAGAGTATCACATAATAAAATATCATATTGTATGATGACATTATACATTTTCGTATGATATAATAAAGGCGATCTCATAAAGGTGACCCTTCATCTCGGTGAGCTATGTAAAGTTTGATTACCTATGTTTATTTTTTCAAACCAAGAAGGAATGACATTTTTTTCTATCAAAAAGCAGTATAATAAAAACAAATCTCAAATCTTTGTTCATCTTACTAATTTTATTGACCATCATGAAGAGTCATTGTAGTAGAGTCATGAATGGTAACTAAATAGCCCTTTTTTGTCATGATAAAAATCTGGTCATTCTTAGTCAATGGGCCAAGCAGATTAGGAAAAAAGATACACTAGTCTTGCAGACAGTGGCAAGTGAATTTACATTGTATATCATATTGTTAAGCTGTTGTTTCTGTCGACAATTTCCACAGCCTTTTGGAAAATATCAATTCCATAGTTAGCCGAATGCCAATTAAATGGACAATGTTGTTGCAATTCTTGTAGAGTGTCATTTGTTACTGCATATGAAGGCGGATCAAACACAGGCCTGGGATTAACATTGTGAAGATATTGAACATCAGTATTATCTTCAATACCATACTGTTCCCAATCTAAATCTAAAACATCAATTGGATTATTGATAATGCCGGCTGCAAACAAATGCAATGGCGAGGTCTTAACAGTGCGTAATCTATGATTAGCCCATGCTTCTTTCCATATTTGAAGCTTTTCGTCTATCTTTTTCAGATACACATAATGTAAACAAAACATATGTATGTCATTCAAAATATCAAGCAGTTGTACGTCTTCCATATAGTAAAAAAGTTCATAGTAGTAGCAGAGAACTCCTTCATACACATCCCTCCACACCCTCTCAATTCTTTGGTTGTGGACACTTTTTCCAGTTATCATGCTTCCTCTGTTTGGTCCTCGAGTTCTGACCATATATTCAGCGACAGCTTTGTTCTCAAGTCCTTTATCAGAGCGAACTCTTAAAGGCAAGCCATAGCTTCGAATAGCACTTTGGAAACAACTGAAAATTGTTTCAGACTTATTGTTGTCTGTACAGTTAAGGAATGTGACAAACCTACTGAAGCCATCGATACCACCAACGATTATGAAATTCCATCTGATCAATTTGTGGTTTGTATCTATATGCCAAAGATGATTGACACCTTCGACATTGTAAACTCTTCTTTGTAATCTTCCTTTTATCCTGCTTTTTATGTTATCCCCATTTGTTCTATGTAAGCTCTCTCGCAGTCTTGCTCTTGTTACCTGTTTTAAAAACATCCAATTGTTTAACATGATATGAAACAGAATTCGAAGATTAAAAGAATTGGTATGTACAGCTGTTCCAGATCATGTCGTACAATTATTCAAGGAATAAGGAATCATTCTTTGAGTATTATGAGGTGATAATTTCGGTCGGGGCGTGGTCAAATCCAATAAAGCCCAGGGCTTTATGATGGATTTGACTACGCTCCGACCGAAATTATCACCTCATAATATTCAAAGAATGATTCCGTATTACTTATATTTATATTATTTCCAATTTGTACACTTTAAAACAACATTATTTTAAAACCACTATTTTTTATGTAGCACATGCTATGTATTACAATACCGTTTTTCGATTATGCTATAAGACACGCCCATTAATGTGTCACTCATGTTTTGTGAAGTTATTGGGTTTTGGGGTTCAAAATTGATTCGTAATGTTATCACAGACAAAGACAGTTGAAAATGTAAACATTAATATATATATAAGTGGATTTTGTTTAATACAAAAGCTTTCTTTGTTGATTCATTCGGGCTTTGAAGGTAGCGAAATCATGTTAAAATGTCATTGGTTCGTGTAAGGAAACATTTGCAAAATGTAAATATAAAATAGTGAACTTTTTTTTTCAGTGTTAGATTCATATCAAAAAGCATATTTGCAAATTTAAATATTGAAAAAAGAGGAATTTCTCTCACCTGGACACCTTTTTGCCGAAGAATTTCTCTGACCATTGTTTCTCCACATTTCGGGAACTCTGTAGCAATTTCAGAAACTATTTGATCCAGCTCATGATCTAATATATCGTTATATTTTGATACAGAAAGATTGCATCGTCTCATCCTTCTGTATATTGTGCTCTCTGACACATTTAACATTTGAGAAATTTCAATGATTTTGAACTTAGATTCCAGCAAAAAGTCCAACACATCTTCTGGTATCAAGTACCCAGAATTTCTTTGTATCAAAAGATTGCTTCCATGGTGAATACAAGCCACTCTCAATTTCATCATGGCTGATCTATCAGCAACTCCTAAAATTTGCATTTCAACTTTTGAGAGTTTTGATACAATATCAGGTGTTACCTTTTCTTCTTGAAACTTTCTTGTTAAAGAGCCCAATCCGAGTTTTTCTAGAATAGTTTCCATGTCTAATTTCCAAAGACTACTAATCTTTATTTTCAAATAATGCAAAACGTACATCATATACGCAAAAATAGATGCACTATATGTAATAATCAAAGCACAGCAAATAATGCCAAATGTACACCCCACAATGACGAAAGTGCACCACAAAATGACATACATGTAAGCACACCACATGATGATATAGTCACACCAAAATATGACAATAGCACACCACATAAAGGAATAAGCACACTACATAATGATATAAATACACTACATTACGATAAAAGCACAACACGTAATAATATATGCACACTGCATAATAATAAAAGCACACTGCATAATGATTAAAGCACAACGCATAATGATATAAGCACACTACATAATGATAGAAGCACACTACATAACGATAAAAACACACCACATAATAATATAAGCACACCGTATAATGATTTAAGCACATCACGTAATGATAAAAGCACACCACATAACGATGTAAGCAGATAACGAATTTATTTTTGCCATAATAAGACAGTCCAGGCGTTCCATATCTGATCATTTCGACCTTTATTTAAAGCGATGTCAAAGTCGTAATACAACCATACCCGTCTCGTTGTCGGGGGTGAAATTTAACATGTGGCGAAATAACGGGGTACCTTTTAATCTCGTTTGTTTTGTTAGCAAATTTTGTACGTATTTTTCTTCATTGAAATTTGGCATAATTGACGGGTAAAACTACTGCAATGTCTATTGTTATACATATACTAAGCATAGCCATCGTTTAAAAGCGTGCATAAAATTTGATATAAAATCGGACCAAGCAGCTTTAAAGTTTTAGGATTTTTAATATTTTTATATAATATTATAATGACATATTATAAAACCAAAATACTTCCACATGTTCGAAGGGAACTAAAACTGGATGACTATAAGTTTATTTCTTTAGACAAGCCTGTTTTTTTCCTCTGATAAAATGGTATATTTAGTGTATAATTGATCAGAAATTGATTATTTAATAAGGATCCGAATCATTCTTTGTTCGAATATCATGAGTTGATTATTTTGGTCCGGGCGTGGTCAAACCCAATAAAGCTCGAAACGAAATTACACCTCACAATATCGAAAGAATGATTCCTTATTATTTATATTAATTTAATTCACAGCAATTGTACTTTTAAATATTTTAATAAGCAAACGTCATTTGAATTTATTGGACTGAATATGAACAAATTGATACTTAGCGTTATCAAATGAAAAGACATTGAAAATGTAAATATAGTTATATCAAGTTTTTTTTTTACTGACATTTCAAAAGAATACTTTCTTTAATTTTAAATTATAAAGAAAATATAAGTTTTCCACCTTTAACCTGAAAAGCAATATATCATATACACACTTTAACAGACAACTATCTACTACTTTTGTGGCAAGCGACTATATGATGTGTTTTTTAGTTATTCTGAAATGATATTTATAATCGTGAAGTACGTTTAACGGAGAACGTGCTTGGTAATAATATTATGAAAGTGAGCCTCGTTTACATTCAATACCAAGCCTGTACATCGCTAGACAAAGAAAGTTCTACAATTATTTCACTCCCAGTGATTATACTGATATAATACAAAGTACCATAGATGTCTGCCAAGTCATATATTTACTCTGTTGTTAGAAATAGTTATATTTACTCTGTTGTTAGAAATAGTTTGTCCAAAAAATTCAAGTGATGACGAGACCTAAGTAAACATCGCCATTTTATATGTACATTAAATTTTATTCAATCATAATTCTCACCAGAAAATCAAAACAATAAATATGTATCTATGTATATCAAGAGGTTTTGATGACTCATGCGGGAAATGAAGGTGGTGTCACTGCAGAAAAAGTACAAAACCCGCGTTAGTATTTAACATGAAAGTATAATGATAAAAATGTCATAGTTAAAAATTTGCCAAAGCAAAGTTGTTAGGCTGTTGCTAAACTAAGAAGTTGTTTGGGAACGTTTCAATTTTTAATTTAGAAAAATAGACAAGTATAATGTTGGATAAGTTAAATATTCTGTATCAAAAGAGAATTTTTTTTCATTTTCATGAAACCCATATCAGGATACCAATAATTAAAAATATCCACGTTATCACGGTTTGTTCTGTGCAGTGTATCGATATATTATATCGTTTCAATTTTAAAAGAAAAAAAATATTTGTATCATAGATGATTTTACAGACTTTAAACTTTTTAAAGTTGGTATAATTCTGTATTTGACTGATCTCTTTTGATTGTTTGACGTTTTCACGTTTAAAGCCGATAACGATATAGAAGCATAACAATTGAAACTGTCTTAAACACATGTTTTTTGTGTCGGTACATATTTTGGTAAGGCTGAATCTTTCGAAATTAGTACCGATGGAACGATTATACAATAGACTTAACATATCTGTAAAGCAATCTGTATGCAATTTTTATAAGCCAATTGCACGTTATTTGGAGCGTATGTAAAATTGAAATTCAAATTACGGTATATTAAGTTTTGTTGGCTTAAATGCACAAGTCTTTAACGTGTATGTTTATTTTTTTAAACAATGTGACTTCATATGTCTATCACATGACGATATCAGCATGCTTTTCAGTGAGGGCATGTATATCGCATAGTAGCGATGGTATATCCCCTTCGCGAGGGGATAATTAAAGGAACTATTTACACTCACAAATTAATTACATCCAAACCGTATCAGATGCGTATCCAAACCGATCCTATTTTGAAAAACAAGGTCATCCAAACCTGTTCCGTTGTTCACAATTAATCGACATGAACTGCTTATTTACATAATTTTAACATAAAATTCGTAGAACTTTAAAGATTTTATACACTTTTAAATAGATCTGACGATCTTTTTCGTGTAAAAGTAGACAATATAAGCCTTAAATAACACGAAAACTTATCAAGAAGCAAAGGGAACCACCATTTTCACTTTATCCAAACACGTCACTACCGGCGCGGATACACGACAGTGGTGCTAAGTTAAACGGAATATTGCGTTTTGTGTGGGAAGGGTGGCATGATCTAAAATCCAGATATTGGTGTGTGTCCGTGGGCTTACAGTATAAATCCGTTGTTATACATGACCCATTTTTTATAATACGTAGATCTAAAAATGGAAGTTCCTTGTCACTCTTCTCCATCGTAAATTGTATTGATTCATTTAAAGTATTTAGTAAAGAATGAAATTTCTCTAAGTCGTCTTCCCCTTTAGTCCAGAAAATGAAACAGTCGTCAAGATAGCGTTTCCAATTGGATCCTATATAGGTACTAAGTTCGGCATCAAACACTTCTGATGTTCTTTCAAAAAGTGTATTTTCTAAATACCCCATTACTAACGTAGCATATGTGGGCGCAACTTTAGTCCCCATAGCGGTACCTTTTGTTTGTAAAAAGAATTCCTCGTCAAAGTGAAAGTGGTTATTTTCCAGAACTAATTTTAGTCCTTCAAGTATGAATTCTTTTGAGAACCGAGTATTTAGAGTGTTTGGATCTCTGTCTATCCAGTAATTTATGGCCTCTGGTCCTAATGTATGTGGGATGTTAGTATAAAGACTTATAACATCGAAGCTGACGAGAATTGTTTTAGGATCAACACTTTTAGGAATATAGTTCAGAAAATCCATATCATCTCTGACGTAACTAGGTAATAATTCACAAAGAGGTTTCAGTATAATGTCCAGTAAGTTACTTAGTCTTTGAGTGCTTGATGCTGGTCCAGCGACAATAGGACGAATTTTCAAGTCGGTTGGTTGAGGTATTTTAATATATATATCAGCACAATTTTTTACCGCGTCTTGGATTTCCTTAGATTTGTGAATTTTGGGCAATCCATAGAAGTTACTGGATTTTACATGTGTCGATCCTCGTTTGTTGATAATTTACGATAAAAACTTGAATTAGTTAGTTCGTTCAACACCACATCTTCGCTAGCCAAGGGTTTTCGGTCCACTTTGCTCCCCATAAACCCTTGGCGGATTTCATTACGAAAACTCGGTGACAAGCTCCGGTTTATGATTGGCTGCAGCTGCGAGTAGCTGATCCAATCCCAGTGCTTGTAAATATAAACTTTAAAGGAAAACACATGTGTGATCTTTGGTAAAACATTCGGTGCTTTTAACAAGTTGAGACACAAGTTCTCGAGAACAGTGCCTTCCCAACGATGGTCTAACCAGATCGCTTTAAAAACCTGTATATTTTACTGGGATTGAACATAGTTCTACAAACTTGTCACGACTCGCGTGTTAGCATGGGAAGTAAACATGGCGAATGTAGAAGTTGCATATCCCGTTAGTATATACGTTCCTGCTTATGGTTATTGCTTTTTAAAGGTTCAATGAGCTGTGTTTTATGTAATTTCTTTAGTCTGCAATATCTAAGACAACGATACCTGGTTTTATGGCATGAAGGCTTTCATATAAATCGGCGACTTTTTCACTCCCGGTACATGTCCTTACAAAACGCTATGAATAAAACACCCCGTGCTTTCCCTAGGTTATAACTTTATCCGTATTTAATAACATCGTTAATTATGTTCCGATATTCGGTAGTCAACATGTTTTCAAGTTGTTTTAATGCCATGATGTGTATATAACCCGTTGTTTAATTCGATTAAAATGTAAAAATGCAAGGGGCGCAACTCAAGTTGCTCGCTAGATAGCGCCACCACATCACCGAGTTTTCGTAATGAAATCCGCCAAGGGTTTATGGGGAGCAAAGTGGACCGAAAACCCTTGGCTAGCGAAGATGTCAACACCATTTCTCTATAATGGAGTTTATCCATAATAACTACTGCGCCTCCTTTGTCGGCTTCTTTTATAATTATTGTTGAATCCCGTTGTAAGTTGTTGATAGCATGTTGTTGAGATACGGGTAAATTATTATTTATTTTTGTTTCTCCATTGTTTGAGATTGCAGATGATTTAAGACACGTGATAGGCCAGGGAAAATTTACCCTATTCCCATTTTATAAACTTCCAAATGAAAATGAAATACTGCGCTTAGCCAAGGAAGACCACTTTATTAAATTATTTAAACCAAAACTTAATCGCACCCAGTGAACAATTTATTATATGCATGTGATATAATTGAATCATTTGTTATATTTGCGATTATTATTTTTTTAGCGCCTTTTTGCTCTGTGACTCTAACTTTCCGCTACTTTAACGTTATTATGACGTCACAATGAACTTTTGCTTATTGACGTTACTAGGTTACATATTAGTCATTTGTACACAACTGCCTGAAGAGCCAGGAATGGCGAAAACGTTTGCGGTTAATAGGATCAATTTGTGATTTTATTCTGGATATTTATCATTTTTAAATTATATATATATATATATATATATATATATATATATATATATATATATATATATATATATATATATATATATATATATATATATATATATAATCCAAAATGAGTAAAGTTAATCCACACAAGTATTAAATAATAAAAAATAACAGAAAGCCGATTCAAAACTCTACCGGTTTCATTATAATCTTCAGTAAACTCCTGAAGATTATAATGAAACCGGTAGAGTTTTGAATCGGCTTTCTGTTATTTTTTATTATATATATATATATATATATATATATATATATATACACACACACACACACACTAGCAAGAGCCATACTTTACTGTCATATCGATCCATTTTTAAACTAATTGTGCATGCATGTACAGTAGGCAGGTAAGTATATGAGTAGGGGGGAAATAAACAATAGGACATTTTGAATTAAATAAAAAGGAATGAAATGAAAAAATTAAACAGGTAAAAAAAAATATGTAGATACTGCATATAGTCAGACCATTAAATTTAAAAGTGGGAAATTATACACCTACAAACATGTACCGGTCTCTCTCTCTCTCTCTCTCTCTCTCTCTCTCTCTCTCTCTCTCTCTCTCTCTCTCTCTCTCTCTCTCTGGGTAGAGGGTTGCGCTGTATGTATCATAACCATTAAAATTAGTACCTTTGGCATACTTATTGTAGAGCAATACTCTCTCAAAAATTCTTTGACGTTCGTTTGATACCTAAATAAAACTATAAGCTGACAATGATGCAAGGTACAGTATGTGTAATTATTGCTGCGCTCGCCAGAACGGTTACCGTAGCACCGTAAAACATATTATGAAATTATAATATAATTAACATATTATGTTAGGCCTATAGTGATAATTGTAGTAGATAAATACTTAAAATAGTTTCAGCAGTTTTTACTATAATTAATATGCTCATACATTGTAATATTCTCCTGAGCGTAGCCTAGTCACGGTAGAATTATTCGTTCTATAGCCTAAGGGGGTTAAGGGTGTTGGACCGCCTTCCCTGTTCCAACAACCTTGCGAGTGGAGAAGGGTGGGTGTACATTTCAAGTCGGGTTCGTAATACAGAGACCAGTCGTCTGGATGATGCTGGGGGTAATTATGCATTTGTTTCACCAAAGTCAAGCTACTCAGCAATAAGCTACTCAGCAATAACGAAGTTTATTTACATTTATCGACTATATAGACAGATTTTTCCGATTGTAATGGTCGAGTGTGAAGGTACACACAGCACTCTTAGGTCCCGTTCTTGTTGGAAGCCTCTGCCTTTCCATGCAGGTCACAGCCTCTGCTCCTGATGACTCCGAAAGACTGTTTGTTTTGCCCATTTGATTGAAGTAGTCTGTGGGAAGCTTTCTCTCAGTCTGCTCTACTGCAGTACAGTATGTAAAAACTGTTCACTGAACACAGGAATGACAATATCCATGTTGTTTAAATGATGAAGTTGCCTCCCTTTGACTAGATGAACATTTAGTAGATTTTTTAATAATGATGTAATTTTTAAATTATACATACATACTTGCTTTATTCCAATTATTTTGACACAAGTTAGGTGCATGGATTTTAATATATGTTTCACAATCCCAGATTACATGTAGTGAATTAGATGTAGTTATTAATGAATAATCTCAATTTTGCAAAAGTAATTGAGCATAAATTTATTTTTGGGAGTTGATTTTAATCAACTCTCCTATGCACTTACTCGGGCAGAGCAAATGTGAAACGGTGTTTGGACCTAAGCACAAATCAGTACCGCCGACAACACTTATATAGTTCTTGAAAATAATCGATAATTTCGATGCTATGTATTCTGAAGCATTGTTTTTCAAGAAAACTTTTTTATTTATACCATGAAAATAGTAAGATTTTAAATTGTACAAACAGTTTAGATATTTTTCAAAGTCATATGTATTCCTACGCTGTAGTTCCATGTAGTCTCGTTCATCCAAACGCTTGGCTGTCTCTGTTAATATCCGACAAAACAGTCTCTCTTGTTTGTCGGAGATAAACGGATCGAGATAGACGAGCGTTTGGTTGAACAAGACAAGAGTTCAATACTGCCTGGATCCATACAATTTCTCAGAAATATTTCGATTACTGATACTACTTGCCATGCAAAATCATATATCGTTGATTTTGAATAAATGATAATCATTAAAATTAACTCCCGTCAGTACTTTGATTTTTATTAATGTCAGTTTACAAAAATTGACTTTTGGTCTTCCTGGTGTTTTGTTGCACTTTAAGGTGCCCCCTACCAAGTATTTGGTTTAAAGCCATAGGAATGCCCTTTCTTAAATTTTTGCATGATTCAAATAGAGCGTAAAAATTATCTCCCAATTATATCAACTGCGGGGTTTAGAGAAATGGAAATATTAGTAAATTATTTGTTAAAATATCAGCTTTTCATATTCGAATTAATTGCTAAATGTACTTAATCCAGAATTAACAATTTTGCATCTTAAATTGACATTTTATGATCAGTCAATTCAGCATCTCTACCTGAAATTTGGGTAAAATCCAGCCTTTTTTGAAAGCTTAAGTACTGTATCTTAAAACAAGTACTTTTTTCATATTTCACATGTATTTTACTTGTTACAGTCATCAAATAGCAGTCAATTCATCTCAGATATTGCTGTCAGCCTGCACTCATTACTGCACTCGCTGAGAGAGAGAGAGAGAGAGAGAGAGAGAGAGAGAGACTCATATCTCACTGCATCACTGACCACAGGCAGGCAGTATAACTGCTGCTTCAACAAAGACAAATTTGTATTGGTACTTTTATGTACAAACTTTGTACTTTTATTTGATATAATTAAATTCCTCTCCCTCTTTTAGATTAAATTAATTGTTAGCATGACAATTGGACAGTTGCTGACCCTGCAGGCGCCACAGTTCTGACGCCATCGTGTGTTTGATGTCAAATTTAAAAGTCTAGTTGCTGATGAACAATACATTGATTTCTTTGTTTAAAGTTTTATTAAAAAACAAATTATCATAAAGCATTCATTAGCAGTATCGTATAATACGTCAATATACTCATTGTCTAAATACATTTTTAAAAATCTTGTAAGCAGTTCTGCAAAAACTCCTAGATAAAAACACAAAGGGACAAAATACAAAATATTCCACACAAGGATTCTATTAAGTTAGAACAGAAGATACAAGATTAGCAGGAAATCAAACATCAACTCTAATTCTAAAGGTTTAAAGGTAAGTCAAAACAGTTGTCTCATTGGATATGAATTCTGATTGGGTTAATATACTGGTATCACTCCTCTATATAAGTAATGGGCCTCAGTCCCTTTAATTGTGGCCTCGCTCCATTGCTGGTAAAGAATTGAGTGCTACCTGTCTGTTAACCCATGATGTGTAATTAAAACATGTCACACAGAGTTTGCTGATAACCACATGTAACAAATACAGTCCATTCATTCTAATGTAACAAACACAGATTATAGACACAGTAAAAACAGTCACTTTATATAGTACATCTAATAGAAAAAGGAGTTTGTCTATATGTAATATACATGTACATAGAATCACTTGATATACATGTGATACATAAACACTGTTTGTTTACATACAATATATAAACATGGTCTGCTTCCTTGAGATGTAATATCAATATCAAGGAACAATTTGTTTACATACAAACATATGATATATAAACAAATAACGATTGAAGAAATGGAATGATTAACTCACGACATGAAAACCTAACATAGATACAGTTACTTAGACAGTCTGTTTACATCTTGTAGACACGGTCAGTTTATGTGTGATACATTAAATTATCCACACACAACGTGTTTACATCTGATACGCACCATACAATGGCATGTAATGTGTATAGTTTGTTTACATTTTATCTACACACAGTATGTAATACAATGTATATACTTATACGCTTTGTTTTCATATAATTGATACAGTTAATTGATTTACATGTAATATTGGATTTTCTTCACTTCACCTGTGTCATACTCAGCCACAAAGAGGTTGTCTCTGATGTCCACACATAAACCCCATGGAGCCTGTAAATGACAGTTGTCAATGTAGCGGAGGAACTGTCCGTCCTGATCCAGGATGTGGATACGGTGGTTGTATTGGTCTGCTGTCAGGATCCGACCTTGGCTGTCTGTTGTGATGCCGTATGGATAGAATGATTTTTCGGTAGTAGAGGGAGGACCAGTGTAGGTAAACCGAAATTTCCCGGCCTGATTGACCACCACTACTGCACAGGCGTCACGGTCTGACATACAGATATCTAGGTTCCTGTTCTCACTGATGTATTTAGTGTTAAATAATCCACCAGTTGAATAGAGAAGTTGTCCTTTGTCATCGTACTGAATACTTTGTTTCTCTGTGGAGCCAGAGTAACGCACAATTTTTGTTTGTTTATCATCATCATCATTGTCACTCTCATCACTATCATCTGTATCATCACTGACCATGACAACCAGGAGGTCACCAGAGGAGGTACTACAGACACCGTAAGGTTTCCACCCCTGTAGTCTGATCACTGTCTGTATCTGTGTATTCTTCACTATGTTCACAGTTAATTCATCGGAATCAGTATAAACTAGATCCCCACTCCTTGTCACTGCTATGTCGTATGGATACTTCCCTGACTTGGTTTGGATGGACTCCACTAGTTCCCCACAGAGGTTGTAGAGGTTCATCATGCTGTCCTTACCACATGTCCAGATTTCTGTATCATTCACACACATCCCACTATATATTCCATACCTATACTCTGTGTCTATAGCTGTGATGACCCGGGGTAGATCCATCAGTAACCGGTCTGGGGGAGAGGACTCGGCTCCCTGGGGCGCCATGCTGTAGTCTTGTTCCTCTGTTGTAAAAGATAATGCTGACAGAGAACCAAACTGTTCAATCAACTGATCTGTGTGGATTTCCTGAGGCCTAAAGTTTGGTAAGGACACTTTTAGTTTAGGAGGCAATCTTCTGAATTCAGCATTCCTGGATTTGTACTCAGAGACAAGGCTGACATCTTTGGAGTTCAGTAACTTCTTCAGTTCAGCAATGGTCTGTGTTATTTCAGAAATGGTACGTGTGATTTCATCTTCCTGTTTATTTAGGATGGGCAGGTGTTTGGATTCCATTTCCTCCACGCTAGATTTCAGGTTTGTGATAATGTTGTCTATTTCTCCGTGCCAGACTTCTCCTTGTTTGTTGATTGTTGTTGTCAATTTCTGGGAGTTTTTACTCAGATCAGCTTTCTGCGCCTGGATGTTGGATGCAATCTCTTTGTATTTAAGATAAATGGATTTTTCTAATTCTTGCAAATCTTTTTCTAAAAGTTTTGTTTTACTTTCAAAGCTTTGGAAAATTTCAACTATATTATGTCCTGAATGTTTTCCAGAGGAATTACACTTTGCACAAATAGGAATGTCACATTGTTCACAATGGAGTTCACATTGTTTGGTGGGGTGTTTCCTACATTTAGGATAGTTCAAAGTGGTTAGATATTGTTTAAGTGGCACCACATTATGAACTTTAGAGGAATCAGAGAAATGTGTCTCTACACAGTCTTTACACAGATGTATATGACAAACTTCACAGTACATGGGGGCCACAGAGCCCTGACACAGGGTGCAGCGTACAACATCCTGGGCGCTGTTCCAGGGGTCCATGGTTAGGGAACCCTTGTAACTATAGGGGAACTAAACCTGAAAAGTAAATTCAGTATGTATATGATGTATACATGTATTATCTTGGTTTGATTAATGTGTACTTATATTTAAGATTCAGATATATTCTATTTCATGGATAAAATTTATATCTGTGTAGAGTTATGCATGTACAAGTATTTTTTTTTTATTTTTCATGACTGTTTACAAAAAAAGTATAAATTTAAACATAAGAAAATATTTGTCTAAACGATTTTCGACTACCCGGTATTAAGAAAACACAATAAGAAAGTGGAATATAAAACTTACTTAACGTTACCCCATTGGTAAACTACAGGTCTTCACGATCCAACATGGCGGGCGTCAGGTGTTTATTCTTTCTGGTCGGTTGCTACCTGTGCAAGATCACGTGAATGAATTTAATGCCAGGAAGTAATTTGTGCTTGTGTATATGTGTTGGTTCAGAATCCAGGTCACCCATTGTTGGGAGGTTTAAATAGATCTGACATTTTTATCATTATAAGGTACAGGGTTTTTATTTTTATTATGAAAAAAATATATAACGTCTGGTGCCTGTGTGCTGAACATATTCAAATCAGCTTTAAAATGTAGGCTATTTTTAGTTTTAAAGAAATAGCATTTTGTTTTTTATGACTAGAATTCCCCTATTTCTCTATAAAAGCTGGTGTGGTGTAATGGTGCACACATTCCTATGGGAATGAAGAGTGGGTTCAAATCCCATCATCAGCATACAAATGTAGAGACTGATACAAATGCATGTTAAATGTGTAATGGTTGAATAATTAATGTAGAAAAAAATACAGTTATTAAAGGTTGCATGGTCATGAATTTTTTAATCTACATGTAGCAGTACGATCATGCGTCCCAATTATCACTGTACAATTATTTGGGGGGGGGGGGGGGGGGGGGGCTAGACTTATCAGAAATCTAGAAAACAGAAGTTATGTCTAACTTGCAACACAAATGGAAAAAATTGATCAACATTATGCAAATTTGCATTACCCATATTAAAAAAAGCATTTATAAAATCATGATAATTTGATTACAGAAAACAGATTATTTTTTAAATTAAATACAGTTGCAATTTTGTCTAATTATCTGTTCCAGTAATACTAAAATTAATTTTCAATAATGCCAGAATTGATGATTTTACTTTAGGTATGGTAGAGCGCAGAAATTTAGATTCTGAAACACAGTAATTATAAAGAAATTAAAACAACGGTAAGACTTCAGCAAGACTTTCATTAGAAATTGTTATGTCAGCGATATGTCATGTGGGCCTCTGGTTTCCGGAACTTTTGAATCCACTCGGTAGGATTTTATTCTACAAAATCCAAAGATGGCGACTTACATTGAAAACATGCGAAAACATTTTCAGCAAAACAAGAGAATACGAGAGCACACGGCGCACGACTCCAAAGTTCACTCCGTGGCGTGGAGCTGTGACGGACGGCGCCTGGCCTCGGGGTCCTTTGACAAAACTGTCAGCGTTTTCCAGCTAGACAATGACAGAGACCGAATGGTAGGCTGCTGGAGTGTTGCACTGTAAAACAGAAATTTATAGGTGTCAAAACATGGCTGAGACAAACTAATTCTCGAATTCCCCTTTAAATTTGGGGCGTTTCCGCACGCGAAAGAAGTTGATTTTTTTTTTTTTATCATATGAAAAACAGTGTGTAAGATGTCTATCCCAGTTTTTTGCTGCGTGTTGTTTCCCGGGGGGGGGGGGGGGGGGGGGAGGGAAGGTGGGGATGAAAAGGCCCGGGCTTGATTTTCAAGTACATGTGTAACTTCGAAGTAAACAAAGTCTCACGCCTTGCTGGATGCACGTGTGTATTTTGCTAGAAAATTGTAAATGAAGTGTTGTTTAAAAAGATGTCGAGAGGATTTTTTTTCCAGAAGTTCGTTTTGAATGTTTAATCTGTATCTAAAGTTGTGCAGATGATTATGATTTATACAATTCGCCGTACAAATTACAAATTGATCGTTCACTAATTGAAAAGTATCTTAAATTTCCTTGATCATAGCATAATTTGCAAAAAACTACATATGTTATGAGTTAAATTTGGCCTCCATAATTCACCATTTTTTTTTTGTGTTTCAGGTACAATAAAATGTTATGTTATGTTATATTTTAGAAGAGCTAATGTATAATCTATTTGTCACCTATTTATTTGATTTATTTGCACTCACTGGCAGTATATGATGTCAGAAATGACGCTATTTCTATAATTAAATCA
The DNA here is from genome assembly GCF_963853765.1 of Magallana gigas. Taxonomy (NCBI): domain Eukaryota; kingdom Metazoa; phylum Mollusca; class Bivalvia; order Ostreida; family Ostreidae; genus Magallana; species Magallana gigas. The sequence goes on from NC_088860.1 coordinate 38,598,421, forward strand.
AGATCAGTCAAAAATTGACATTTTTCTTATCTTTTTATGAATGGGGAATATAAAGCGCATGCTTGAACAAGGACATTTTTTTGCCACCTATTAGCCTTGTGTCCTTTACAAATATTTAGATTATGGATAATCAAAATTTGTACATGACATTACCGACAATAAAATTAGCACCACCAATAAGGACCACTGTACAACTCGATCGACACTCGGCTGTACTATAACCCGATCAACACTCGGGTGGTAGCCCTCAATTTGGTAAAAGTAACCGAGGAAAGTCCAATCAGCGTTTCAACATTTATTAAGGACCTGACAGTAATTTTGATACAGATCGGTGATATCGGGACGGCTGTCCGATTCCGACTATTGTACAAAAGAATTTCAACAGTATATAAAACAAAAATTATGTAACATGTGTAAAACGATAAATGAATAATAGCTCAGACTATGACACCTGAGTTAATCCATAAGTAAATTACCTAGCCAATTAATTCCCTTTGAAGTATATAATGCCTGTAAATGCTTTTAGCAAAATAAAGATGACAGGTGAGGAAATTCAATTATCTAAAACTCTAAGACATTTGACGTTTTTACTATCATGAATTTAGATAAACGAGTAAATGAGATTAACCATCATTTGAACCTAACAAAAGCTTTTTCCGAACAATATAGCCATATTCAAACCCTGAGAAAGTATTTTGATTAAAATCGCGCTAAAATTTATAAGAAAAACAAAATAAACAGAAGTAAAATCTTCGACACGATAACCTGTCCTTTACAAAAATTTAGATTATGGATAATCAAAATTTGTACATGACACTTGGCTAGATTCATCTCTGATTTAAATATTTTGTTTGTTCAAGCATGCGCTCTATGTTTCCGGAAAGAAAAACTACTTGAAAACAAGCTGTTTTATGCTGAAAATGCAAACAATGGTGGGGAAAGGTTGTCTTTATGATTTTATATTTCTAAATTGTGGGCAGTTGAATCAAAATGAACATTATGTAAAAACATCACATATATATCTGTACAAAGAAAACAAAGAATTTCAATAAAATGATGATGTTCATTTCAGGGGGCCATTTTAGGTCCTTATCATATATAGTCCTTTATATGATATTAGATTTTATTTAATTGTAATAATTTAATTCATTACATCTTACCTTCAAAATACCATGACAGAATTTATTTAAAAATTAATGGAAGACCAAATGTAACATTTTATAACTTATGAGCTTATGATATAAGAAGTCAAAATCAGGACAAATCCTATATGTGAATACATGAGAATATCATATCCACAAAATGGTTTTTGAATTACAAGTACTGAAAAGATATAATAATAATAATGATAATATAAATCATCTGCTTCATTAACAGAAGTCTGGAACGTCATGAATGAAACTACCTATAATTGTCATCACCTAGCAACCATTCAGACAGCCTGTACCAAGCTTCAATAACTTCCAAGTTCCCTGCATCACCGTCGACAACTTGGCTTCTGATTTCATGGATGAGGAGTTTGACAGTGGATACTACAGCTTCAGTGACAATGCCTCCATCAATTCCAGTGGCTCCATTTCTCCTTACTCTAGTGCCATGGACCAACTGCAACAGAAGTTTCTTGAGGATTCCAGCCTGAAAAACGAGTGTTCTAACTTTGATGATCTGTGTGTGTACGAGTCCATCATGGATAGTTGTTCAAAACCCTGTGATGTTTTAGAGGCCAGGAACGTGTCGTCTGCTGTCATTGTGTCATCTGCCGTCAAGTTTAAGCACTCCAAACACCAGTGTCCTGTGTGCGGGAAGACCTACAGAGGAAACACCAACTTGAACTATCACATGGCTACCCACACCGGCATCCGGCCTCACAAATGTTCCATCTGCGGCAAGGCCTTTACCCAGAAGTCCACTCTGCGCACACACTTCCAGATTCACACAGGCGAGAAACATAAAAAGTGCCGGACCTGCACCCGTGCATTTGCGGACTACTCCACCTGCATGAAGCATGAGCGGACCCACAGCGGGGAGAAGCCATACGCATGCCCAGAGTGTGGAAAGTGTTTCGCCCAATCCGGAAATATGCTCCGACATCGGCAAACACACAGGAAAAACTGAAATTCCACAAAAAGTGCTTATACATTATAGAATACATTCAAGAAAGTGCGAATATTTACATTCTGAATCCCTTGTGTTGTTTTTTATAAAGTTTGTTATTA